>NC_092805.1:16851107-17164617 GCF_040954645.1 Diabrotica undecimpunctata
AATAAGTTAAAATATTGGTTTTCTTACGGTTTATTTTTGGTTAAGTGATCACCACTATTATTTCTCTTGATGAATCAATACTTTGTTTTTGGATACTAAAAGTTTATTACACACCATAAAAATATACGACCAGTATAAACACAAAATATATTAACTTATAATATAATCATACTGAGTAGTTTGGACCTGTAAAATGACAATCATTCTCGCTCAAGGCGATAAATCATATTTACTAGTGTCTTGGCGAATGAGAAGGCGAATATGCAATATGAATAGAGTTTAGGATCTTCAGTACTTCGCAGTATACATTGTGCCGCTTTGTTGTATTTTAGTACTGCAATGGCATCTTCTACCTCTGAGTTATGGACATAAAGTCCTGTTTCCTCTTCTCCATACAGCTGACCATCAGTCCTGTCTGATGCAAACAATTTTTCTATGTAATATTTTCATATTTATAAGATTCTTGATGGCTCTGAGATTTCGATCGCTATCTTGTATGCTGTTGAGTGACTTATTGAAGCTGTTCTTGCTTTTCATTGATTTTATTTTTCTTTATGCATGGTGTAACTTTCTGGTATTCGATGGGAGAACTTGAAGAGGGTTTTACTTAACAGCAGTTTATATTACTGGCAGAAACATAAACGTCTATTACATATATCGTTTCTTTTCTCTTGGCAGAAGTTGCCCACGATATTGTTTACCTTACCTATGCCAATCTTTGCATTGAAATCCCCCATCACCAATGTTACTTCATGGTTTTTTGTCATTTTCATCAGGCTTCCCAGTTATTCGCAGAATTCCTCGCTAGTTACCTCATTTTTATCTGCCGTTAGCGCGTATATCCATCGGTGTTGCTCGAATTTGTAAAAGCATAATTTTATCTAAATAGGGAATAAAAGATTTCACTGCCAGATTAATATGTCGGACAACTATTATTGCGGTGCCGTTTTTTTGACATGTGTTTTTTCCAGTGTAATACTGGATATCCAAGTATATCGATTTTTCAAAAGTTTGGCCATTATTTCACTGATTTAACCATTTTTTTGGCCAGAATTTTACTGATTCCCAATACGTCTATTTTTAACAATTACAATTACAACTTACAATTTTATGGTTTTGCCGTTCTTTAAAGTAATCCATTTGAATTACTTTAGATGTCATTGTTAACCTTTAGAAAAGTTATCATTGACCTGCACACCAGTTGTCCAAAACAAGAAGGTCCACACTTGAACCAAAATTAGTTGAAAAAATAGTAAACTTTAATTACTACTCTAACGATTCAATGCTCGTTTTGATCTTGTAAGGAATTTCTAATAACCATCACGTGAAGTAAAATAAAATAATGATTGAAAATGTTTTCTTTACAAGTAAAAAATTAAAGCTTTATTGGTTGATATTTTTATGTAAGGCAATTACAAAATTCTGTATACAAAAAAAAACGTAAATATGTTTTAAGACTGAGTAAATTTCGATTTTTCGCTTTCATTACACTCATTAAATCAGCTTCTGCCTTGGTTAAACGCCCATTACATTCATTCGGCAGAAATTACGACACATCTCGGAATATGGAAGGAAAAGTGGTAGGCTATAATTTTGTGCATTCGGTAGTAAACTACAATTAAGATTCATGCACTGTATTGCATTATTACATAGGCGTATAATTACAGACGTTAGTGGAGTATAATTCTCTTTGGACGTTCACCCAATCGATAGGTATACGCGAAGAAAAACAAAGCGTATAATCCTTAGGTATTGCAAAAAGTCACATTCATCAATATGAGTTGTATGCTCATTTTAATTTTCTACAATATGCTACATAAGGTATTATTATTTGAGATTGGAAATATCAGAAATATTAACTTCTAAGTGGAATAGATGAAAAACATATCAAATTACTCATTCTTGCCTTCCTGGTTGTATAGGTATGTATGTATACAGGGATGAGTGCCTTAAGAACCGACAAAATAACGCAAAAGATAGAAAACTTAATACGTTGTGAAATAAAAAGAGATGCAAGTAATAGAGGTGAGAAATTATCGATATAAACCTATAATTTACTTTACATTACATTAGATCTATCGAAAGTTTCCCACCTTTAGACGTTAGTTTATGAGCTGGTTGACTTCAGTCATAGTAATACGTATCACGTAATGTGAGTAAAAACAGTTTAAGTATGAGTATGTTTTTATCCAAAATTAAAGTATTGATCAATAATAAACTGTGATTTGAGACGTCGCATACACTCTTCTCAATACAGAATTATCATAGCTTGTTATTCTGTATTCGTCAACACAGAATTAATTATCAAATTACTACTAATTAAACTGTTTACTTAAGCTCTGCTTTATTGCCTTCAATTAGTTTTTACTTTATGCGAAATTTAAAAAATGTTAATGTTCGACGTCATACTTGTAATATTATGACTGAAGTCAACTAGCTCATAAGCTAACGTCTAAAGGTGGGAAACTAGCGATAGTCCTAATGTAATGTAATGTAAATTAGAGGTTTCTATCGATAATTTCCCACCTCTACTACTTTCATCTCTTTTTATTTCACAACGTATTATGTTTTCTATCTTTTGCGTTATTTTGCCGGTTCTTAATGCACTCATCATTGTATAGTATGAAACTGTTAATTTAAAAAGTTTCCCCGGCTGTAAGGCCGGAGTAACGATGTAAAATAAATATTATTCATTTATGCATCCAAATATATCATTTTATGCATCCGTACTACATTCAGTGCTGATTTCATAACGTTCAATAAAGGAATGCGGTTACCATGGAAACGAAATGCAATAACGAAAATATTTTCGGAACCTGTTGAGCCACGAACAACAAGTCTTAATAAATGATAACAAGGGTGTGTCAGTAAGGATTCTATGAATCACATTTGCAGCTCCATTATCATTTGCAGCTCCAAGTGTATGAACCTTGGAATGTTGGAAATTATAATTGATCTTCACCTGTGGCTGATTAACCAGCCACAACGTTGACGATTTATATATGAGTTTTTGGTTTGACCTCACTTGTTTGTTTGTTTTTTCTTAACCGATCAATGGGGGGAATTTGGTGTTATTAACCACCTTTCCTTTCTTTTATTTGTTCCTTACAAGCAGGTTGTCACCCAAACTCATCTTATCATTTAAATAAACCGCTCTATTATTAGGGTTAGTATTTCACCTTGTTGTTCTGTCATAATTAATGACCTCAAGGTTTACTGTCTTTTTACGTTGTTGGTGCGTTTGTCTTAATAAAACACCATTTTACCTGCAGCATTCAAGAAGCCAGGAGTGGTAATTTCATTATACATTAAATTATTCAATTTCAATATTAATTACTATAATAATGCTACCTAAAGTTAAAATTAAATCATAACTATTGCTATATGGTTGGAAGTGCATCTATGATTTTCTTAGTTCTTCATTCTCTTTTTCAATGTTTTTTTACTTATACATGTTTATATAAAAAAAACCACATGTTCTTTTTGCTGTGCTTAGTTTGAACAAATTGTTAACTTTATTTAGTTCAATTTATTGTTTATACATCGTAATCGTATAATGTCCATTTACTTAAGCGTCTTTACAACTTTAATATCACTGAATGCTACATATCTTTTTAAGGTAACACATGTAACAACTTTTCCATGCTTGTGTGGTTTTTTCATATTGTTCTTTTTAGATGAACTGATGATGCTTTCTGATTAAGAAAGCGAAACGTCTTCAATAAATAGATGAAGTAGCCATCAACTTTGTCTTTTTTCTCCACCTTTTGACCGAAAAAACCCACCACTCTTCTGAGTGATCCTTAATTTATATTAGATATATATATATATATATATATATATATATATATATATATATATATATATATATATATATATCTATATATATATATATATATATACTCTCCTGCCTAGTGTATGTATATTTTGATTAACATAGGCGGCATGTCCGTAAATCTCTGTGAGTAAATTGTAGTTTTTCTACTTAGAAATTTGTTAATTGTGTTAAATATTTAATACGAACAAATTGTGAGAACAATACAAAACTTATAATTAACTGACATGATCCAATACAAATTTAAACACTAACTACAAACCTTAATTATCAACGACAATGTTGATGAATATCCATGTTATACAATTGTCGCTGTTTTAACTGGTTATCCAGTATTTGTGTTGGCGCGACTCCATCCATTATGCTGAAATTGGCGTGCAGTTGTTAATTCCCAAACTTTTACCACCGGCAAGTGACATGTCAATAAATAAAATCAAATTAAAATACTCACGTCACAAAGTTTTAACTGTGGCTGTTGCGGAGTTTCGAATAGAGATGTGATTGGATTAGTACGAGTTCATTAACTGAGCTGAATCTTTAATGAACTTGATCATGAGTCATTTGTGGTTAATTTTGAGTAAATTTAGAGAAACATCTACTGGTCAGAATTATAATAAATAGGAGGGTTTGATTGATATTGTTGATGCGTTAGGTGTAAATATTATTCACACCCGATTATCATTGTGACAATAACAATTTATGAGGCGGGGCGTGTTATTAACGATCCTGATATTATTGTATTCAATAGGACAAGGTAGCAGAAGGAGGGAAATTATTAATAAACGTGCCAAATAATTAAAAATCGCTGGGGCTGGAGAGCTCCCGGCCGACAACAGAATCTTGTGCATGCCACAAATGATGGGGTCGGAAGGGTCTGTCTAGGCAACTGACGGAACTAAAGTAACCTCGAAATGGTAGCGTCCATCACTGTCAGGCTAACACAAACACATTCACACTAGGCTATCTGCGACAAGTCGCCTCTCGAAAACTAACGAGGCCTGGCCGTTAACGAAAACAGCCAACGACAAAATCTTAGTGCAATACACTAGTTTTGAAGTTGGATGTAGACGTAAAAACGGCTGCATGAACGAAAGTAACTAGAGACACGGTTCTGTCACATTTAGCCCAACATAAACACACTACATTCTGGAAAGAACATCACATTCAGATAAGCCTCTCACCTCTGATTTAATTAGTGACTCCATCTCAGCAGCCGCCAAGATGCTCCACCACACACTCCGCTACTGCTTTGGACTGTTTTGCTTTCGACAACAAATAACACATTCAAAGCTAGATTGAAGAGGATCGGAAGATCCTAAAAACCTTTCCCGCAAATTCAACATTGTGTCAGTCAGATTAAAATTAAGTATGCAATCATTTTTTAAATAACAAATGTCAAACAATAACTTCTTACAAAATAATGATTTTATTGAAAAATAAAAAAAAATTAACATTGTACATTTTTTTTGTCTTCTTTAAAAAATTACAATTAAGTCGTGGTTATTAATACTGTATTACCACCTCTATTGTGAATTACACTTCTGTCGTTTTGAAGTAAAACTTCCCATTCTTCCATAAGCGCCAACCGAAGCTGCTCACGATTTATTGGAGCAGGCATTCTGTTTCTTACCCTTCGTTTGAGTTGGTCCCAAACATGTTCAATCGGGTTAAAATCTGTACTTTGAGCAGGCCAGTTTATTTTTGGCACACCGACAGTTTCCAGATATTGCGTTACCATCCTGGCTACGTGTGGTCTTGCATAAAAATAAAGTTTTTGCCGACAAACCCAGCCAAAGGCATTACATGCTCGTCTAGAATTTCGGTAATGCATCGGTGTGCATTCAGCGCTCCTCTTAATAAGTACGAGGTCAGTACGGCCCTCGAATGAAATGCCTGCCCAAAACATTACCGAACCTCCTCCAAAACCAACACGTACTCGTCGAACACAAACAGCATAGTCTTCTGTATGTTTTGATGCAACCATATGAGCCATAAAGAACCATCCTGGACTCATCACTAAACAAAACATTTTTCCAATCTTCTATCGTCCAATGCTCGTGGTCTCTAGCAAACTGTAGTCGGCGTTGTCGATATGCTGCTGTTAACAAAGGTCCTGTTGCTGGACAGCGAGCCCTTAGACCAAATTCTCTCAACCTTCTTCTCACTGTAGAAGTGCTTAAAGTCCACCCGTGAGCATTTTGAAAACGGTTTTGGATTGATCTAGCCTTAAAGAACCGATTTTGCAAAGAAGTGCGTTGTAAAGAACGGTCTTCTCTGGCCGTCGTGATTCTTCTCGGGCCTGATCCTGGTCGTCGTTCGTGAGATCCAGTCTCTACGAATCGTTGGTAAATATTTTGGACCATACAACGACTGACTCCAAGCTGTCTGGCCACTTCTCTTTGACTCATTCCATTACCAATCCAAGTAACAATTTGAACAGATCTAGCAAATTCGTCAGCCATAGATTTAAATTTAAAAATTGCACAAATTTACTCTTCGAACAACTGTTCACTAGCGAAAGGTTTTTGAAAAACAGAATAGCCATATTCCAAGAAAATAAGGTACAAACAACACGTGCATTATCCGAAGTCGTAAAACTGATATCAATTCTGCAAAATTATTACCCTTAATTGACCTGTCGGCACCGTTTGTCGGTTCCTAAAAGACACTAAAAGTGTTTCTGTATTGTGGGAATTTAGTTACAATAGAATAAATTGTATAAACTTAAAGTTACTTTATTGAAACATTCTTACAAAATTCTAGGTGGCTTCTTTTTCGTGACACGCAGTGTGTGTCTATTTTTTCATTTTATGAATGTAAATATTTTTCCTACTTCTTAGTCTATACCTTTTCTCAGATTTTTATGGTTTTTCAACCATGTAAAACTTTACAGACTGGGTATTCCAAAACAAAAACTCCATATACCTACATATGTCCCATTATATAATATTTCAGTTGTCCCACCTCTATATCCAAGTGCTGAGTTCAATCAATGATGAGTTATGCGGGTCTTGGTAATTTTTGCAGTAAAAATTTTATGTTCAATATGACGGCGATTTTATGATTAAGCGTCTTATATTTTTATAAGCCTCTCAGGTATCGGTTACTGAAGTCATAACCAGGTCCCATATTTTTCCATTATAGTGCCTTTGTTTGTCCGCTGTTTCCGACTTCCGCAAAACAGTAAAAAATCTGTGGTGCTAATGTTTTATTGTTGTAATTTAAGACACAATTTACATGTTTTGTAAGATCATTTTATGATTTCTTTCTTGATTCTATTATTTTCTTTTGGCATATTATCGCAATTACTATTTTTATTGGAAATAAGCCACAATATTTAATAAGTTTATTTTTGACGTTTCAATTTCCACTTCGGAAATCGTTCTCAAAGTACCAAACATTAATAAATTAAACAAATTTTGTTTTTTGTGACTTAGTGAAAAATTCTTTTAATAATTTAATTTTATCTGACTCATTCATGTTGACAATTCATACATATAATATAAATTTTAAAGTAGACGACATTAAAATGATATTGTCAATATTGCTGAGTTGCGTTCCTGGGACGACTTTATTGTAAGAGAGTTCATTCGATTACTTGAAATCAACTATACTAATAATGGTATTTTCCTTTTATCGACTTCCTCTTTTAACCTGGGTAACCAGATCCTACTGCATTCTGCCGAGGAATTTGCGATGCAATTGGTCTCATTTAGCATAATTAGAGCCGCTTCTTTGATTTTTCTCTTTTTACCATCTGTTTCTTTTAGTCCTATACCTAAATCGTTCCACTGAACCCTATGTTTTTTTCCCATGCGTGTTTACATATTTAAAATCTATCAAATTCTCTATTTTTCATATAAGATTGATGTTCACTTATTCTAACATTTAATAGTCTTGATGTTTCACCTAAATAAAACTTATCGCATTCACAAGGTATTTTATATATTCAATTCTTTGTTTTTTCTTGTGCATTGTTAGGTTTAGTTTTTTTTTAAATATATCTCAATGTGTTTTTGTTTTGAATGTTGTTGAAATGTTGAATTTATTTCCTATCGCTTTAAGTTTTTCTGATAATCTTTTATTTCATGGTATTGTTCTTTTCCTCGTATTATTCCTTGTGTAATAATAATCTTTAAACTTGAATAAAGTTCTATATATTCTGTTTTCCAAAGGCTTCCTTGGATCAAAAAAATAAATAGAACTTTATTCAAGTTTAAAGGTTATTAAGAAGCTTAATTACATTCTTATTAAAAAAGAATTCCCCACCATAAGGAGATAACTATTCAGATTACATTGCAATCTATACAGATGGGCCAAAATTAATAACATGTACAACCAGTGCTTACTTTGTACCAAAAATGAAGACTAAAAAAGCATTTACTTTAAATAATCAATCCAGGATATTTTCCGCTGAAGCATGTGCTGTATATATAAAGCCCTTGAATGGTGTTGTGAAAACTAGTGGTTATGCTTACAGTATTATTTCTTTAAATGTAAACAGAAAAGACCAAGAGCCTCTTGTAAATATTTGGGGGTTCTTCCTTCTTGGACAGTTATTTCTTGACATTTTCAAGATTACTACACCGATTTTTATTTGATTTAATTTAAATATTTTAATTGTTATTCAAAAACTGTTCATTTTCACATCCGGTGAAAAATATCAACCTTCAGTGTCCGACTTCAGACTTGTGTCGTGCATTAGTATCTTCTAATATACCGCTTTCAAAATTATCTAATGAAAACTTTAGTTCTTTTTTAAAAAAATATTGCAAACAAAACATTCCCAGTGAACGAACTTTAAAGAGAAATAATGTCAATTTGTTATACTCCTTAGTTATCCACAACATAAAAGCCGAAATAGGTAATAATTACTTTTACATTACATATGTGTGGACGAGACCACTGACTCGTCAGGAAGATACATTGGGCACTTATTGATTGGTGTATTTAGCGATGAAACCTTTCCAAAATCGTATTTAAATATCCTGTAAGCAAGTGGAAAAAACCAACGCTCTAATAATATCACGGTTTCTACAAGAAGCATTAGCAAACTTTTTTCTTCCTGCTGCTGTGCCTAATGATAAATTATTGCTTATTTTATCTGATACCGCACCATATATGGTGAAAGCAGGACAAAATTTAAAAATATTTTATCCAAACTTAATACATGTCACTTGTTTAGCGCATGGAATAAACAGAGTTACGGAGGAAGTAAGAAAAAAAATTTCAATAGTTAACAGTTTAATAGCGAGCATCGAAAAGGTATTCCTGAAATCACCTGTAAGAATACAATGTTACAGAGATATGCTTCCTGCTGTTCCACTGCCACCGCAACCCATTTTAACACGTTGGGGAACATGGTTGGAAGCAGCTAATTTCTATGCTGATCATTTTGCTGATTAAAAAAAAATAATAAACCTTTTAACGGTTGACAGTTGCCAATCTTTATTGGAAGCTAAGCAAGCCTTCCAAAATAACATCCTCCAACAGCAACTGTCATTCATAAAATCAAATTATAGTTTTGTCCAGAATACTATAACTCCATTAGTAGATTAGAATCCTCCAAATTATCATTGTTAGAGAGTACAGTTTTAATAAAAGAATTGTAAGTCATTGTGTCAAAACGTTAAAGGTACTATTAGAAAGAAAATTTTAAAAAAATTTAAAGTAACCATGGAAAAAAATAGTGGTTACCAGGTTCTTTCTGAAGTGGTTCAAGTACTAGCTGGGACATTTTTTTCCGAACCACTTAATTTAGAACCATCTATTATAGTAAATTTGAAAAATGGCCCAGTTACATCAGTTGATGTGGAAAGAATTTTTTCTATGTATTCAGATAGAAGCCATAAGTTTTTATTAGAAAATTTTGAACATCATTTGATAATCAATTGTTATTACATGCATATTTTCTAGATAAATAAGCATATTTTGCTTAAACTACTGCATATTATTGCATAAAATACTGCATATTTATGCGCATATTTCATACTTTTTTATTTGCATATTTGCCTAAGTCTCTAAATAAGCAATTTTCAAAAATCGACCGAATGGAACAGAACAACTTAGAACGAGACCCTACAGCATACATAAGGAATAATACGAGGAAAATAACAATACCATACATAAAAGGATGATCAGAAAAACTTAAAAGATAGGAAATAAATTCAAAATTTTAACAACATTCCAAACAACAAACACATTAAGATCAATTTTATCTAAAACTAAACCTAACAATGAACAAGAAAGAACAAAGAAAGAATTGTATTTATAAAATATCTTGTGAATGCGATAATTTTTATTTAGGTGAAACATCAAGACGATTAAATGTTAGAATAAGTAAACATAAATCTTACATTAAAAATAGAAAATTTGATAGATCTCAAATATGTAAGCACGCATGGCAAAATGAACATAGTGCTCAGTGGAACAATTCAAGTATAGTCTAAAAGAAACAGATGGTAAAAAGAGAAAAATCAAAGAAGCGGCTCTAATTATGCTAAATGAGACCTATCGCGTCGCAAATTCCTCGGCAAAATGCAAAGGCTGTAATTTAACACGTTGCTGGGCAGTTAATGATTTTAAAACTTCGTCACTTTGTATTTTTGCAAAAGTGAGTTTAAAACTCACTTGGAAATAACCAAGACAAAGATAAAATGAAAGGTCTTAAAGAAAATACACAAAGGATATACTGTATATTTTGATCAGGAGTAGACATAAAGGAGAGAGCAACAGAATCAGTGGGACTGATAATCTCACCAAAGAAGTAAAAAATATTGTAGAAGAAAATTATGTCAACGAGAGAATACTAACAGTGAAAATAAAATTACTGGAAAACAATTGGTCATTGCCAATAGTTGCGAAAACAAGGACTCAAGAAAAGAAGAGAAAGGCAAATTTTTTTAAGACCTACAATTAGAGATTAATAATGCGGAAGAGAATATAATTATATTTCAACTTTTTACAAATCTTATAACGTTTCAGAACATTTTTTAATATTGTAATTGTTTTAGTATCTTTATTTTGTACCATTCTTTTTTTTTTTTATTAATGACAAAGCATAATCATATTTTTATTAAAATATATAAAGCACTGTCGTTAGAACAAACATTTTCTCAATAATTTTTTATATATCTCCACATTTCTCCCAATTTTATAGTTTTTAATGAGGATACTTCTGCTTCAAATGCAAATTAGATCTATGAAACATTTTTATGGCAAATAAAACGACCCGTATTCAACAAGCTATCATGACAAATATTTTTTCAAACTATCCACTTACCGAGCCGATAAACCGATTACGTTACGGCCACCGAAAAGGCATCTGACTTTTGTATGGGACAGATTTCCAACAATGACAATCATTTGCCAAGCACGGCAATGATTGGAACGGATCCGAATGGATCGCATTAACGTCAGACGCGATTAAATGTGAAAGGGACGAAATATCAAAAGGACGAAAACGAGATACGGCGCTGTCTTGAGATGTTGATACAACAACAAATTGACCGACTCGAAGAGACGTAATCTTTTTATATCAGTTCAGGAAAATTGTGTTTTTTGGTGTAGAAATCAAGGGATTCTATTGGCTGGTAGAAATAATGTTTGGAAGGTATTGTTTGGTCCGGTTGTTCACGTAGGGGATATATAAAAATGATGTTATTTAACAACGAGAATATAAAGATCGTAAAAGAAAGGAGCAAATAGTTTTTTATCAACCAAAAATTATGATATTTTATAAACAATTATAGGAATTATTATGTAATATGAATCTTTTTCGGCTCTTATGATTTACAGGGTGAAATAAAATTGCTACATAATTCTTAATTAATCTGCCTTTTTTTAACCTCTGTTTTAATATGTATGCTACAATATTTTTAGTAGAATAGATTCCACAGGTTTATTATTCAGCAATTGTTATTTTTACAGATGACAATGTTTATGATTAAAAAAGTTTTTTTGCTTACTTATGCATTGTCTTGTGCATTTTACTGTTTTATTCGGAAATGACGGTTTTGATGCGTCCTGTCACTCAACCTTTTTAATTAATATTCATCTTCTTCATCCTTCTTGTATGTAAGCTTTAAAGCCTGCTACTTCTTTAATATTAGTCTCCTAAATAATTGTTTAAATTATCGCACCATCTTTTTTTGGTCTGCCAATACTTCTCCGTCCATTTGGTGACTTATCTTGTGCTATTCGTACTATCCTATCTTCTGCCATTCTACTAATGTGTTCGTTACACTCCTGTTTCCGTTTTGTCACCCATCCATTTATGTCTTCTCTATTGCATGCTCTTCTTTTCCCTGATATTCGTCGGAGTATTTTTATCTTTCTATTTCCCTTGTTTTTAATTTCCTCCCAGCTCGCGTTTAAATCTCCGATGTCGTCTATTTGTTTCAGCTGTATCTTCTGTGCTAGCCTCTTTGGGTACATTTCTCTAGTAGAGTCGTTCCACAGTGATTCTAGATTGACTTTTTCCTTGGTGATTTCCTATAGAAAATGTTTTGGTGTTATTTTCATTCTTATTTTTGCTAGTACTAGTTTGTGTTCACTCCCTGCGTCTGCTGAGTTTTAAGTTCTCATATCTAGAATCTGCTTTGGGTGGATTTTTCTACTAGTGACTATAAAATCAATCATATATTTGTGCCCCCTGCAGTTTTCAAATGTATATTTATACTTGAGCTTATGGTCGAAAAATGTATTATTGATTCTAAGTTCGTTAAAAGCACAGATGTTTCTGTGCTATGTTCGTTAAAAGCCATGAGTTCTCCATTTGCGTTGACATGGTTTTCATTAAATCTTTGTTTTACTCCTGGAACTATTTCTTTTCCGATTCGTACATTAAAGTCACCCATAAGAATTAAGGGTTCTTCATGAGGTATTTCATCCAAGGTGCTTTGCAATTGTTCGTAGAATGCCTCTCGTTCCTCCTTAGGTTTGCAGTCCTTGAGGCTATAGATAGATATGACATTTAATTTTTGGTAGTCCATTTGTAATGTTCTTATGTATTATTCTTTCGGAGATATAACGGCAGGTATTTATGGTGTCTTTAAATTTTTTGTATACCTACGCCTGCTCGTGCTCGTTTTTCTTTCTTCACTCCACTGTATGCTAGAAAATATTGGTTATAGTCTCTTTGGCCTATACCTTTGTTTTTATTTATTAGTTTTTCTATTATCTCTTGGTCTTTGTTGTTGAAAAAGTGATGTTCCATGTTGCTAATCGGCTTGTGGGCTTGTTTTTCCTTCTCGTTTTCTTTTTCTTTGCGTGGATCGTCATCTTAGGTTTCGTCTGGTTCCGAGGCTTTATATCGGTTCTTTGAGCCTTGTTTTCTTTTACAATCGGTAGGATGCTAACCTGGCACATCAACCTTCCTCTTTTATCCGGGCTTGAGATCGGTTGTGGGCATAAATGCGGCTTCTGAGCTACCCAATCCACCCATCCCTCGGGCTCAGAACCTCCAAGCAGAGTTCTTTTTAGTTAATATAATAGATCAAATGGAAATTAAATTATAATGGACTCATCTAGTTGACTATATTGGGGGTAATTGGGAGTAATTGGGTAACGATAGGAGAAGGATGATTGATAGTGAGTGGCCTCAGGATAAGATCTGCTGGACAAAACCTTGCTATCCTAGTCGCAGTATCTGAAGATGTAAAATTTTGATGAGTTTTTCTTATATTAACAATTACGCTAAATAAATCATTGTAGGTTGTTAATATTGTTCTATTTAAATGGGAATAAGCCACAATTAAAGGTTAAAGTAAGTTTATTGACGTTTCAATTTCCACTTCGGAAATCGTTCTTAAAATCAAAAATTTGATTGAATTTTGACAATGTGCCAGTTTCTTGTAAAGAATTTTCAATCTCCGAAAATTTTGAATAACGCTGGGCCCATAACGGTTTCTTAATATTGTTCTGAAGCTATTTTCTTGTTGCATATTAAAGTAATTATTACTATTTAAATGGGAATAAGCCACAATTAAAGGTTAAAGTAAGTGTATTGACGTTTCAATTTCCACTTCGGAAATCGTTCTCAAAATCATTTTATTTCCGAAGTGAAAATTGAAACGTCAATAAACTTACTTTAACCTTTAATTATGGCTTATTCCCATTTAAATAGTAATTATTGTAGGCTGTTGTTTAGACTAACTCACTCAAATACCTTTCCAAAGACTCCTTTCATTAAGAAATATAATTTTAAAGTTTATCGTGTTTCCAATTTTCTCATTTATTTCGGTTTCTTGATCTCCTTTTCTCTCTATCAAGATTGTACAAATACATTGTATTGATTTACTTGTTATTTTTCGATTTTCTCAGATATTGTGTCTCTTTTTTTCGTATTCTTCTGCTAATACCATCAAGTTTAGTTATTTTATTTATTTTGTTTCATTTCATACTTGTCTAGTTCTTCGTTCCAGGATTTTAGAATTTAGACAGTTATCAACTCGCACAGAGTCGAATGCTTTCTTTTAAATGCCATGAATGCTTCTACAGCTGATCTTCTTTATTTTTAATTGTCAGCATGTCAGTAATTTCTGCTTTTGCTTAGTATCAATTTCTAGCTTTTCTTAAAGATCCTTTCATGACTGCACAAATTATAGTCATAATATACGGCTTTTATTTCGTCAGAGCAGCAGAAAGCTTTTGCTGAAAGCTAATATAATAGTTTTGAATCAAATAGGGACTCTTCTGTACTCTCTAAAAGACGGACGACCGGGTGAGTCCTCAACCGGCTGATAGGGAAATGTCCTACAGATATGTAGGATAGGTGTGAGTAAGGTTTTACCAAATAAGCACCCGTACACCAACTGAGGGCATGACATAAGACAGCAGCTATGTCATTACTGTATCAAGACTGCAGTGGAATTTTGCTGTTGTCTTGATAAGAGACACTCACGAGCGAATATCACATAATGATTCAACCGGTCGTAACACTGCGATTAGGCAGGCAAGGCGAAACCACCTGATTATCTTCTCGAGAGTATACTCCAAATGAATGAATAGCGTAACAAAAAAGCAGAGATGCCATACGATCCGGGTAGCGACCGGCGCTGTCCTGATTCCTGGTCAGACAGTGTGAAATGTCACTGGGCACATTTGAGAGGTATTGTCGGGTCATTTGGCTTGCGCATTAAAAACAACAGAGGAAAACGTCTCCTACAGTTAACCAGTGAAAACAATCTAGTGATAACAAATACACTTTATAAACACCACCCAAGAATGCTCTCAACATGGATTAGTTAAAATAAAGAACATAAAATTCAAACCGGCTACGTACTCGTGCGAAAAAAAAAGGAAAACCTCAGTATTAAATGCAAATGCTATGAATGGAGCATACTGTGGATCAAATCATAAACTACTAAAACTGAACTGCAGGCTCAAACTACATATAACTAGAATATAACTGATAAACAAAGAAAGCGTTTAATAGGCTTTCTTGTTTTTTTTTTATTGATTTTTAATTCGTGTGTTATTACATTGTTTGTTCTTTTTCTCCATCCATTATACTTTTTCCTTCGCCTTAATTATAGTGTTCTTTAGTCTTAAATTTTCATCTAATAATTTTTTGTTTTAAGTATTTAATTCTGTAATCTCTTCATGAAACTCTTTTTTGTTCTGAAGTTCAAATCTGTGAGAAATATAGAATGATTTTTTTTTGAACCTATTCTCTATCCTTCCATTGTTGGATGTGATGTAGGTCTCCCCCAGTTCTCTCCATCTTTCCCTATTTTGAGCTGTTCTCTGCCATGTGGGACCTCCTTGTTTCCTGATGTCATCTTTCCACCTCATCTATGGTCTGCCTCTTGATCTCTTTGCATTGTATGAACGCCACTTTCCGATGGCATTGTTCCATCGTCCGTCTTGGAGACGTTCATTGTGTCCAGCCCATTTCCAATTCAGTTTTGCTGCTTGTTCTATCGCGTCTACTGTCTTTGTTCTGTTTCTGATCCACTGGTTACGTTCTCTATCTTTAAGTGATATACCCAACATTTGTCTCTCCATCGCTCTTTGTGCCTTCCTTATCCTATCCAAATTGGCCTGTGTAAATGTCCATGTCTGTGCTCCGTAGGTGAGCACCGGTATTATACAGGAGTTATATACCTTGCTTCGTAAGTATAGAGGGATTGTTTGATTTTTTAGAACGTAAGAAAGTTTGCCGAACGCTGCCCATCCCATTTCATCCCATTTCCCATCCCATTCCCATTTTTACTCGTCTCGATATTTCGGCTGTTTGATTTTCTCTGTTAGCTCTGATTGTTTGTCCTAGATAGATATACTCATTTACCTGTTCTATTTACAAAATGAAATATAATTATAAAAAGACCAAAATTTGACTTTGATGATTCTTTTATTTTTTCCACCATATCCTAATTTCTTGATAATAAAATCTGTATTCGTGTAATATCATTGTTTCCGTTTTATCTCGCTAATCATAAATCCAACAAAAGCCTTGTCAAGAATATGTTTCTATAGCGACAATGTAACCACTAAACAATCTCCCTATTTTAATTCATCCTGAGAATTACGTATAAAACTGAAAGAAACACGTTAAAATGATTAGGCTAACAAATTATAAATTTAGTCCGTAAAAGTTGAAAAAGTCCCTAAGCGGATAAACAAGCTCGATTATAACCAGTAAAAAGAAGAAGAAAAGCAAAGCAGAGAAGTGGAAGGTGCTTCGGTTGACGGTCGATTAACTACAACAACCATAATGACAAGAATATTCGGATTTATTTGCCGCTCAAAAATTTTAATCAATCCCGAAACACGTACGAGGAGAGCTCTATAAATTCTTATTGAAAGGAAATCCTTATTTGTTATAAAAATATCTTGTAATATTCTCTGCATATCTCACTTATTTATTTTTTCCTATTAACTATATATTAAAGTACCATGACCATCCTTTCCCTTTGATACAATGCTTTATTGGTCATGTTTATGTCGAGTACACGTAAACTCATCACCGGTTAGCATAAATGCCCTCATAGATAGTACACATTCATCACCGTAGTAAAAGCAGGGATTTTAAAATAGACCCGAAAAGATTTGCAAACTGATGACTGGCCTACCTGCAACCTGTGGCAAGTGTACTAACAATCAAAATTACTGGTGATCAATCAACCCAAAATTTAAAAAATATCCTTAGAAATAATGCTAGTAAATCGAATTTAGTTGAATTCATTGGAGATTATATTAAAGATATATTGGTTTACCAACTCTCTCTCTCTTGTCGTTTCCTCATTGCTGAGGATCGTGATTTCCTACAATGCGGGCTGTCAATTCTCTCCATCTCTTGCGATTTTGGGCTGCTCTCATGGACTCGGAAAACGTCTCTCCAGTGGCTTTCTATACTTGATCTGACCATCGGATAGGTGAGCGTCCTCGGCCTCTACGTCCTTCTACGTTTCCGCACACAATTAGTCTTTCTAAGTTGTCATTGTCTCTTCTCGCAATGTGGCCAAAAAACTTTAAAACATTTGCAAGACACTGAGAGGAGAGTCTGGTCTGAATGTTTAGCTCTTCGGGAATCGACTGATTGGATCTGTGCTCCGTCCACGAGACGCGTAGCATTCGTCTCCAGCACCACATTTCGAATGCGTCAATCCTTTTCCTATCCTCTGATTTTATTGTCCATGTTTCGGCACCGTAACTGAAGATTGAAAAAACGAGTGTCCGTACCAGTCTCATTTTGAGTTTTTTGGATAAAGAGCGGTCCTTTCATATTTTTGACAGTCGACTCATAGCGTTCTTGGCCATCCCTATTCTTCTGCGAATTTCCGTATGGGAGGAGGCTGCATTGCTTAAGGAAGATCCTAGATACGTGAACTCGTCTACTTTCTCGAATTGATTTAGGGCGCCTGTTGTTTGGAGGATATTCGCGTGGTCCACAATCATGATTTTTGTTTTCTGATTATTAATCTTGAGCCCACACTTGTTGCTTTAGGTTTCTACTCTCTTTATCAGTCTCGACATCGCCTCTTCAGATGTTGCTATCAGTGTTGTATCGTCTGCGAATCTTAAGTTTGAGATCTTTTTTCCTGCAATGGAGATGCCGCCTCTCCATCCATCGAGTGCGTTCCTCATTATGTATTCTCCATATAAATTGAACAGGTCTGGAGATAGTATGCACCCTTGTCGTACACCTCTGCTGGTTTTGAAGGTATCAGATTGCTGGTTTTCAATTCTTATTTTAACTGAGTTATCTTCGTATAAGTTTTTAATTAATATTGCCAAATGATCTGGAACTCCCATCTCATGAAGAACTGTCCAGAGAACTTCCCGCTTCACACAATCAAATGCCTTTTGGTAGTCTAGAAAACAGATTATTATTGGAATTTTAAATTCGCGGGCCTTTTCTATGAGCTGCCGCATATTAAGGATTTGCTCTCTCGTACCCTTCCCTTTGACAAAGCCTGCTTGTTCTTGGGGAATTTGTTTGTCTAAGTATTGTTGCAAACGGCGTTTAATGATTCTTAGTAATATTTTGCTTGGATGGGAAATCAGTGAGATGGTACGATAATTACTACACTTTGTAGTTGTTCCTTTTTTATGGATTGGTATGCACAATGATGTGCGCCATTCTCTGGGCCACTTTCCGCATCTCCAAATTTTATTACAAAGTTTCCACATTATGTAACATCCTTTGTCTCCCATGTTCTGAAGGAGCTCTCCCGTGATATCATCGCAGCCAGGGGATTTATTCTTCTTGAGGTGAGTTATAGCTTCTTCAATCTCGGACAGCAGAATTTCAGGTTCAGGGTCGTATGCGATGTTTTCGAGGGCTGAAGTGTGGCCTAGATTTACGTGTTCTTCCCTGTAGAGCTCTGAACAATAGTTTTTCCATGTTTCCAACACTCTGTCGATATCACTTATGATAATACCATGTTTGTCCTCTATTGCATAGTTCTTGGGTTTAAATTCTCTCGCAAGAATTTTCACTTTCCGGAAGAGGTCTTTGGTTTCATTTCGATATCCGTGATTTTCTATTTCTTGACAGATTTCAGAGACGTATTCTTGTTTGTCTTTTCGGCATCTTCGTTGAATATCTCTGGAGAGAGCTTTATATGTCTGTTGATCACAGGGGCCAACTTTAAGTTGCTTTCTTTGTTCAATCACTTTCCACGTGTTTCTGCTGATCCACAGGAAGCCCAACAGGAACCAATAAAAAGTTTATTATTTCTGGTGATTTCGATTCTCGAAGTAAAGCATCTGTGATAGAAAATAATCATTACACTGGTAAACACACAGTTTACTGCCGGAAATTTTTTACTGTTTTTAGGTAATTTGGGTCTGCTGAATTTAAAAATGCCACCGGATTTGCTCCATCAGATCGTTTTCAGAAAATACGACAACATATTACATTTCTAACATATAGGGTAATTTAACGCAGCACTACCTATATATATGTAGTGCTGCAACCCATCAAATAAACAAAACACGATTAAAAAGTAAGATATTTATTGTACAACAATATACTTACAAAAATCTTCACACATATCTGAAAAAAAAAAACTTAACTTTTCATCTAACCTCACCAGCATCGCAGCACAAATTTGTTATTCGGCGTCACCCAAAAACTTCCTTTTATAGGATTTTCTTGCAAAGGCTTTAAAAAGACGGCCCCTTTAAAGACTCCAGCAGTAATCCGCCATCATTTGATTGTCCTATCTCCCCTGATACCTCTCTTCTATCGTTTTGATATCTTGGTGGAAGCATTCCCCTTGTGCCTCACTAAGGTCCCCAAGATTTTCTGGTAAACGCTGCTGTGGAGGTAATGAATTTTAATACTCATATGACAACCGTGTTTCTTAAAATTCTTAAGCATTCTTCCACTATATCCCGGTAATTTTCCGATTTATTGTTTCCAAGAAAATTTTCCACAAATTTCACAAAAGAGCACCATGCATCACATTCAATTTCAGTCATCGATTCTGTAACATGCGAATCTTTTATGAGTTGTTGCATCTGAGGTCCATCAAATATTCCGGCTTTCGATTTTTCTTTATTAAGTGCAGGGAATTTACTGGACAAGTACTTAAAACAAGGACAATTCTGGTCTAGGGCCTTTACAAATTGTTTTATCAGCCCTAGTTTAATATGTAAAGGAAGTAATATTATTTTCTCTCGGTCGACCAATGTTTCGTTAAATACGTTAGATTCTCCTTGAACTAATAAAGCATCTTTAGAACGCCATTTTCTTCTACTCCAGTGTTAGTGCTTAGCCCTGCTAGCCCGAAGACATAGGAAACAAGGATATTTTGTATAGCCACCTTGTTGTCCCAGGAGAAAATTCATCATCTTAAAATCAACACAGATCGCCCACTGATGTTGGCCATACTTGATGTTTTTCAGCACCACCGATATTGTTTTATATTCTTCTTTCATTTTTGTAGAATGCTAAATTGGTATACTTTCATATTTGTTGTTATTATGTACAAGGATACACTTTAAACTTTGTTTGAAATTGTCGATAAAATGACGCCAGTGATCTGGTGTATACTCCGATACACCCATATTTTCTGAACAGTCCTTTAATGTTATTACAAAAACCATATCATCTTGCTGAGAAAAAAAATCAAAAGATCTTTTTCTCTATTACGGTAGTATGCAAGTTTGGTCTCTGGGTGAACAATATTCTTTTCCTTTAGTCTGGAGGCAAGCAACTCAAAAGAATCGTCTGTAAGGTTCAAATCTTTGATAAGATCACTTAGCTCTTCCTGAGTAAAACGCTCAGGACGTGTTAAATCCCCTTCAAAATCACTGTCGTCTTCTTCAAATCTATTAGTCTATAGTTCGTCAGATAACGTTTCGGTATTATCCTCTGTTAACGTAGGTAGACTGCTAAATATTGGAATCGGTATCTGCTGAAACTTATGTGGAATAGGTCTTATTGCTGAATCCAGGTTAGGATATGTCCACGTTTGTAACTAAATAATAAAGGTTTGTATTTTTGTAATTAGCACAGATAAATTAACCAAAATCAGTTGATTGTTTTTCGGCAGCAGGACAATTTTTTTTTTGTTGGGCTGTGTGTAATTATGATTCAGATTTAGATTGTAATCATCTAGAGGCAGATGCCAGGGTTTTTAAATTATTGCTTGTACTTGAAGGTTTAAAGGCTATAAAGCTCTTTATAGAATTGCAGTTGATTTATTAGGTTTTTTAGAAAAAACTCCCATAAACCACTAATTAAGACATTTTTAAACACAACATTGCAAATAACTCAAAAAGGAAGCAGTTTTCGAAAAATTACCAAGAGAGAAAGTGTATTTATTTCAATGAGATACCCTTAAAAAAATCTACTCGAATCGATTTGGGAAGTACTAAAATTATACTAGAAAGTATAAATGTTTGACGATTGCTGAAAAGAAGAAGTTAATCCAAAAAGTAGAGGACGGTGAGAAGAAAAGTGATGTTGCAAAAGAATTTAAGAGTACTCTGAGTACTATCTCAACCATAATAAAGCACAAGAAGAAAATGTATGCTGCTCAAACTGCTGGAGTACGGAAAAGAACTACTGAAGGTGAATTTCCTCGTCTGGAAGAAAGTCTGGTTATTTGGTTAAGACAGTGTAGAGAACAAAAAGTACCTGTTAGCGGAAACTTGTTGAAAGAAAAAGCACGAGAGTTCGCGTCTACTCTAAGTATCAAAAATGGCAAGTCAAGGTTGGCTTACAAATTTCAAAAAGAGAAATGGAGTTGTCTTTAAAAAAGTTTGTGGGGAAAGTGGAAGTGTTGATGATGCAGTTCGCTTAGATTGGCACGGTAAATTGAAGAGCTTGATTGAAAACTATGATGCCCAAGATATTTTTAATACTGATGAAACTGGCCTATTTTTCAAATATTTACCGGAGAAGACGCTTACTTGTAAAGATGAAAAATGTCACGGGGAAAAACATAGTGAGAGGTTGACAGTTTTACTTGCAGTAAATATGGATGGATCGGAAAAATTTAAACCCTTAGTGATAGGAAAAGCAATGAAACCACCGCGATGTTTCAAAGGTGTGAAATAATTTCCTACGGATTATCGTGCTAACAAAAAAGCTTCGTTGACGACAGAACTTTTTAACAATTGGCTTTTAACAGTTAATGGGGACATAAAACTGCAAAAGCGGAAAATTTTACTACTTTTAGATAATTGCACTCTATTCACAACAGTCCTCCTACATTGTCCAACGTGGAATTCTATTTCTTTCCGCCAAATACAACTTCCAAATTGCAACCATTAGTCCAAGGGATTATCCATAATTTTAAGACGTTCTATCGCAAAGAAATTGTTAAGCTCGTTTTAGAATCTCTCTAAAAGCAGCTAATTGCAAATATCACGATTCTGGCAGCTCTTTTACTGATTGACAAGGCATGGAGAGGTAAAAAACCCATAATAATTCTCAACTGCTTCAAAAAATCCGGTTTCTTAAGAGAAGATCAGGAAAATCTTCCAATACCTATGGATGATGAAGGACCAGCAATAGCACCATTAGTTGACATCAGCGGTGTGAGTGTTTCTGACTTTGTTCAAGTGAATGAAGATGTTGCTGTCTCAGGTTCACTAACCGATGGCGAAATTTTATCTGCGACAGATACGAATGAAAAGTAACGATGAAGATGCGTACGATACATCAGAACCTTTGGCAGAGGTCTCAGTTAAAGATCCTTATTCGCAACCTTACAAACCTTCTGTCTAGAAAGAAAAAACGAAAGTATTTCGTTTTTTCGTGATGAAAAAGTATTTCAGGCACTTCCTCTTTTAAAAAAATATATTGAGCAGTCTGGGCAGCAGCAATGTGCTTTGAAGCAAACCAGTATAATACAGTTCTTTCAAAAGATTGATTAATTCACATCATTATTCACATAAACTTTTGTCATCGTTATAGAATAGCAGTTAATAAATAATAATTGATCAATACTTAATAATTCGAAGTTTTATTTATTTTCTCTCACCAATTTCGAACCATTTGATATTTCAAACACTCAATAATTCGTAATATTTTAAGAGTTTCTCGAGTTTCGATTTAACGAGAGTCGACTGTAGTTGAAAAAAACTTAAACAAATTTTTTAAATTATGTATTACTTGTCATATGATTCTATTCAATCGTAGGTTACAAAATAGTGCATGTCCGCCATTTTTAATGTTTTTGAATTCCATCGAAAATTGTCAAGAATTAATTTAATTAGTGTTAAAGAAGTATTAAAATAAATAGTGACAACCTTCTATAGAGGTATTGATTCATCAACGAACAAAGAGAATTTCTTATAGCGAAGAAGCCTCAAAAATTTGTCCTCAAACGTGTCTTGCTACAAAAATAAAATAGACTGTTTAGGTTTGATTTTGTTACAGCGTACCACCATTCGCTGATATGCATATTTATACCTCTTGGCTTCATCAGAGCGAACTCATGGCAAGCTCTTGCTACATTTAGAAAATGGTAGAAATAAACGAAAGATTTGTTCTACAAATTAGGATAGCGATCTTACTACGTACTACTTAAGTAATGTAATTAATTCCAATTCGAAGGACCACCCACTAACATGGGAAATCAAAACACAACCATTAAACAATACATAATTTAATGATTACCTTTGTTACTACAACTGAGTTAAGATCTCGCCAAAGTTTTAGCGCAAAGTTTTTATATCTAAGTAGTCTTATATCTAGGTACACTCAATACGCGAGAATAAAACTATTAAACCAGAAATGCGTCGACCCTTTTGATCGAATACTAAACTGACACTGACTAATATGCGAGAGTTGAAAACTCTAACCAAGACGCGACCAGCTAAGCTGGGATACAATGTGATACTGACTAATATGCGAGAGTTGAAAACTTAAACCAAGATGTGACTAGCTAAGCTGGGATACTATTTGACACTGACTATGTGACTACTTTCAAATTATCACTGCTTCACCTATCAGAGGTTAGGGAAAATTTCTTCGAAATTTCTATTAGCTTGCTAAAACTCCCTTTTGAATGATTGCTTTATATCAGCGATTTCTTTGGAATTTGCTCGGTAAAAGTTAACTCGGTAAATATTATAAAACTCCTCATCATTACTATAAATTTTTCAGAAGACTAACAACAAACATATTAATTTTATTTGTGATTCCATGTCTCTGAACATTGAAATAAAAATACTCTCTAAATAACTTCAGAATTACTCTCGTAATTAAAAAAAAATCGAATCATATTCCAGCCAACATGAAAATATAATGATCTTGCATTTTATGCTGTCGTACTTATTGGTATTTTTATTCCCAATTAATTTAAGAAAATCGCCGACGATTCCAACACAATACGCTCGCAAATTGGAAAGGGATTTCAAAAATGCACTTTTGTGTTTTGTCGGCAGTTTAGATAATTGCGGTGAAAATTAGCAATAAATCTTAATGGGGTTCAGTTTTCGTAGAAAACATAGCCTTTTAAGAAATATAAAATATAAAAATTCGCATTTTAGATGTTCTGTTTATTATTTTCTTGTTTAAACAGTTCAACACGTACCAATTGCTACAAACTCGGGACAACACAGTACCAAGTACGTGACTTAATAAAGAGATGACGCTCATTAGGGGAAATCTCTGTAACATTTTGTAGAAGAATCTTTTAGGAACTTAAATGGGACAATACAGGGCGATCTATCAGTCTCTTTTAACCGTAAGTGAAGACCGTAAGTTTGATTTTTTAAGAATTTAAACAACTGAAGAGTGTTTTTCTAAAACTAAGTCCAAATTTAAAAAATAATGGAATAAAGGCGTCACATATTTCTTTAAGATACATTCTAGTAAAATACGAGTTCATTTTCTTCAAAATTCAATTATGTTCAACTCGTAGGTAGTATTTGACTTTTTTTTTTAAACCACTGTAGTATTGTACGAATCTCATATATGTAATTTAACTCTAATATTTCACAATCGGACACTCACCGAATTCCCACCGCCAAGAAGCGAATGGACATGCGCATTGCACGATCGTCTTGTTTACCAACGGAAAATTTGCAATGCAGGTAACTAGCGCCGTTTTTGTTTATTTTTTGCCAAAAAACTAAATTGTTCAACGAAGCCTTCGGTAAAATATAAACTACGAAGACAATAGTTATTAAGCAGTAATGCTCGTTTTTAGTTTTCTTTTTTTGTGAAGTTTTTATTCTAATGTTAAGTGATCTTGCATTTTGTATAATAACAAAAAAAACCTAAACCTTTGTAAGTATTAATGCAACATTGTTGGTTTTAGCTTGTAGAATTACATTAATTGTGATTTCTAATTGAACTGAAGCATGATCAAAGTATCTCACAATTGTTTTCTTCGAAAATTATTTCACGCCCATCCCATGGATAACAAATCAGCGGGACGTACGATGTGCCTTTATTTCTAATTATCGTATCTTGGCAACTAATTCTGTTTATCATTTTCATGCATTTGCAGAACGACTCGAAAAGTTTCTAAAAAAGCTACGTTGATTCGAAACAATTTGCTGTGCGTAACCCATATTTAGAGCTATTCTTGCATAGGAACAGATATTCTCCTTCTTCACAGCAATCTGAGCCCTAACTAACTAACTTCCTGCACAAGAAAGTCCGACTTGTGTACCAGCGCCCAAACGGTTCAGTTCGACTTGACCGGTACGTTTATTTACTCATATTATCTATCTTATAACTGTTCTTTAATTTAAATTATCTATTATTATTATGGACTTTGATGTCAATTAGGTTTGCTGCATTGTCTCTCCGTTATTTCTGCTAACACAAGGTCCTGCCGTTGTTTCTGCTGCTACAACGTCCTGTTACTGTTTTTGTTGCCCTAACGTGCAACATATTGTCTTTGGTTGCGGAAATTGGCCATCCGAATCGTGCTGTTCCTGTCTGCAATACCGACCCGCATCTTTACGTGTGGAGGACACGCGTCAATTGTGTGATGACAGCTCATTTGATTGCCTGACCTAAGATATCAGCCTTTATATTCTGTAAGTACGTTGCCGCTTTATCTCATTCAACAAAAAGCCGTCTAACCAATGCATTACTACTACTGGGAACAGAGAACGGTTCATTTATACCGTCGATGGTGACGTGGTTTTGGTAGGGGTTGGCGTGTGATTGGCGCGAATATTTCTGACAGTAGGATTTTGATTGACGGGTGGAGCTTGTTACGATACATTACCATCTTCCATTAGGCACACTCATTTGTATATGATGGAGCTTCTCAATTGTTTGAAAACAATTGAGAAGCTCTACTTTCGTAGTTCGTACGTTTTTGCATTGTTCTAGATCTCTCTCGCAACAAACTTAACGTAAAACCAAGGATATGTCTTACATTACTAGATATAAAGATATTGTATAGTATATGAGAACCGGTGTTCTGGTTATGAAATATATATATATATATATATATATATATATATATATATATATATATATATATATATATATATATATATATATGTATATATATATATATAATATGCCGAACATTTTCTATCCTATTAAAACTTTATAGTTTGTATGTACAGACCGCAAAACTTAATATAACCGTTTATGTATATTTCAATCTGGAAAATAATTCAAATTCAATTAAACAACCATATAAAGCGAACGTGCGAGAAATGATCCTGAACCCCAATGGAAAGCATACACGTTAACCATATATCAGAGACAATTAGACCACACTCTCACATTAATTTTCTACACAGCTAATTTTAATTACGAAATAATAAATCTTTCCGATCTCCACAATTGTCTAAATGGATTCTAGAGATAGTAAGATTGGTATAACGGTGGGTAATGCAATTTGAAAACAATTGAGAAGCTCTACTTTCGTAGTTCGTACGTTTTCGCATTGTTCTAGATCTCTCTCGCAACAAACTTAACGTAAAACAAAGGATATATCTTACATTACTAGATATGAAGATATAGTATATGAGAACCGGTGTTCTGGTTATGAAATACTTGTTCAATTGATAAATTTGAGTTTCAAATGTCAAAAAAACTTACAAAGCCTCGTGTATGATCAAAATATAGCAAGCATATAATGGATAAAACGAATTTTAAAACGAAAAAAGTATTAACCTATGTTCTTTTAGGTTATAGAAAATAGATGCAAGAGCCTATATTTAATAATATCAAAAGGATAAAAAACGGAATTGAAACCAAGCTATCATCTTTATCTCATCTAGCCTTCAATGTCCACGGATGAATATATCTCTCACATGTTTTTCAACTTTTTGCGCCATCTGAATCCAATTTGTAGTCGTTATCAGAAAAGAAATCAGTTGAATGTCAATAGTTGTTCTGGTTATTAAAATAAATATTTATGTTTTATTGATCTGCTCCAATTATAGGATCAATAAATATCTAAATTTATGTAGTTCTAGGAAGAGTTTTTTCACTGACATTACTCCATATTTGTAGTTTGATAAACTTGTTCCTTCAAATCAGTTAACCGTTTTCTGTTTAGCAGTGTGCGGACAGCTAAAGATTTACTTACATAACTGATCTCTGCGTTTCGATGGCCAAGGGTGGGGTTTTTAGGTAGTCATGGATAGTTTTGTTAAATACGTACGTGGAGTTATTTGAGGTCTTGTGCCGTGAGAAGGGCGAATCCTAGAGCTTTATGGTTGTTGCACAGATCTATTTTTTTTATTTCTATAAGGGAGACTGCTTTAATTGGTAGACTTATTGGAAATGGTAGTCGATAAAGCTTTAAATAATTTTATCATTGAATTTCCTTTAATTACAATTAAGTCAAAACATCACAAACCCTGGACTACCAAAGGTATCCGTATATCATTCAAGAATATGCGGTCACTACAGTAGATCAAGAAATTAACTACCAACGTCTTTGTCACTGAATAAATCTCCAAGTATAGAGGAACCTATTTAAAACTTATCAAAACAGCTAAAAAATGTACTATCAGAATCGTCTGGGAAGCTCTAAAAATGTTGCAAGAGAATGTTGGTCCATAATAAACGTTCTTCGAAATGAAATTAACACAGCTCAAACATTTTACCCTCCGAACACTAAAAATTTAGTCCACGACTTAACTCCATACGACAGTATAGGAAAGATATAACATCATAATAACCTGATTTTTATGGGTGCTGATAAATCTTGGCATTTAAATAGCTTAGCCATTTTTTGAAATGCAGATCTAACTTATTTAGAAAATGTAATTTATAATTTAAATTACATATTGTCTATTGAACTGCTACATATTCACAGTTCTGGTCTACGTTATGGGAGCGTGGATACTGACTGTTGCATCTATGAATCGGCTCGAAGCTTTCGAAATGTGGTGTTATAGGCGCATCTTACGTATATCCTGTGTTGACAGAGTTACTAATGTGGAGGTCCTGCGTAGAATGGGGAAAGATTGTGAAATTCTCATGACCGTCAAAACTAAAAAGTTGGAATATCTAGGACATGTAATGAGAAATCAAGAACGTTACGGCCTTCTCCAGCCGATTCTCCAAGGGAAGGTAAATGGTAAGAGAGGACCGGGAAGAAGACGCATTTCCTGGCTTTAAAATTTACGAAAGTGGTATAACACGACTACCACTGAACTGTTCCGCGCTGCAATAAACAAAGTAAAGATAGCCGTGATGATCGCCAACATCCGGAACGGATGGGCACTTTAAGAAGAATTTATAATTTAAGCTAGCTTTACGGGACAGTGCGACGTCCCTCGGCAGATATAAAAGTGCGAAACACGGAACGGGGGAAGAGTCTGTCCCGCGTGAAAGCCTGTTTATGAGACCAGTTTTTTCGTATCTATACCGTAAGGGTGTATATGAATTAATGGTTAATGAAAATGTACGGAACTATCTGATCATAAAGCAGTATATACCAAGTTTAACAGTCTTAACAAACAATCCTCGAAAACCCAACGTTTAGGTTGGATTTTTTCCGCTCCGAACTTTCGTAAATTCCAAAATTTGTGCTTGACTTCTGGGTGGCACTTTCCCTCTGTGGACGTAAACTATAATTTCACTGATTTTTTAGATAAGTTTGTCTGTATTTTCATTAAGGAATTTCCTTTAATTACAATTAGGTCAAAACATAACAAACCCTGGACTATCAAAGGTATCCGCATATCAGCCAAGAATATACGTTCACTACTATACATCACTGTACTGTACATCAGCTTGTTATCTTACGTTTATAAGTTGTTTATGAACATAATAACTAATAGGTTGACATTAAAACTAGACTTCTATCAACCTTGCGAGCAAGCAGGATTTAGAGCTGGATAAGGAACAAATGATCATTTGTAAACCATTAAGTCGTTGATTGAAAAAACCATTGAATATAATAGACTCCTGATACTTGTCTTTGTTGACTTTGAAAAAGCATTTGGTACGGTCAATCTAAGTGAAATGCTCCAAGCTCTAACACAATGCATAGATCACCGATACATATCCCTCATCAGATACATCTATCAGCATGCTACAGCCTGTGTAAGACTTAATGAAGATACTGGGACCGTTCGTATTGAAAGAGATGTTCGGCAAGGAGACAACATGTCTCCTAAATTATTTACAACTTTGCTAGAATATGCTTGTAATACAATAGATTGGAACGAAAAGGGCATCAATGTAGAAGTAAAATGTTTAAATAACCTTATATTTGCAGATGATATCGTTCTTATTGCAGACAGCTTTGATCAGGCACAGATAATGCTCCAAGACCTCCATACTCCATACAAACACCTATTAGTTAAAAGAGGATATAAAACTGTATATAATAGAACTGCTAACGACGCAAAAGAATGTCTAACGGTATTAGCAACCATATCCGCTCGAGGAGATATACCACCAGCAATAGTTTTGTTGCCCTATACAGAGCTACCAAAACATTTAGTTCCAACTATGCAAATAGGTTGAAATAAAAAGGGCATCAATGTAGATGGAAAATTTTTAAATAACCTTAAATTTGCAGATGATATCATTATTATTGCAGACAGCTTTGATCAGGCACAGATAATGCTCCAAGAACTTCATACTGCCACAAAAAGAGTTGACCTTAAACTAAATTTTTAATAAAAAAATAAAAAAATATTGCAAGGGAAATTTGGCCATAATAAACGATCTTCGAAATAAAACTAACACAGCTCAAAGATTTTCCCCTCCAAACTAAAAAATCTAAATGAATACTTCGTTAATATGAGTAAAAATATTCTGCCACATCAAGATCCTATTTCGTATCTCTGCAATTCAAAAATGGTCTCGAATTCATTCTTAATAAAACCAGTTGATAAATCTAAACCGATACAAACAATCAACAGTATCAAAAGCAAATCTTCCTAAAATACTGAGGGACTATGCGTAAAAATTTTCTCAAATCTCCCTAGAGAATGTGTTGGAAGTAATGATCTTCCTAATGATTTCTTGATTTCTTAGAAAAAGTTTATTTCTAGAGTGCCTAAAGACAGCCATTATTATTCTTTTTCATAAGGGTGATAAAAAAATGAATGCCTGCAGGTATAGACCTATTGCCTTACTACCGGTATTACCCAAAACTATTGAGATACTTATAGAAGCCTAACTTATGCCCTTTCTTGTTGAAAACAATATTTTATCACCAAATCAGTTCGGCTTTTTATCTTATAATTGTACCAGTAATCCTATGTTTTAGGTACTACATGAAGTTTACCAAGCACTAAATAATAATCTTTACACTGCCACTGTTTTTTGTCCAAAGCTTTTGATTGTGTAAATCACGATATATTGATAAAAAAAGTAAATTTCTACGGAATTCAAGGTATTTTCTTGAATTGGTTCCAATATTACTTGGGAAATAGGAAACAACTAGTTAGAGTATATGATACTAACTTTAGTCACAAGAGCATTGTATGTGGAGTACCACAAAGTTAAGTATTGGGTCCCATACTTTTCCTTGTCTTTATAAATGACATCACTAATTTAAAAATCGATGAACAAGTTTTTCTTTCTGCTGTTGATACCAGTATCACTTGAAGAAACTCTAATATTGCAACTCTGCATGCAACTATAACTTCTGATTTACTAAAAAAACCTGGGACTATAATTTACTCTTTTTCAGGTGGATAAATCAGTAGCATTATTCATAAACGAGCTCTTCAACACTTACTTCTTAATAACAGCCAGATCAGTATCGTTGATTCTGTAAAATTTTTGGTATTTTCATAGACAGCAACCTTAAATTGTCTCTTTATATCGATACCTATGCAATAAGATCTGTTTCGAAGAAAATCAATTTAGGATCGTTCAAAATAACATATTTTTCTTTGTTCGAGTCCCATCTTCGATATGGGGGTCCTTTTTGGACCCCCATATCGAATTGCCCAATTTGATATTATTTTTAAATTACAAAAACGAGCAATACGCTATCTGTTTGGCATCAGAAAAACAATACATTGCAGAAGGTACTTCAAAAATCATAGGATTTTATCGCTTCCCTTTTTATATATTTTAGAAACTGTTTGCTTAATTTGTAAACACCTCCATGTTTTTCCAGCAAGACCTAATCATGACTACTCCACCAAAAATTTAACCTTTGATGTTTATTTACCGATCCCGTCCACTGAGTCAGTGAGAAATCTGTATTATATTCCGCAAAAAAAAACTATGCAACCCTTTATAACTTAATTCTGCAACATTTTTCCCTAAGTTCTGTAAAATGACAAAATCCTATCTATCTAAAAGACCCTATTATTTAATAGAAGAGTTTCTTGACGAATCACTAAGAAATTATAGTACCTTTATGTAATATATATTTGGGTGTCACATGCAGCAACTTCATCTTATAAATTTTTAAGGTAAGGTTTTATTATGCAATTTGCAATTTGTTTAAATTTTGCAATGGATTGTTTATTTTGTGATGTTGACGAATTATGTAATTTCAGTAAATTTTAATTGTTATTGTTATTTTCTGACTTTTTGTAAGATTTGTCCATAAAATTGTACAATTTTCAGTGGCAATACAGCATATTTCTATTCTATTTTATCATTGTTATTTTGTTATTATATGATCTGATGGGTTGAAGATGCTGCTTTCTGTTAGATGTTCAGCGAATGTTCGCCTTTTCTTGATCCGGTCTTGCCCAATTTACGTTGTTTGTTCTAAGTGGAGATGCATCATTTGTTGGTTTCTTAAATTTTTGAGTGCCTTCCATATTAAACTAAACTTAAGTTGAAAATCTTCGGTGATACACTCTGGAATTGCAATCTCATTTGCATTATTGTTTCACATCAGAAAATAATTGAATTGTCGATTATTTATCGTGTTTTTTTTTACAGCAGGATATCTAGAATAATTTTATTTTTTGGATATCAAAGTCGCTCAGTTCCAATCAGATAAACCAACTGAAACTATCCATGACAAGCGACGGACAGTGCTACAACACGCCTGCTATGATCGTTATCACACTACTGTAATTCTACTTATTTTGTTATTTTTTTATTCGTATTGTTCCACCGGATTTTCGACGGATGCTCTATATGGACTGACGAATGTGCCCGAATTATGATGAATAGTAAATTTTGCTACAGATACGACTTTGTGTTTTTTTTACAAAAAAAAAATAGGTAACATGTCCGCTGTTTATTACGGTTGAAAGCCAGCCTGTGATGTCGGGATTTTTTTGTGATATCCATCTCGTTGAAGGATTTTCCAATGTTTAAATCGTATACCTATGCAAAAGCGATAAAACATTGTTTTCGAATAAAAAACAGACGGCCCGTTTAAAAATGCAGTGACACTGCAAATAATCTGTTTTTATATCTTTATTTACTCTTTATACAAAAACGCGTGGTTTTTTCAGAAAATAAGGACAGGTTTTGGTGCTTGGTCAAATTATGCAGTGTTTTAACAACTGATGCAGTAAAAAATACTAAATATACAAACAAATAAAGTCTTCTTCTTCTTTCTACTTTATAAATAGGCAAAATGCCTGTTTTACTTCGGTTTTTAGCCTCAATTGACGTTGTCTGACCATCTTTTCCTCGGTCGTCCCAATGATCTTCTTCCATTTGGCGATTTGTCTCTTGCTATTCGTACTATTCTATTTTCTATCATTCTTTCGATGTGTTCATTCCATTCCACTTTTCTTCTTTTGATCCACGCGTTTATTTCCTCTATACCACATCTCGCTCGTATTTCCTCACTTCTTACTCTGTCTCTTAGAGTTTGATTTGTTATTTTTCGTAAGGCTTTCATTTCTTTTGTTTCCAGAAGTCTTTGTGTTTTCGCCGTATCTGCTCTTGTTTCCGCTGTGTACGTCATTATCGGTCTTATTGTTGATTTATATATCCTGGTTTTCGTTTCCGTTGTGAGGTATTTGTTTCTCCAGATTGTGTTGTTGAGATATCCTGCTGCTCTGTTTGCCATGTTCACTTGTTTTTGTACTTCTTCTTCCACTTTTCCGTAGCTTGACAGTTTTATTTCCAAGTATTCAGTTTCCATCACTTGTTCTATTATTTTGTAATTTACGACTAGTTTACATCGTTTCGGTTCCGCTGATATCACTATCGCTTTAGTTTTCTCTGTTGAGATCTCCATGTTGTATATGAGCGCCGTATCTTCGAATTCTTTAATTAATCTTTGTAGGTCATCTTCATTTTCGGCTGTTATTATGGCATCGTCGGCGTAGCGTATTATCCTTATTTCCTTTTCTCCCATTCTATATCCTCTTCTTTTTTAACTTTCTGTATGATTTCATCCATTATCAGATTAAATATTAATGGGATCAGCAAATCTCCTTGTCTAATGCCAGTTTCATATTTGATAGGTTGCGATAGTTTTCCTTTACATCTTACCATAGCTATGTTATCTTTATATATATATATATATATATATATATATATATATATATATATATATATATATCTATGTTATCTTTATATATATATATATATATATATATATATATATATCCTCAATGGTTTTTACTAAATCCAGTGATATTCCCTTTTCATATAATAAATGTATCGCGTCCCGAATTCTCACTCTATAAAACGCTTTCTCCAAATCTATTAGACACATATATGCTGGTTTGTTATGTTCCAGCGACTTCTCTTTTATTTGTCTTAAAGCAAATAAAGTGATGAAGTTAACTACAGTAACTGAAATCACCAGTGAAGCATGGTAAACATTTAGTTAATTTTTGAATTTTCTATAGTAAATGAAGTTACCATAGAACACAAGATTTTGATCGATCGATCCAACGTTTTTACCTTGTTTAGGCTCTGTGCCTTCTCAAAGGTGGTATTATTTATTGGTGAATTGTGAGTCTCATGTTGCCGCTCTCCGAGACAGGGAGTGGCTGTAAAGCAGGAGTGCTAGAAGAATTTCCACCTTTTGGGCGCCGTATGGACCAACCCCGTTACTAAGTACAAGTTTCATGGAAAAAACGGTCCATTTCAGATTGTTGGCCTTTTGTTTTGTTTGGTTTTAGACACGTGGAGGATAGCTGTGGCTGTGCCCTCACCTAGGATCAGGTATCGTTATGCATTGAGATTAAGAAACCACAGAAAACCAATCTCCCCCTGTCCTTGTGATTTGAATTCGCCTCTGAAGGAGTGTGTGTGGTGTTCACTGTTTGGTGTTTGGTATTATGGATGTGTGTGTTTATAGAGTTGTTGGTATAGTTAGTGTAGTTATTGGTTGTGTGTTGTTGACTTTTTCTTTAGGTGTTTATGTGTTTATAATTGTGAGCTTGGTGGAGGTTAAAGTGTGTATGTGGGTAAATGGTAAGTATATATCTGGATGATATGTGTGGGAAAATGATAAGTGTATATCGGAGTGCATATGAGTGTTTGGTTTATTGAGTTATTAAAGCACGAGGTAGATATGGCGTACCCACACAATGTGTTGGGCATTTGGTTGAGATAACGGATAGTGTCACTCCCCTTTTCAGGGAAGACATTATAAAAAAGGATCATGGAAGTAAAATGAATTAAGGATTTCATGTCCCAGGAAAGGTCATATGAAGGGATTTGTTTAGGTGAGTGTACAGGTCAGGTTTGCTTTGAATTTTTGGGTTGTATTCTGCGGTGTGGACATTTTTGTGAGAATGCGGGGTGGCCTCCATTACAGTTGGGACATTTTGGATCAGATATCTCGGGGCATGAATTACAACGGAATTGCTAGATTTTGGAACCTCACAATTTAGCCGTTCTCACTCGATCTTGATGCTGTTCGAAAGTGCATCGGCGAATTTAGATTCTGAGTTTGTGAAAACTCTGATATATGAGGTGGGTTGGTTTGTGGAGCGGGCCATTATGCGAACTATTTTGGTGAAAGGAAATTTATTTTCGGATAAGTTATCCTCAATGGTTTTCTGGGAAGATTTTGAGTAAAAAAGATTTTTACGTAAAATAGATTATTTTTTCAGAAAAAGACTGGGGTATATCATCTGCTTCGTGTTGTGTAGTGAGATGAGTCACTATCAGTAGGCTTATGCTTAACTAAACTGTCATTATGAAGAGTTCCTTTATGTCAATGTCGTTATCGAAAAAGTATAGAACGAATCAGGTTTGGAGGAAGTAGGAGCTCCATTGGGGACTAGTAAAACTAAATATAGAAAGTATGATGAAAAATCTTCAGATTATGAGTTTTCTTACGCGTATATAGAATAGAATAGAATTTATTTAGTCAATATACAAAAATAGTTTTGTTTTTGACAAGTCAAAGGAATTGTGACAATTTTTACATACATGTTTTTGAATAGAAACAATGTTTTAAAAAGTATGGTTTGGTTTTAAGCTTAATAGATAATAATTGAAGACTTTTGACTTCATCTGGCAAAAAGTTATACAAATTAACATTAGTCGAATTTTTATGTTATTAAAGTTTATGTTAAACTTACCTTTGTTGGCATGAATTTCAATCAGCGTCTCATAATATTATAGAGTGAAGGTAGTGGCATAATATCTAAATCCAGAAATAAAAGTTTACAGTGTTCCCTATACTTTGCTTTTGCAAGTATCCACACTACTCTTTTTTGTAGTTTAAAAATTCGATCTGCCTGACAAGAATTACCACAAACAGTTATTCCGTACTGTAAATGGCTATGGAATAGTGCAAAGTAGCACATTCTAAGGGTACTTTTAGGAACCATATAAATTAAGTTGCGTATTAAAAATATAAGTCTAGAATTTAAGTAATCTGTATGGGCACTCCAATCCAAATTATTGTTAATAAAGATTCCTAATAGTTTAACACCATTTCTTGAGATATACTTCCAATCGGAACTAAAACTCAAATTCTGATTTTTCTCTTCATTTAATTTCAACCCATTATGGAGAAACCAGTTTTTTGTTTTTTGGGTATCACTATCTATTTTAATTTTTAAATTATACTGATTAATATCAGTTTTAATGAGAGTTGTATCGTCTGCGAAGCAAACACATTTTATAGGAAAAGTATAGTGAAATAAATCGTTCAGATAAATAAGAAACAAAGTGGGCCCTAATGTCGAACCTTGAGGAACCCCATATTCGACAATGGTAAACTCAGAATAACTGTTATTAAGAAAAACTGCCTGTTTTCTATTTGTTAAGTATGATCTAAATAGATTAAGAGTGTTTCCCTTAATACCGTATTTATGCATTTTTCCCAACAGTAATTCATGCGAAACACAGTCAAAAGCTTTGGATAAGTCACGCAATGTCAAAGAGACAAAATGACCTTCCTCCAAGCCATCAACTATATCTCTCATAATTTTCTGTATAGCTAGTATAGTACATTTTTTTCTAAAGCCATATTCATTACCGTGAAGTACTTTGTGTTTTTCTAGATATTCTATTAAACAAACATTTAGAATAATCTTAAAAATTTTGCCGAAAATGGGAATGATTGAGATGGGACGATAATTTCCAATTTCATCTAAAGCTCTCTTTTTGAACATTGGTAGCTCTTTTGTTACCTTTAATACATCTAGGAAAATTCCTTCAGTAAGACAATTATTATAAAGTATAATTAATTTGTCTATAATTTTAAACACAGAAAAATCATTAAAATAATTAAAACCCCCCACGTAGAGGGGGGAAAACAAAAAAAATCGATTTACCAAGAATCTGTACCCCATAGAAAAAAAAAATTTCAAATAAAAAATGTAGCTAAGGTAATTTTGAATAAAAACGTTTATTAGCATTTTTTGTGTAGAATGAACCGCTCTCGCAGAAACAACGATTGAAGCGATCGTTTAGTTGCCCGTGAATATATTGGCCTTTTTTGGTGTATATACATAATTCCAAGCCCACCTAAAACACTAGTATCCAAAATTTAAATGCGAAAAAGAGCTAAATCAGATTTAAGAAAGTAAAATTAAGGAAATATAATCAAGATATAACAACAAATTCTATAATTTATAAAAAATCATTTATAATACCCACGAGTAACGACACAGATTGACCTAAATATAGTAAAACGAAAGGTTGCGACTAATTTGAATAATTTGGATTATAAATTCTCAACTTGGATATCCCAAGAACGAACAAAGTTGATGTTAATGAGTATGGCCACACGAAGTTAAATTCATTATACAGATCAATTTTACACCCCCTTTGTTAATAACTTAAGAAATAAATTGATTATAGGATGAAAATCTGTCTAATTATTACATTAAAATTTAATTATATATCCTTGCAGAGAGAAGCAAACTGAAAATTTAAAAGCTAAATCAAAATTATGTACAAGGAAATTAAATTAATTTAGTGCAAATTTAAGGAGACCCTATAAGGTGCGGCTACCGAAACATTGGGAGAACAAAACCGAGGTTGCAACAAGAAAAACCTGTGGTGGAGTGATAGTATCAAAATACTTGACAACCAAACAACTGTTCGAGAAATCACTGGCGACAAATGCTCCAGATAACTGGAAAAAATACCTTTGAGATACTATTTGCAGTTGTAACGATATTCATTGTCAGCTATTATCGCTGGCATACCACCGCTCTGTGCGCAAGCACTCCCACCGCTAAATTCCACTTCCATCGATAAGCGCTGGAGATGGCAAACCTCCAATACTTTAAACCAACGTACGCCTCGAGAGAGAATCGAGTTCCGCCCGAGTACTGATCTGCCAGGCATTTGTGTGTTAACCAAAGGCCTTTTGTCCTAGGAGTTTTGAGTGTTGATCTAAGAACAACTCCACTGGCCCTAGTGTATTGACCGTAGGTCAACCACTTCTACTAGAGTATTAATCTAGTAGTAATTTCCGAACAAAGCTGATCTGATTCGTAAACGTTTCGTGACTAACTGTTGATTAGTCACTTCCCGCTCCTTGCTGGATCGAGTGTTAATCGATCGGCAGAGACAGACACAGAAAGACCTGTGAAATCTCCGATAATAAACGATATCATGTATACTTTGAATATTGATTCTTCACAGGTTTTGTTAAATCGATCAGGATGTAGATCGCCCTAGTTTGAAGTTTATAAATCGAACATGTTTAAGGAATCCCAGACTAAAATTGAACGTTTAATGTATTTATGGAAAGAACTTTCAAAAATAAATATTGTAACAAACCATATACGCATAAGAGATACAATGGCGCCTACAAAGTTTATAGTTTTTCCTGATGTATCTAATAAAACTCTTCTAGATATTGATTTTTTGATAAGTGCACAAATAGCTCTAGATTTTCACAATAAGGAATGGTATTTTGCAAATAAAAGTACGAATGAAAGCCGTTGATTTTTGAAGAAAAAGGAACAGAACCTATTGAAATTCATTTTTGTAAAAATTTGAGACAATATGAAGGAATGATGCTAGTGGATTATGAACTAGCTCGACTCGATGAGTTTTTGGAAAGTAGGAAGAATACCTAGTCGGTCAGATAGCCAAGCGGGCTGGGCGGCCGGTTCTCATTCGATTCAGAGTGGTTCAGTGGATGTGAGTTCGATCCCCAGAAGACAATAAAACTGGAACAGTACGCCAAGAGATAAGGGCTTGCGGCTCAGTGATACTCCTCCATAGATTCCTACCGGAAAGGCGAGGCGCCTAAATACCGGTGTATATATATATATATATATACATAGGAAGAATACCTTCAGAATGGGGTAAGAGCCTACAGCTTATGCAGAGTATCGCACTAATACTAAGAATACCGTACCAATTGCACTGCCACCATATCGAATGTCGCCTGCCAAGAAAGGTACTGAAAGCCGAGTTAGATAAACTCTTGGAGGAAGGCATTATCGAAGAATTCGAAAGTGCGTGGGCCGCGCTGGTTGTATTAGTGCCGAAAACAGATGGTTGTACGAGACTTTGCGTGGATTATCAACGTTAAATCGCTGTAACTACTAGTGAATTTTATCCGTTGCTGCGTATGGACGATTTATTACGCGCCACTAATGTCGCGGAACTGACTGTGATAAAACTGCGTTTGTATCGCCGTTGGGGACATAACGTTACTTACGGATGCCTTTTGGAATAAAAGGAGCCCCAAAGACTCATGGACCGTTCGCACCGTGGTTTTAGTAACTTTCTTTCTCCCCTTCCTTTTACCCTAACAGGGTGTCGGATGTTTTAGTAACTTAAATCGGAAAAAGTACGTGTTTGATCACGAAAAAGTAAAATATAAACATGCTGATGGATGTTTGAAGGAACCCAGTCCATTCAAAGAAGGATCGAAAGGTAAGACCGCTAAATTCTACCCGAAGAGAGATGGACCCTATAGGATAAAGCTAGTGGTATCCCCTGTGAGTTATGAGCTTTGTGGAGTAGACACTTCTGCCCTTTATTGTGTTCCCACGTATTCGTGCTTACACAAGCTATCCTCAATGACGCTGAAGCTGCAACGCCCGTAGTGCCAAGACGAAGACGAGGACGCCCCATGCAGAAAACCGCATCTTTTGCTGGCCCTTCCTCTAACGAGTTCGTGGCCAGGGGGGTGGGAGACTGTAACAAACCAACCTCTGACGCTGCGCCTCTGGAGAAGCCGTAATATGATTTTACAGATGTGAATAGAACAAAAAAGACAGTATTTGAATTATATTAACGTTCAGCTTTTGTAAAAGAAACACGATTATACAGCTTTATCAAATCATTCTAAAAACCCTGAGATTGATTATTATTAGTATAAAATCGTATTATATGTTTGGCTATTCCACGTATTAATATGTTATAACATGTGTTATAATATAAATTTCAACGTAAAAAGTAAATCTGGTAAAGTTTCTGTTGCCAAATTAAGTCATAAAAATTTTAAAAATCTGGATAATTAGGAATATTTTCGGCAGTCTTTAAACATTTTTTATTTAATAATTACCTCTGTAACTTACTCTATTAGCTTACATTCTTGCTACACATCTCATCTTAATACCATCAGCTTCTCGTCTGCCCATCAATTTAATGGTCAGTGCCACTATTAAAATGTCCATATACGAAGATTATTATCGAGAGGGACGTTTTCAACACCCTGTAATCTGCCATAATCCATCACCACAGAACTTAATTAATTTCGAGATGCCATTTTCGAAAAGTTCGTATTCCTTTTAATAAATAAACTTACCCTGACAAGTTTTGCAGAGACGTTTCGGCGATTTTGCACAAACAAGCCCTACGAAAAATAAGCACGTTGATTATTATCAGTTAGCTGTTTTAATAAATTCGAAAAAATTGGATATTAGGCAAAATATCAAACAATCTTTGAAATGTGTTCAGTTTTATTCGTTGCTTTTGCTGCCAATAATTTTTCTACCACCTCCATCTATACCATTATTACAATCCTTCCAAGTTTTACTTACGTTCATGTATTGGCTTTAAGAATAGGCTGGTAAGGTGCTTTATTTTCTCGACATACTACCAGAAGGAAATGTTTTTCATGAAACTGAAATCATTCAAATAGGTAAAAGAAATAAATTAGACTTACTCACAATCAATTTAATTTTACTACCCAAAACGACCGGTTTTGGTACATAGTAAATTAAAAGTTTTTGGTACAAGAATTTTTATATAATGATTCGTGATACATAGTTCAAACTATCTTGTATTGCTGATAATCCTGTATTGCTGCTCAAGAAACTCCCTCGTTAATTGTCAGACAGTTACAACATTGACCGAAGATCACCCATTATCATCAATACAGGATAGTTTGAACTATGTATCACGAATCATTATATAAAAATTCTTGTACCGGAATCATTTAATTTACGTTGTACCGTTTGACCTGAAGATGCTTTGCAAATTTTAGAAAGCGAAACCGGTAGTTTTGGGTAGTAAAATTAAATTGATTGTGAGTAAGTCTAATTTATTTCTTTTACCTATTTGAAATGGACTCACACAAGCAACACATTCATGATTTGAAATCATTCAGTTGAAACAGCCACTGTTACTCCACCGGCCTATTCATCTAAAGCCATCCTCATGACATGTTCACCATAAATGTTGAATGTCAGGTGAACACGCATCCTTGTCTCTCACACACCTCTCTCGGTCTTGAATTGGTTTGAGAACTTCTGATCTAGTCGTACTGTTGCTATATTGAAATGGTACAGATTTTTAGTGTCATCAGGTGCATTGGTGTGCCCATTTCAGTTTTTGTAGTCAATGAAGCATATAATCATAGGTACTTGGAATTCTCTAGACTTTTCAAAGAGTTGTCTCAGGTTCAGGAATTGTTACCCCTTACAAATCCCGCTTGTTCCCGAGGTATTTGGTAATGTAGATAGGTTTTTAATCTGTTTTTGATAATATGCTACAATATTTTACTAGCATGTGTTATTAGTGACAGTGTGCGATAGTTTTCACATCTGATAGTAGTTTCTTTTTTGTGTAGCGGGATATAAATTGAGATACACCAATCAGATGGCCATTTTCCTGAATTCCAAATAATAACACGGATAGAATGGATGATATATAATCCTTTGTTACCTCGTAACTATAATATTTCACCTGGTATTGAATCAGCGCCTGGGGATTTATTTCTCTTTAGCGATTTAATTGCATATTTGATTTCAACGAGTAAGACAGTAGGTTCTCTAGGGTAGTCAGAGGGCCACTGATTTTCTGCTGGTACCTCGTTATTTTTATCTAGCTCGCAACAGTAGTTTCGCCATGTTTCTAATATTTCGGTAGTATCGGTCTTCAGATTACCTTTCTTATCTATTACAGACCACGTTTGAGATTTAAATTCTCTGGTAAGGAGTGTGATCTTCTGAAACAAATCCCTCGGTTTATTTCGACAGCCATGTTCTTCTATTTCTCTGCATATTTAAGAGATCTAATCAGCTTGGTCTTTGCGGCACTGTTTTCTCATTTCTTTCGATAACACTCTGTATTTATCGTTTGTTCCGTATCTAGTTTTATGTTCTTTTCTACGTATTATCGGATATCCACGGCTTACGACCATGGAAACCGCTGGCTCACAGTCTTTTGCAGCCTCGATTATCCTATCTTTGAGATAGATCCAAGTATTCTCAGGGTCACTATCTACTTGGTCTATAGAAAGAGCTTCTTTTGGGGACTTTAAAACGAAGTCGAACGTTCAATACCAGAAGTTGATGATCGCTTCCACAGTCTGCGATATGTTTTACAATTAATGGCCGACGACTTTCATCTTGATCTTATTAGGATGTAGTCTAAAATAAATAAAATACACGCACATAGGCAAATCGAGCATATGTTGGTCGACACGAAAGCAGCCCACGACATTGTTAAAAGAACTGCGTTATATAATGATAGACTTTGGGATCGCATCTAAATAAATGATATAAATGATAGTTTCCAAACTCTGCCGGGTAGATGGCACGATTCAGCACATACTACAGCAAAAATATTACAGATAATGCAGACAGTAATGGGAAAAGTGTACTTCCGAACGTACACTTAATCCAGAAACGTGTTTAAAAGTAAATATAATACAATAAATTTAATTTTAAGTCAGTAATATGTCATTTATATCCTTTGTGGCTAACGAAACTTTCGAAGAAAAAGTCCTAAGCCAAACTTCTCCGTACACATACACACAAACCCGAACCGTGTGCGTTAAAGAATCGTCTAAGGCTTTAGTTATAATTGTATAGATCGTAACTCCATTGTTTCACTTTCCACTTACCAATAATTTACTTATTAATTGCGGAAGACTGATGTGTTTTTGTATATTGTGATATTGCAGAGCTTTAATATCCCCCAAAAAATACATCCGACTGGTAAAAACAACAATGGATTCGTCAATAGCAACTGTCAGAGTCCAAAATGAGCTCACTGAAAACTTTACGATAGTCCAAGGATTAAAGCAAGGAGATGGGCTGGCACCGACACTATTGAACCTGACCTTGGAATATGTGATAAGACAGCTGAATATAGGAAGAGGTAATCTCCTAAGAAATAAATCAATACAGATTGCCGCCTATGCCGATGATATCAGCATCATATCTCGCAGAACAGAAGAGGCGGCAGAAATATATTCACAATTAAAAACAAAGGCAAAAGAGACCGGACTAGAAATAAATATTCAAAAGACAAAAAAGTTAACACAGGCAAGAGCTAGGGGAAACAGACGCACAGTTGAATTAGAGGATGATATTGAAACGGTAGAAAGTTTCACATATTTAGGAGTTGCTTTAAACACGGATGGAACAGGAGAACCAGAAATCCAAAGAAAAATAGTAAAGGGAAACAAAGCTTATTTTTCGCTCGATCATCTGTTTCACTCCAAAAACACACACTGGAGATCGAAAATCAGGGCCTACAAAACTGTTATCAGACCAATAGTATGTTATACATGCGAGACATGGGTAATGACAGAAGAGGCAAATAGAAAACTGGAAGTCTTCGAAAGAAAAGTTCTAAGAAAGATATTTGGACCTATTAACTAAAACGGAATATGGAGATCCAGGTATAACCATGAACTCTACCATGAACTGTTCAAAGAGACACTGATCTCAGAATTCGTTAAACTTTATAGACTTCGCTGAGCTGGTCATGTAGTAAGAATGAAGACACAAAGATTGCCGAAAAGAGCCCTAGGTAGTAAAATGCAGGGCGCAAGATCAAAAGGAAGGCCACGGAAAAGATGGGAGGATGAAGTGGCAGCGGACGCGCAAAATTTGCTAGACGTAAGAACCTGGAGAAGATCGGCGCGGGACCGACAAGGTTGAAAGCATAGTTTGGAAAAGGCCCGATTTAGGCTGTAGCGTCATTGGAGAGAGAGAGAGAGAGAGAGAGAGAGAGAGAGAGAGAGAGAGAGATGTGTTTTTGTACACACTTATGACAAATGAAAGAATTGAAAAGAAAAGTTTTTAAAAGTGTGTAAATATTTAATTTCTAACTGAGCACTTTCGACTTACAAAGCCATCTTGAGCGCTATGGTCAAAATTTAAAAATTATCACCACTAAAGAGGGACCCCATTGGACAAGTTTTTCTTCAAAAGTTAAAAAACTTTTAATGTGCTCTCTTTTTGATATTTTTTTTCGAAACTTTCGAAAGTATTTTAACTTTTGAAAAAAAAAAAATTTGTATTTTTTGGATCCCTCTTTCATAGTAGTACTTTTTAAATTTTGACTATAGCTATGAAGATGACATTGTAAACCGAAATCGCTCAGCTAGGAATTAAATGCTTTAAATACGTTTAAAATACTTTTCTTTTCAATGAAATAATTTACTTATTATTAATTAAGAAACCAACCATTTAACCAATTTGATACAAAACTTAGTTTTATTATTGCAACATTATCAGCACCACATTATCTACTAATTAAACTATTAGAGTAGGCTTAAGACGGATCTGTGTGCACAGTCTTTTAATTTTAAGAAAACGACCATTATTTCTCGGCAAGGGTTAAATGTTTCCAGTGTCCCGTTGCGCATAATAATTCCACTAATTGGCTTTTTCATTTTTTTTTCAGAAAAAAATTAAATTTTGGTTCGCCACAGGTGGGGCTGGATTCTGCTTGAGCAGGGCGTTGGCTGCCAAGATGATGCCGTTCGCTAGGTAAGTGTCTCTTTTTTGTTCTACTAACTACCGCTTTCATTACTTAATTTTTAAATGCCGCTCTAGTTAAAGCTTATACTTGTTTTTAAGAAGACAAAATATGCAAGGTAGAGCAATTGGTTATGAAATATGGGTTTTATCTTGTTTAATTAACGTAGATAATGAAAATAATTTTGATAGTAGTTATTATCAACAAACAAATTTATTTTATATACAACTATAAATAACTTTCTGGATATTGAACTATCTTGTGTAAACGTTACATTTCATTGTCATTTTCACACACATTTCACATAAATACAAACTCCTCAATAACTTCATCATTGAATTTTTTTCGAAACTTTTATTGTTTGGTAATTGGTGAAACATTTTGTGGGTATTATTCCTTAATAAGGCTGTCCAAATGCACGAACAAGACGAGACTTGGTCTTGGTCTATGCTATTTATTGAACGTTACTTTAGATCTTAGAACCACGAACAGAGTAAGTACATTTTAAGCTTGAATTAACATACCCATAATAATAAAGACCAACCAAATTAGTATATGTCTAAACAACTGACAACGAGTGGGGTTTGAACCCATGATCTAAGCGATCCATGCCCGTGCTCTAACTAACTGAGCTATCTACTTTATACTTCTGTTCGTATCCGTTAATGCTTTATTGTCAGTTTCACTGTATAATGCTAAGGTCTTTAATAGATTTTGTATACCAAGGTTCAAAATGTGAGCAAAGCACCGAAATGTTGATTGTCTGAATCAAAGTGTGGCAGCTGTTTGCTCAGTCCATACATACATTTGGTATTTGCAATTGCGTTGTTGATATTTTACTTTTACATTGTAATTATGACCTCTGAGTACGTGTGAAATATGTCAAGTGTTCTTTTAATGAATATTTTGATTCGCTATGTATGTTTATAGATTTGTTCGTAATGCGAATTAGGTAGTTCAGTTTTCCAAATTTTTGTTACATATTTTTTGCGTCTCATAGTTTTTAAGCATATACCCGAACTACTTTACTCCCTAAAATGACATTTAGTCCTAACTGCAAGACGCAAGGGTCTCACAGGCTTGGTCTTGTTCTTGCTCAAATCTTAAACGGTCAGTCTTGGTCTTGGTCTTGCTAAAATAAGGCTGTCTTGGTCTTGGTCTTGCGAAAACGCAAGAACAAGATTAAGACCAAGATCGATTTTGGGCAACACTATTTCTTATGTTTGTTCATAAAAGCCTCTCCCAAGATTAGGTTATTGATAATAAGGTTAGATTAAGACAAGATATGGGATAATTAATGATATTTTGATGAGAACAATAATAACTTCAGTCAACATAAACTAAGACTGAGTACGGCAAAATACTGTTACTTCCCTTAGAAGACACTTGTATCGTTTTTAATGAAGATACAATGCTCGAAAAACCTGAATACTCCATAGCGTTGCTGTGTGAACATTTCGAAATCAAAATAGTTATTAATCAAATAAATATAGAACCTTATCCGCCTTATATCTTTGTTAGCTGTAAGATAGAGGACTCAAAGTTATGCTCAGCAATTCCACCACTAAATCTCCAAAGGGTCAGTACAAATACCAAGCGAGTTATTAAAGCTAATCAATGACAATAATCTGAATATTTTAGCAGGATAAAATAAAATTCTGTTGTGTCCATGAATTTATGCGATAACTTTGACTCAAAAGTCCTAGAGCCTTGAAACTTGGTACATATGTTACACTTATTTATCTATTTAGTTTGGAGTGAATAGGTTTTCTTCTTTTTCTCTTTGAAATCCTTTGAAACTTGGTACATAGATTCTACATAGAATTTAAGAAATCAATGAGTTACACTATGGCGCTAACGTACTAAATTACTAAATAACTTTTCGCAGGTAGGTGGCGCGGTAGAAGGGAATCTATCAAATGGCCACCAAGGTTTGCAGATTTGACTTCCTCAGAATTTTTTATGACGATATTTGGAGAGCAGAGTGTATCAGTCGTCCGAATAATATAAAAGAGTTAAAGGAGCGCATCAGAACGGAAATTGCACAAAAATAACTACTGAAGGCATTTAAAACGTTAGGAAAGAATTTACTGTCCATTTTTTCTCATTAAAGCATTGCTGAAAGTCGTCAATTTTAAAATTTCTTATAATTTGATTGTGTTTTACTAAACATTTATTATAATTTAGTTGTATTCATAAACCAACAGTTTTGGTTAACCCTGTATAAATAAATATTCAAATAATTGCATCGTTGCAAAAGCGATTAGGATTCCTTTCAAATGAGTTCACTGATCTTGGTTTGTATTAAAAAAAATTAAATTAAATATTATTAATATTATTCTATTGTTTTAATAAATTTATCGTTGCAAAGTCGACTGATGATGTAATGTCTAACACATATGTATTTTTCTAGGGCTCAAACCCAAACGAATTTGAGCATCAGGTTTAAGGCTTAAACGGCTATATTTTCATTTATCATTCTTTTGCAACCTTTTTATCCTACTCTGCCTTGTAATTGTCCCTTTTTCTCAATCCTCTACTCAGATTGACTGTTCTTTAGATCCCTCTCTTTCTCTACTGTGACTTTTTTTGTATTTCCTTTAACTTTAGTTTTACCATTTTTATTAATTAAGCAGGAATTAATAGTATTTTTAGGGTTGTATACAAGTTTTGCTTGTCTTTAAAAAGTACATGTAGTCCCAGTCTGTTATGGATAGGATACGCTGACGATATAGCAATCGATGTCAGTGGCAGGTTTGCTCAGGTGGTATCTGAGAAAATGCAAGCAGCCCTAAATATAGTTGACGACTGGTGTAAACAAGAGAGACTGATAGTCAATGCCCAGAAAACACAAATCGTCAACTTCACCAAAACAACAGCACTACAAGGCCTAAAACCACCGGTGCTGGGAGGAACAGAGATTTCATTTGCCAAAGAAACAAAATACCTTGGGGTATATTTTGATCATAGGCTTACATGGAATACTCACATTATGAAAACCACACAGAAAGCTACTATGTCCCTGGGTAGATGTAGAAGAATGTGCGGTAAGAGTTGGGGACTTAACTCCAAAATCACTCTATGGTTATACATAAGGGTTATTAGACCCAGGATAACCTATGGCTCGGTGACGTGGTGGACAAAGACGCAGCAAGTGGGAGCAATAAGGCTGCTAGGTAATACACGAAGGCTAGCATGGCTGTGTTTTACGGAGGTCATAAAAACAACTCCAACTGCATCGTTGGAAGTGCTGCTGAATCTACCACCACTTTATATATTTATACAGGGCGAAGCCAGATCAGTGATGCACAGATTAATTCATAGTCAGCGACATATAAACCAGATGGAGGGTGCTGACAACAGAAAGCTAATCGAGGAGTTAAAAGCCGATATTGTAATGGGGCAACCTATCAATGCAACAGCAAGAGATATAGCGTTAACAATAAGTTCACAATTAAGATACCAGGCAGGGAAGACTGGAATAAAGGTGTACCCATACAATCTACTGCTACCTGGTACACGGATGGCTCAAAAACATCGGAGGGTGTGAAAGCCGGCATAGTAGGGACAAATCAAGGGATACATTTCCCGGTAAGTCTATCTAAGGATGTGACAGTTTTCCAGGCGGAAATAACGGCAATCCATCACTGCATGGAAGAACGTTCTGTTCAGTTGCCATCTTCACAGATAGTCAGGCAGCACTTAAGGCACTCAATTCTGTAGAGGTCAATTCTAAGCTAGTATGGGATTGTGTGTGTGCCCTAAATAAACTAGAAGACCATAGCAACGTTACGGTAGCCTGGGTACCGGGGCACGATGGTCATAAGGGCAATGAAAAAGCAGATGAAATGGCCAAACAAGGCTCATCAATGCCATTTATTGGACCGGAACCCTTCGGCGGTGTTGCAAAGTCAGTAACAAGAACGGCTACAAGGAAGTGGGTAGCTCACAAATCTCTGGAATGGTGGAGAAATTCACCAGGACAAAGACAGGCGAAACAGTTCATTACAGAACATTCGCCAAAATTTACGGCAGACCTAATAAGCAGTAGACAGGAAAACAGTCAAAGCCATAGTAGGTCTTCTAACAGGGCACTGTAAGCTGAATAAGCACTTGAAGCTGATGGGATTATGAGATGATGACCTATGCAGATTCTGTCACCTCGAAGAAGAAACAGCAGAGCACATTTTATGTCAGTGTGACAGTCTGGCAAATGTGCGGTTCTTTGCATTAGGAGAAGAAAATCCACCGGCAAATAGCTACATGAAAGGTATAGTCTCGAAGCTACTAGACTTTATAAAAAGGGTCAGGCTAGAGAATGTTATCTAGGACTAGAGGACCACAATAGATCTGAATAGGTCGCAGTGGAATAGCCCAAAAGACCACCTCTTCAAATCTATCTATCTATCTATCCCAGTATTTGTTCGTGTAGTGTGTATTAACGGTTTAACTGCAAAACTATAATAAATTGTGGATCTGTTTTTTTTTTAAAACAGCGTCGTATTCCGCTATTCCGCATATTTATATGCGTTTAATCTACTTCTTATCAGTAGTAACTATGAAGTGCCTAAGAAAGCTATGTGTTTGTAGTTTCGGAATAAATATTTGTCCCCCCCTTTGTGGAAGAGACATGCCATGTTTTCTATTCATTCCACAGCTTTTTCTGCTTCCATATTTTCTTTATTAAGTTACTGAGTCATGTAGAGGCTGCTCTTCCACTTTTAACTTTGCTGATGAGATGAATAATTATCTCTAGGTTTGTTATTTATTAACACTTTTTATTAATTCTTCCATTTTCTGACTTAATAGTAAAGTATTTCATCCATTTTCTACTCGATTGCCGCATTTTCTACTCGATTCTACTCGATTATTAAAGTTTATGTTGGTGCTGCCCTGTGAATTTTACAGTTAATCAAAGAGTTTTATTATCTTTCTTATTTTTTGCCCTTATTACTTGTTACTAATCCTTTATCCTTCCACTTTACTGTTCCCTGATTCTGAAAAAGGGTTTATTTCTGGACCCCTGTGCTCAAGTCTCTTTATAATATAAATCAAAATCATGAATAAAATAGAAGGTAGTAGGTTATAAGCTGTAAGAGTTTGTTCCGCTAAACCAAGCTAGCCCTCTAGATAATAATAAAATGTACATTTTCAATTAGCAACGTGGCAACTGTGTACAATAAAAGTTAGACTAGCAGGTTAATTTATCTGCCGTCTCTTTACATAGAAAACTTTTCCTGAGAGTGTAAAATGGCAATAAGAGAAGCTCCATAAAGTTTTGCTAATGGATGTTTAAACAGGAAGTTAAATAGTTCCGACAGAAACGCTGATCTACTGTGTGTGTATTTAAATATTTAAAAAAGGTGGTTGTTTCGACGAACTATTTAAAGTAGAGCCGATCTAACTGTTTATCTTTTCAAAGTGCGGGTTTAGCTATTAAAAAGTTATATTGTTAGATCAAATATTTGTTCACAAAACAATTTTTAATGTTTACATCGACAACAAGGGTGATGGATTGATTTTTAAACGTAATATTTACAGATTTTTTCGGTAATATCCGTATTCCTAAGTTACAGTTGATCGCCTTTATTTTTGATGTTATTCTATAAATCGTGGAGTAATGAAGGTGTATCCATTCCTATAGCAAACCGTTGTGCCAGACTTTATCAAAAGCCTGCTAAATATCGAGCCATACTGAGGCACACATAGTCTTTTCTTCCAAACTTTTCTTCATTTTATTTACTATTTTATGACACTGTTGGATTATTGTATATTTTTGACGGAAACAGTTTTGCTTATTCTATTTAGCAGGAGTTTTTCAAATATCTTGGGCATCAAGGGTAACAAGCTTATCGGACGATAGGAAGAAGGTTCTCTAGGCTATTTACCTGGCCTTCCAATCATTTTAATATGAGCATATTTCCATTAAATTGGAAAATGGCTTAACTGCAGCATTCTATTGTAGATAAAAGTAAGCATGAGAACTGCTTTCCTGGGTAGATGTTTTAGGATCCTTCCATCGATAAATCGTATCCTGGAGCTTTGTGAGAGTTGGCATTCATTATTATTCTGTGAACCTCGAACGGGAAGAATGCTTTCATTGGAGGTGATAGTTGGCAGGGTGCATCTAGATATTTGCTAACTACATCATCATTTATGTTTTGATCAAAATTTGGAGTAAACATATTTTCTAAATATTCTGTAAATACATTAGCTTTTTCGTTGTCAGTCTGCTCCCAACTTCTGTCAGGTTTTCTTATTGGAGGAATTTGTAGTGTCGGTTTCTTAAATTTTGTAGTTGCTCTCCATATAGAGTGGTCACTTTGAGAAAGATTGTTAATATAAAAATTGAAGGTGTCATTACGAGCTTTATTTAGCGCTGACGTTAGCTGGTGTGTTAGTTTATTTAGATGTGTCTTATCGAGTGTATTTCGACACCTTTACCATTTTGCACGCGCTCTTTGTTTTTTCGGTTAAAATTTGTTTAATATGTAAAGCGTTTTGTATTATAGCCGTTTGTTTGTCCTTTAATTTCTTCTGATATTTTTACATGCTACAAGTATTTTTTTCTATCGATATTCTATCTATACTGTACGTCCAAGATAGCAATATTCGTGAACTGCGCGCTAGCCAGATGAAAGATAGATTATAGTAGATTCTGTAGGTGTCTAAGCTTCTGACTATAATGGGAACATCGTCCGCATATCTAATATTATTTATCAACCTTGGCTCAAGAACCTGCGACGGTTGGCTCGGCAAAACATCAACCTAGATCTTCAAAGCTGCTATTATGTGGGTAGCTGTACAGTTGAATTTCAAAAATGTAGACACTAATTTCTGAGAAATGATAATTGAGTTAACAACACTATTGCTAAGTTGTTATTATAGATAATATAATAACTTCACAGGATGACTCCACAAGATATCTATTCCAAAAAAGAATAACTGAAAAAAGCAGAAACACATATATCACAGAAAGTGATGGAGTCGAAGAAAGCTGGGCAAAAATTAAGTCTAATATCTTAATCTCGGCCAAGGAAGTTCTTGATGAAAGAAATATAAATAAAAATTAATCGTTCTCAAGATTCCAAATTAATAAAATTATAAAACACAATAAAATACCAGAAGAATGGAGAACGAGCGAACTAATTCTACTATTCAGAAAAAGGAGATAAAAACAGCTAGAAAACTACAGAGGTATATAAACTTACCCTAAAACTTACAACTAAAATTTTACAAATACTAATAAATCAGAGGATTAGTTTAGCAGATGAACAAAAGGGTTTTCCTAGTGGAAGATCGTGTTTAGATGCAATATTCGTTATAAATCGAATTACTGAGAAATCACTAGAGTATAATAGATCAGCATTTCTGTATCTGATTGACCTAAAGAAAGCGTCTGACAGAGTAAGACTCAAAGATGTAATTTATCTTCAAGACAGAATAGATGGACAGCTTACAGAACCTATAGAAATAGGCAGTGGAATAAGACAAGGGGACTTATTGAGCCCCATGCTCTTTAATTTAATCATGGATAAAATCATCAAAAGCTTTAACAAAGAAAGATGATACAGAATGGGAATAAAGAAATAAAAATACTCTGTTACGCAGACGATGCAATATTGATAGCCCAAGATAAAGATAGTCTGCAAAGACTGGTCCACAAATTTAACATAAGAGCAAAAGAATGTAATATGACAATGTCATCTCAGAAAACTAAAACAATAGTAGTCAGCAAAGAACCAACTAGATGTAAAATAGAAATTGATGGCATCGGCATTGAACAAGAAATGGAAATAAAATACCTGGGAATTACACCTTCCAGCTATGAAGACCTCGACAAAGAAGTGAGAGATCAAGTACAAAAAGCAAATAGACTGGAAGGATAAGAATAATTCAGAATGGTCATCACCATTTCCTGGGACTTAGTGTCTACATTTTTGATACTCAACTAGGCCCATTATATTGCCAAACTTCGAAGGGAAACAGCGAAAAATAAGAAGCACAGGAAAAATGAGTTTCAAGATCCAAGCAACCATTTAAGAACTTCCGAGGAACATTCCTAGGAAGATGGAGGCTATTGTGAATGTTATGAGTTGGTACGTCTAAATGCTAAATTGTTATTAGTGATTTTCTTATTTGGTTGTAATTTTTGCTTTTTCCAATTAAATTGTATGAATAAAACCGTGTCCTTTTATTAATTCGTCTGTAAATTTTGATGCATAATAGTAGATTTTTCGAGTAGGATGGAGCAGCTGGAGTGGTTGAAATAGAACAAGTGTTTTAAACACCAGTTATCCACGAATACTTTACGCTATATTTTTTATTGGTACACTTTGAAATCAGGTATTATTACTACAAAAAATAAGAGCTAATAATTTAAAATGGTTAAATTTGTGATGTATGTACATCAGTATACCTTTCGTTATTATGGAAATGAGAAAAACAAAAATTAATTTGCAATCTGTCACATCAGAATAACGTATGGTCCTAAAGTTTTGGGAAACATTTCACCTGGTCTGATTGAGAAGCAAAATGCATTTAACAAAGAAGGCCATGGAATTGAAATGTCATCAGTTATTGACATTTAATAAACAAAGCAGAATATTTTGGTTTGTGCTCTGCAAAATGTCTTATAAAATTGATATTCGTCGAGGTGTTTATAATATGGTTGGGCGAATGTCGAAACGAGATATTGTTAATATTTATCGAGATCAAAACATAAGCAAATCGACAATTTATCGCACAATCAGAGAATGTGAAGAAGGGATACCATGTATTAACTTGCGTAAAAGTGGCCGACCGCGGATTTTGAATCATATAAGAGAGGCAAGACTGATTCAAGCAGCTAAGAACAAAATTGGGGTCTCACAGCGAAAACTGGCCAGAAGATTTCATGTTGGAAAGACTACAGTATACAGGACCCTATCGAGTAACAATATTATCTACCGGAAAAGAAGGAAAGCTCCAAAATACACAGAGGATCAATTAGAGAGAATTCCGAGATGTTGCCGCGCGTTAAGGCGAGTGCATTTCGTCAACAAGTTGATCGTGATGGACGATGAAAAATATTTTACTTTGTCCAACTCTAAGATGAAGGGTAACGATGGGTTTTACACGAACGATTACGAAAATGTACCTGATGAAATAAAATTCAAAAGTAAAAAAAAATTTAAGGACAAAATTTTGGTATGGTGTGCAATTTCTGAGGCTGGCTTTATCTCACAGCCCTACATTGGTGTTGTTCGAGGTGAAGCCTTAAACGCAAATATTTATATTCAAAGATGTCTCTCTAAATTGCTTCAGTTTGTGAACACACATGATGCAAATGATCAAATAGTCTTTTGGCCAAATCTTGCTTCATGTCGTTACGCGAGGATCACAAGGGACTGGTACGAAACTAACAACATTACCTTTGTACCGAAAGCAGACAATCCCCCCAACCTACCTCAGGCTCGTCCAATTGAAGAGTTCTGGGCAATATTAAGTCGGAAAGTCTATAATAACGGATGGGAAGCACAAAATCAGGAATAGTTAAGACGCCGCATATATACAAAAATTAGAGAAATTGACGCCGAGGTCGTCCAAAGGATGATGCAACGTGTCAGGGGAATTATTAGGCAAATCGAAAATAATGGTCCCTTGTCTGTCATTTGAATTTTGATTTATAATAAGGATAGAAAAGTTAAATTGTTGAATAATTTAATAAAAATATAAGATTATTGTGGTCAGAGTTATATGCTTTTGAAATTTTTCCCAAAACTTTAGGACCATACGTTAATTGTTATTACTGGTTTTATATTGCTTAAAAGAAGAATGTTTCAAACATTATTGGCAGTGCCAATAATAGAAGTACAACCCCATTGGTTTTCGAGAATGTCGGTAGTATTAATTTGAACAGCTCTGATTTAAAAAACGGAAGTTTAAATATTGCAAACAATACCAATTGTACTTTTCACATTCATTTGAAAGATTAAGATTTCCAAATATTTAAATAAAGCTTTTGAAATATTTGTTAGTAATATTTTATTCATATTTTTTGTATTTGACGTTACAAGCTAGGTACTCCTGTCAGGTCAGATAAATATTTAAAACGGTTGACGTTGCGATGGTTACTTTAAAACACGCGCGTTTTTGAAAGTTGAATCTAAACACGCTACGGCGTACTTTAAATAAGCAAAATGGAGTACCAATAAAAAAAAACTTTTTAATTACTTTAAAATTTACCTTTATTAAATTATAATATAAATTAATGATTGCAGCGCAAGTTTTAGTTAATACTAAACCTCTACAAAAATAGAAATTAAAATTGTCAATATGTATTTAAAAACTGGACTAAAAATATATTACCTACAAGTAGAGGAGTGATGAGACATTAAACAGAACGTAAATTTGTGGTATATCATCCGTTTACCACCAACCAATTGTATTAGCTATTTATATGTTATAAACCCGCCCAATTTTCCTTTCAAACAAATCACCTATCGATATTAAAAATACCTAAACCTCCTTTTCTATCCTTTGATACTATTTTGGGTGTTTCGTAAATCGTAATGAATGCTTTTTTGTGACCCTGTGCTATTTACTACTTTTTATGAAGCTATACATTAATTAGGCAAGTATTTGAAGATGTTTTTGAGAATAAAATGTACAATAATCGAGTGTGGAACACAAATAAATTTGTAGGTATAGGTATGTAAAATGTTAAAATAAAATAATTTGAGTCTATAAAAAATAGTGTCTTTAATAAGGTATTTTATATTATAGTCCATGTTATTATAAATATTAAAAACTTTAGAGTGTTCAGATCACAAATGGATCAAATCAAAAGGATTGAATCCTTATTTTTGCAGACATTTATAAATTTTACTAACTTTTTTTTATATAAGGACATGTACTATAACTGCTTGAAATTATGGGAATTAATAAGTTATTGAAGGATTCTCCGAGGCTTCAATTTTAAGACATATTACAAAAAATTGAACATTTTATCAAAATTGTTATTAAAAAATCGTTTGATAGGGGCTCACTTTTTATCTTATAAACATTTAAAATAATTTTGATATTTTTTATGTCACATACTTGTAAGTAAGCTAATTGAAAAATGGTGAAAAACACAGTCTTGAAAAAGAACATTATATGACCTACAGGAAACATTGTAACATTGTAACCTCGGAAACCTTTTTTGGATGGTGCTAGAAAGGTCACCAATGGAGACACTGCGGACGGCAGCCAGATGGTTGGTGGAGAGCGAGTCGTGGGTTCGAAACTAGCTTTTGGAACCAGGAATGGGTCCAACGGACGAAATAAGTAAATATACGATAGGAGATATTAGAAAAAGATACAGAAATAAACAAAAAGATAGATGGGTAAAATTACCAAAGATAAGATAAGATAGGGAACAGGGCGCCACTTAATTTTTTGGGGTTTAAGGAGAAAATTAAGAAACCTTAGAAAAGAAAAGAGATAAGGAAAGATATTTAGGTTCAGAGATCAAACTTAAGAAAAGATATCAACAGTTAAATATTAAATAAATTTGGTTAACACTCTACATAACAAAAAATAAATATATAAGGTATTACACTTGCTCACCTACGAAACTTGAATCAGCCTGATCTTTCTACTGGTCAAAGGTATAGTTATATTTAAAGGTAAAAAGCAAATATATAAGGGAACGTTGTTAGTCGACAAATAAAATACATACATAAAACAATAACAATATATTAAACAACAACAAAATTACGACGCTGCTGGATGCAACATAAGTAATAAAAATACACCAACAACTATAAAATGGTGGTATACGTATCAAAATAGGCAGAAATATAATTAGAAAATATCTTTACAAAGATATAAGTATAATCATGCACAAATAATGTTTTGGCGTATCTCGAGATATTACAGCAAAAAAGAAGGAATAAAAATTATAACAAATACCAAAGATAACACAAATTAATAAAATCTAAATTTACAATAATACAAAAAGGTTACTGACGTGAAAACATAAAAATTTAACCAAACCGCACTTGGTTAAGTCGATTATTTGGTTCGTAATAAAAAAAAATTATAGAATGTTCTTTAATTGACTGCAAAATTCAGTAGCTACTCTCAACTACATTTGATGACATGTTTGATCGTTGGATACGTCTAGATAATGGAAGATGATATGATGCTATACCATGTTACTTGCCCAGATAGGTGGAGATATTAAAATTATGTCACTTACAGTAATTATTCCTGACGACTGCTGCTTTAAGTCACTGAAGTTAATACTGTACTTGTATTAAACACTGAATTTATGACTATATTTAATCTAATAGAGTATAGGATGAAGAAACTCAAAATAACAAGTGTATACACACTTATAAAGAAAATGCACAGAGACGGTAAGGTAGCAGATACGATAGTGTGAACTAAGCGTCTTAACTCGACGGATGTCCACCGATAAGTTGTTTTCTCTACGAGTGCCCACCGAGAAGTTGTTTTCTCTACGAGTGCCCACCGAGAAGTCGTTTTCTCTACGAGTGCCCACCGAGAAGTAACTTGGTTCCTCTAAAATTTTACCAAGCTACCCAAGAAAAGGTGAGGGTATCTTCCACTCAAAAGTCATAGGCCAGTTGTATGTATTTCTGAGAAGGTAAAAAGTTCTAATTAACATTGAACATAACGGTATACTTCTACCTACAAACTTGATGAAACATCAAATCTTCTAGATTAGGTTTTTCCCGAGATTGGGTCTTTACAGAAAAATTACTATACGAGCCTTCGGAATATTTACAAATCTATCGTAAAAGACCCGGATTAAGACGGAAAGGATTAAAAACCTTTCGGACGCAAGGAAATTCCGGGCATTCAATAAAATTTTGAAGACGGTAAACCGAACATAAGCGTATCATCACGGGGGTAAAAGGAATAAAAATAATTAATATTTTAATTATATAAAAAAATGTTACAACATTAAGAGCTGAAAATTGAACATAACTAAATTTTATGATCCATTGTATAAATGGCATTGGGGACAAGATGTGCGAAGCATTATAGGCTAGTTTTAATATAGCCTTAAAAACACATGTAATATTGCTAATTTCATGCTTACAAAAGTTGTGTTTTTAGGCGTTTTAATTAAAGTAGGTCGATTTTTTTAATGTAGTTTAAAAAGACATTTTTTCTGTTTATTTCGTATATGCTAGAATTTGATTTTGAGGTGAAATAGTCCCCCCATGTTGAGGCAAAATGACTCCGGGGACCATTTTACCCTTGCTTAGCCTACCAAATAAGATTTTGAGTTATACAGGAATATTTTTTATAATAATCAAATGTAGGTATATCATGTTTACAGAAATAGTGGTTGCTGCTCTGAAGTACTTAAAAAAGGGCCGAAAATCATAATGTGTTGGTAAGTGAACTAATTTACTATTTGTCAGTAGGGAGATGTCAGAACATTATCGGTACTTTCTTTTAGGCAACAGATTATCCGAAAAGCTTTGATCGATTCACTTCAAAATTTCCCAAAGAATTGGAGACTTACTTAAAGGAATATGTTTTAAAGATGGAAGACCGACTATTCGACATGGCGAAGAAAAACATTTGTGAATTAGCATACGATCTTACGGAGAGGAACGGTATTAAACACAAGTTTTCTGAAAACAAAACGGCTTAGTTTAAAGATTTTCTAAAGAGACATTCAGAGATTTCTTTTAGAACTCCTCAGACTATCTCAGCCACCAGAGCGAGATGCTTTATTTTTTTTCCTTTTAGATAAAACACAAAATAAACATAACACCAATGTTATAAGAATAAATAATATGAATAAATCTGGTATCCAGATGATCTCTAGCAAGTTGTTCAAAATTTTAGCACACAAAGGGCAATTTCTTAACAAGCGTTGAAAGGAGACAAAAAGTCACCATATGCTACGGGCCAATTCATTGCTCCAGTAATAATATTCCCTAGCAAACGAAGGAATGAATCAAGACGTCCCATATGGAACATTTTCTCTTTGCAACTAATCTGGATACATAAAATCTAACACTTTCATTCTGTTCATAAATCATTTTCAACAACACACAGTACTCAGTTAAAGATAGGGTAAAGGACAGGGTAAAACAAACCCTGGAAAAGTCGTAAATTTCTACAATATAGCTAGCTTGTTTGGAAAATTGGATCAAACAGCTGCCACACTTAACAGCGAACTCAGTGGATTCAAGACAATATGCACCTGTCATTTTAATCCGAACATATGCCCAGATTATACTGATCAACCTATAGTGGAAAATGAAACGGTTGATCCTACTCATGAACCAAGAACTACTCTTTCATAAAGAGATACTTCTCCGATTTCAAGTTCTTTACATATAAGGAAAAAAACAAAGAGATACCTCTTCACTTTCAAGTTATTTACCTCTAAGGAAATGAAAAAATCGCAATACATCTTCATTAGACGAGTGAGGGAAATGGGAAGTAAATAGAAGATCTTCGGATGACATCACCTTTTTGGAAACAGTCCAGGGTGATTATTAGAAAATAAATCTTTATCCACTGCAGCTTCAAATCCGGAAGTTGTTCTTTCAAACGATACAATTGACATTACAAGCTCTGCAATTGGTAATTTAATACTAATTTCCCAAGTAAGCACTACAGAACAGAAAGATGGCTTAAAAGGAATAAAATTCCTTGATCTTGTGTAGGAGGATACTTTATAACTCCTTATGCTATATCTTTACTACTTCAGCCACCTCCTTTGGCAAGGAGAGAAGCCCTCTGTAAGGATCAACTTGATCCTTATTACTTAAAAATCATGGCCACTGAGCACGGCGTGTTTTAAAAATCACCACGTTTTCCATCACTAAGATATATTACATATCATTATTTAAACCAAAACAAAGTTATTAAGATATTATTAAAGTTATTAACATTTATAAGTTACTACAAAAATTTGGGTTTTGTTGGGTTTGTTGCAATTATCTTGGTCAATTTCTTATGTAGTTTAAAACAAACAGGAATGGATGACAGAAGAGATTTTACAATTAATGAACAAACGAAGAGAATCTAAAGGAAAAAATGACAAGGACGGAGAATACAAAAGACTAAATAGAATAATTCGAAAAAAAATAACCGAAGCAAAAGAGAAATGGCTGGTAAAAGAGTTTACATCGACTACCAAGAGAACGACTTTTCACACCATGCTGAACACGGATGGCAAACTGCTAGAATCAACGGAAGATAAACTGAAAGAATGGGAAAACTATATTAAAATTCTTTTTCACGACATACGAGAAGAACCAAGATTGGAAAATAACAACGAAGGGCCAACAATTCTGAAATCTGAAATCATAAATGCAATTAATCATCTTAAAACAAATAAAAGCCCAGGTCCAGACAGAATATACCCAGAAACGTTAAAATTAATCAGCGAAGAAAATATCGAAATATTTGTCCTTTTATTCAATCGCATTTATGATACAGGTAAAATACCCCAAGATTGGCTGGAGTCAATATTCATCCCACTACCAAAAAAGCCAAACCCACAACACTGCAATGAGTTCCGTCTGATAAGCCTTATGAGTCATGCAGTAAAAGTCCTACTAAAAATCGTACATAATCGTATCTATAGAAAGTGCGAAACAATCATCGGAGACGATCAGTTTGGATTCAGAGCCGGCATGGGAACGAGAGAAGCCCTGTTCAGTTTACTAGTTCTCGCCCAAAAATGCTACGACCAACAGAAATATATTTATATGCTTTATAGACTTCGAAAAAGCATTTGATAGAGTAAGACACGACCTACTATTAGAACGTTTGCAAGAAGTCGGTTTAGATGGAAAAGACATCAAATTCTTAAAAAACTTGTACTGGAACCAAAACGCCAGAGTTAGGATCGAAGGTTCCACATCCGCAGAAGTAGAAATTAGGAGGGGAGTTAGACAAGGATGTGTTCTGTCGCCTCTGCTGTTTAATCTTTACTCCGAGTTTCTATTTAAAGAAGCATTGGAGGATTCCAAGGATGGAGTCAAGGTGAATGGCGTAAATATCAACAGTATCAGATACGCCGATGATACAGTGTTAATTGCGGATTCCGACTTAGGTCTACAACGACTCATCGACAAGACCAACTCGACCTGTGAGCAATTTGGTATGAAAATAAACATTAAAAAAACCAAAGTGATGTCAATCCGAAAAAACCAAAACGTACCTCAACCTTGCACAATAAATGGGCACATTTTAGAACAGGTCAATAGACTTAAGTACCTGGGATGTTGGATCGATAGCAGATTAAATCCTGATCTAGAAATAAGATCGAGAATAGAACAGGACAGAAAATCTTTCAAAAAAAATAAAAAAACTGCTTTGTGATTCTCGAATAAAACTCGAAATTCGACTACGTTTATCAAAATGCTACTTCTGGTCGACTATTCTATATGCAGTTGAAACGTGGACCCTTAAAACATCAACCGTAAATAAATTGGAGGCCTTTGAAATGTGGATCTACCGGAGAATACTCAAAATTTCATGGACATCGCATACCTCAAACCAAGAAGTGCTGCATAGAATAGGCAAGGAAAGAGAACTTTTTAACACAGTAAAAGTTAGAAAAACATCATACCTAGGCCACATACTGAGAAATAATAAGTACCAATATGCCCAACTTATAGTGAAAGGAAAAATCGAGGGAAAGAGAGGCCTAGGAAGGAAAAGACTATCGTGGCTCAGAAACATCCGACAATGGACAGGGCTAAATTTTGAACAGCTAATAAGAACAGCTGAAGATAGAGAAGAGTTTAAAATTGTAGTAGCCAACCTCCATTGAGGAGAGGGCACTTTAAGAAGAAGAAGTTTAATTTTGAAACTCGCAAATAGAACCTTTTAAGAACTTTTTTTAACCATTTTAGATTAGATTAGGATTAGACACTTCCTTAATCAATTAAACTACACTTTCCTAGAATGGTTTCTTTCCCAATCGTCCTCAATTCCTGGATGGCAAATAAAGAACCCTCAGTGCCTAACTCGCCTCATTTCTTTCGACAAACATTCAACAAACCCACAGTTAATCAAATCCGCTTTCAATGATATGATTCACAACTACAAGAGTTATACACATATATACACAGATGTATCTAAATCAAATGAAGGTACTGGTGCTGCAGTCATAACCCCAACATCGACAATTAAATACAGACTCCCTTCAGACTCTACCAGGTTCTATACCAGGCCAACCTAGGTGTCAACGCATCCAATAATACCAATTATATTATACTCACAGCATCTCTAAGTTCCGTACAGTCAATCCAATATGTCTACCCAACTAATTCTTCGGTCATCAAGATAAAACAAGAAGTTCATTTCGCTCAACTGAATGGAAAAAATTTTATATTCTTCTAGATACCGTTCCATATTGGAATTCTATCATGGTCATCCCATGATGAACAACAGGGTTTTCGTAGTGGAAGATCGTGTACAGATGCAATATTCGTTATAAAGCAAATTACTTAGAAATCAATAGCGTATTTCGACCAGTATCAATTATCAATAGCGACCAGTATTTCTATGTCTGATTGACCTAAAGAAAGCATTTGACAGAGTAAGACTCAAGGATGTAATCAATCTTCTGTATAATAGAGAAGCTCCCCTAAATATTATAAAAACTATCAAAAACATCTACCAAAACAACAAAATGGAAGTCAGAATAGATGGACAATTTACAGAACCTATAAAAATAGGCAGCGAAATAAAACAAACTCTTCAATTTGATTATGGATGAAATCTCCAAAAGCGTTGACAAATGAAAAAGATACAGAATGGGAAACAAAGAAATCAAAATACTCTCTTACGCAGACAGATGCAATATTGATAGCCCAAGATGAAGATAGTCTGCAAAGACTGGTCCACAGATTTAACATACGAGCAAAGAATTTAATATGACAATCTCATCTCAGAAAACTAAAACAATAGTAGTCAGCAAAGAACCAAGCAGATGAAACTAGAAATTGATGGCATCAGTATTGAACAAGTAATGGAAATAAAATACCTGGGAATTACACTGTCTAGTTATGGAGACCTGGACAAAGAAGTGAGAGATCAAGTACAGACACATTAACACTAAGATGAAATCAAGAATTTATAAAGCCAGTGTAAGACCAATAATGAACAAACAGAATAGCTTATAAAAAGGAAGAAGAAGAAAAACAAGAAACTATCTGATAGTTTGGGTCTACAGTGCAATATGTCAAACCTAAAAAGTTTCTTAACTTTAATTAACAATTTAAACGCTATCTAAACAAACACATGTAATAAAAATTTTATTGTTCGCTACTATTGTTTCGCTAATAGCCAATTTATCTGATGCGATTTTGTTAATAAAAATAAAGTTTAACATATCATTTTAGAATATCAAACTACTAGTAGTTGATGCAGGATTATTTTTGTTTATATTAAAAAAAAGTGTGGTAGATTTAAAGTGTATTCTATTTTCCATAGAGACTTTCACTCATTCTAACTAATGAGACCTAGGTGGTTGAGGTGCGTAGAAATATATCGCATTTGATAAGAATAGAATACTCTGAAAAGAACTAGACAACTATGTTCAATAAACAAAACGTACTTATCTGAAGTGATCTTTTATATAAGACCAATCCCAAACAAATTTATATGTATACATATCAATTTGTATAATATTCCCATTTTGTACCAAAATAACCAAGCGATCGATGAAAGACTCATCGATAAAACTTTTATCGGTCGCATTTTTTCTTTCCAATTAAAATACTTTACTCTGATCGGCTTTTAAAACTAGACCGGCCCACACTCTTTCTATTTCGTTAGAAATTCAAGATTCCGTTCGCCCAATTACGCAAATACCGTCCGAATATTTGCACAAAAAGCTTCTAATTGTGGTACGGCAAAATACCGCAAAATAGCCATAATAAAAAGGCCAGTCCCACACTTTTAATTGGGTCTTCGGTATTCCGGTTCTCATTAATTTTTATCTCTGATTTGCTACGTTTGACAGGGCTGGACTGGCTTATCTAATTCATTCGAATTGGACATATACGTAATAAATACATTTTATGTTCCTTTTTACATTTTTGTTGTTCCTAGTCGACTTGATTCTAGGATTAAAAAATAATTAAATAAAATAATATATTCTGCTTTAAAAGGGAATAAAAGAAAAAACAAAAGCCTCATTCAAAAATATACTTATAAGACCAAAGATTTAAAAATAAATCAAATCAGAATATATTTTATAATCAATTTGAATATAACGTTAATGTACAATATCGGCCAGGGCTCGATCACCAGGCAGCGCCGTCAGAAACATCTACATATTTTTAAAATATCTACAGGCCCCAGGTCGACTTAACTTGAATAAAATGAATCATCTACTATAAGTGCCGACTGCACTAATGAAGGTTGGCTAAAACCATTGAAAATTCTTCTCTATCTTCTGCTTTTCTTAAAAGTGTCTGTTTATTTAACACGCTGGATTCATCATTCTGGAGGTTAAACGAAAAAAACAAGGGATGGCACTCCAATGGGCAGCATTCGAGGGAGCATGCACGGGTAATAGCCCGGAAGGCAGCGAAGACTGCGGTTGCGCTGGGGAGGATGATGCATAACATTGGGGGACCCAAATCCGAAAGAAGGAAGGCCCTAACGGTGTTGTACAGCCAGTCGTTCTTTATGCGTCACCAGTCTGGAGTGGAGTGGTATAGATACCGACCTACAAGAGGTTCATGATACGAGTCGACAGAACAAGTCTGTTGCGAGTAGCATAAGCCTACAGGACTGTATCTGCGACGGCCTTATGCACTAACACGGATTGCGTTCCTCTGCATGTGTTAGCAGTAGAAAGGAGTATATCTCTATGAGAGAAGAGAGTATTTGACTATATCCATAAGAAAAGAAGAAAGGAAAAGATCAATGTAAAAATGGCAGGAAGAGTGGAACAGCACGGAAGATGTTACTTAGTGGACTAAGATGCCTAGCCTTAGAGACTTCGTGGACTGTGGTCACAGGCGACTGGATTATTTCCTTACATAAGTGCTCACAGGACAAGAGTGTTCTAGAGCGTATCAGCAGATACAGGCAAATCCTATACTGCGAATACTCAGACACTGTTACTCACGCAATACTGGAAAGTAATAGATGTACAGTAGAGAAAAACAAAATGTATAAAGAAATAGCTATGAATCCTGTGACTGTGAGGGAGATGATCGCGAAGATGAAGGGAAGTAAGGAGGGATTGAATAGTGTACACAAATAAATCCGAGCAGTCATTAAGAAGAAAGACGAAGAAGAGAAACAGCAGCCGAACCAACGACAGAGATAAAATCTAGATAAAGGAAGGAAGTGCTCCGAAAATGTCTAGACCTAATAGCTCATACAACAGGCAAGGTAGAAGATTTGATCACCAGTTTCTAAAATGCCTCTAAAATTATAGGCCTACAAATAAATAAAGAAAGCACCCAAAAACAGAGACAGAAACATCGGTCCCCAATCTACGGGTAATGACTCTACCTTTCATGGTGGATACATTCACATACTTAGGCTTCCTGGTAACCAATGACACATGAAAACATATAAACAGTAGAAACTTAAACCAGAAACAACAATATACAAAACCCTTATACTGCCAGTGCTGACATATAGATGGACATGGACGAAAACATGGACAATCTCCAAGACAGCTGGGAAACAGTCTTTTTAGAAGGAGGTACAACTATAAGAAATACGGAAAGGATGGTGTAGATAATCATGCTAGAATAATAGATGTAGCAAACTGGCAACGTTTGGCAATAGATAGGGCTAACTGAAATATATTTGAGAAAGTCGAGGCTCTACCATTGGGCTATATCACCAATGATATTAAGTCTTTCCATATACGAGTTAGTTTTATGGTTGTGTCACGTGCTATTGATAATCTGCGTTTAATTCTCTCGTCACAGTCTCCTTTGTATGTAACGAGGGACCCGAGGTAATTAGACCTGTTAACCACTTCGACGTCAACAATCCTTGTAGATGTATTGAGATCTATTATCATGATTTGGGTCTTCGATCTGGCTAATATTAAAATTATCCTGCTCATTAAAGCCTGTAATTAATAATAGCTGTTGCTAAATATTCTCACGAGAACAAGTCGTGAGTTCGGTAATGAATTCTTCCTTTAAAAACATTAGAAGACAAATTTATGGTTCAAAGTAAAGTATATTGCTATTTTAGAAAACACAAATTCATCGATTGTTCTGGGGAAGTGGAGGAGTGGGACAGGGCTGTGTACTTTCACCATTACTCTTTAATATATATTCCGAAGAGTTATTTACGCAAGCCCTTGAAAACTGTACAGAAGCGATCAAGATAAATGGTGAAAATATAAATAACATCCGTTATGCTGACGATACAGTCATTATCGCTGAAAGTGAGACAGACCTGCAGACGTTACTAAACACAATTTGTGATACTGGGGAATAGTTTGGTTTAACAATAACCATAAAACCATGGTTATCAGTAAGAAGGGCAAAGTCATTACAAAGATCCAGATAAAAAATGAAAATATTGAGCAAGTAGACAAAATGAAATACTTAGGAGTCTGGATAACGGAAGATCTGAATCCGAAATCAGAAATTCGCTCAAGAATAGAGCAATCAAGAGCAGCCTTTTATAAAGATGAGGAAATTTCTGAGTAATCAAAGACTCAATCTGCAAATCTATATCCACTCTATTCTTCTTTATGGTGTCAAAGCCTGGACTGTTAATGTTGACTTAATGAGAAAACTGGAAGCTTTCGAGATGTGGTTTTTTAGGAGAATTTTGAAGATACCATGGACCGATCATATTATGAACGAAATGATGTTGCACGGAATGGGAAGAGACAGAGAACTTTTGACCATCATTAAAAGGAGAAAGACAGCATATTTGGGGCACATACTTAAAAATGATAAGTACGAGTTGTTGCAGCTGATTATGAAGGGTAAAATCGATGGAAAAGGAGGTCCAGGTAGACGACAAATATCCTGGCTGAAAAACATTCGCGACTGGACCGGGTTAAACACACAGACGCTCTTAAGAAAAACAGAAGATAGAGACGAATTTGCAATAGTTATAGCCAACCTTCATTAGTGGAGACGGCACTAGAAGAAGAAGAAGTTCTGGAGACTATCATAATAGCTCTGTTCCCCTGACCAGAACTTGTTTTTAATTGGTTTACCTCTTCTCTTATTATACGTAACACTTAAAAATTGATCTTATTTCTTAAGGTTTGTGTTGCTAATAAAATAGTCACTATAAAATATATTTCACGAACAAATTTTTGAATTCGATTCTGTATTTGTTGACGATTTTTTATCTTGTGTGACAACTATTCTGGTTCTTTTCCTGATAGATCTGATCGAGCACTTAAAGTAGTATTTCTCTTTTTAATTAATGACCCTATCCCTATCTAATCGGCTGTCAATTAAGAGTATCGTTCGAAATTTGTCGAATAATGTCGGAGGCTCGGGAAAGAAATCTCCGAAATCCGACAGTGGATTCGAATCGGGTTCAGTGTTCACACATACAATTAAATCCCGACAATCAGGCGATCTTTTTATGGTTAGTTGTCCGTTTTTTATCTTCTTTATTGGGATTGTTGAGTTATTATCGGAAAATGGTCGATCCGTTTTAATTAATTTTAGGTTATGTAAATTTCACGCCGGATTTGAAATGTGTCCGTAGATATGGATTACTTAAGAGATTAACGGTCATCACGATAGTATAACTTCATTTGTTCATTTTTGTTGAAGTTTACGATACAAATTCCATTTAAACGCTGTTTATCTGTGACAGCTTAGCATTTGAGTATGCTTAAGAACACATAAATCGTATTAAAATTTGATAATAATGTTTCGAAGTCAAATCTGAATATATTGTTAAGTTAAAAAAACAAAACACTTAACTATTACAGTGTTAAGCTGCTTTGCCTCCAATACTTTGTTGAAATTTACTACACATTAAGGATTTGAAATGGTCTTGCCGGTATTTTGGATATTGTTTAGACTTTGGTCTTAAAAAGATCGCCTCAATATATATTGGTAGGAGAAATGTCCACTTTCTTTATACAGTCAACCACCTTTAAATATTTTAAAGTATTTAAAATCAAAGCTGGTTTGTGGTCGTTAAGAATATAGAAAGACACTAGCAGCGCGTAACAAGGTAAATTAAGCTAGGAGCTAGGTTATAAAGAGATCAGAGGATATGAGGAATTTGACTTTGCCTAGATTCCGTACTCTTTTGTGACTAACCAAAATCTATGAAAAAATGGAATTCTGTGCCTCGGATTACACAATCAATTACAATGTCAGCAACTTCAGAAGATATACAAACAAATATTTCCAAAATTACCGCCTGAAATGTCAAAATTTCTTCTTTAAATACCTTGTTACCGAGCACTATCGTCTGCTGGATCACAAGATGGTTTAGATCATCAAACAGATAGTTCTTTTGAAGTTTTTTCGAAAAATATCGGCGGAACATATACTATGCCAATCCATAGCACTGTTCTGCAGACGACTTAAGTTATAATAACGTATTACTCTTATATACTCGGAGAACAGGAGATGCCGCATAAATAGCTGATTAACTACATCAGAGCTAATGACATTTTAAGAGTTTAAATAGATTAAAGGTGCACCCTAGAAGACCTTGTTAGGTCAAGATACAGATAGGATTCATCAGGCCAGGATTCATCAGAGCGACTCAGTGGCGGATCCAAGGGGGGGGGAGGGACATGGGAGTCATGACCTCCTCCAAACAAAAATAAATATCAATCAAATAATCCTAAAACAAATAATTTAAAACCCATCAACCCTATAAGCAGGAAGTTAAGAGTTGAAATGATTCAAGAAAATAGGAAGAATTTGAATCCAATAATAAAAACTGTTATTCTTTGTGGTAGACAAAATATTTCTTTGAGAGGGCATCTTCTTCTTCTTCTTCTAATGGCGATACAACCCTTTGTGAGTCTTGGCCTGCTTAACAATGTTCTTCCATTTTGCTCTGTCGGATACTTTCCTTCGCCACTGCCTGATGTTCATGATTTTAAGATCCCTCTCTACGTCGTCTATCCATCTTTTACCGGGCGTTCCTCTTGTTCTATTTTCTTGGGGCTTCCATCTCTGGACTTCTTTTACAGCTCCATTATCTGGCATTCTTTTTAGGTGACCAAGCCAGTTCTTTGAGAGGGCATAGGGATGATAAAAATATTAAAAGTATTGTAAACAGCGATGGTACAAAAAAATTATGGCAATTTTAAAGCATTGCTTCGGTTTAGGATAGATGCTGACGATAATGATCTGCTAAAACATTTGGAAAGTGCTCCGGCTCATGCTACATTAATTAGTAAGACTACTTAAAATGATATCATTTCTTGCTGTAAAGAAGAATATATCTGCGATATCTATTTTTAAATGAGATTAGAGAAGATTTTATTACATTTCTTATCGCCTAGGATTCGATTCGAGAAGATGTCGGTTCAGAAGGAGAACGCCGCTTAACTGGAGTTGCTTTAGGCCACATTGTTGAAGATTCCGTAAAGAATTTTAATTTAGATTTAAATTTTTAGGTTTTGGTGTCCACAGTTGCTCAGTAATGGCATCCGAAACGAAAGGTGCCGTTAACGAATTAAAACAATCGGCCAAACGTGCTGTATGTTGTCCATGTAGCAATCATATTTTAAATAATTCCTTGGCAAGCTCCTCAAAAGTTATATCATGTCGTAATGCTAGGAACTATGAGAAAAGTAGTAGCTTTTGCTAATGCATCTCCCAAACGACGTGATGGTTTTAAGAAGGAACTGGGGGCTACTGTCCAAGGTATTTGTGAAACTTGTTGGGTTGAAAGACATGAAGGTCATCTTCAGTTCCAGGGCGAATCAATCATCAAAATATACAACGCTCCTGAAACAATTTTTACGTGGAAGGACAGTAAAACGTCAGCTAATGCATTTTCATTAATGCAAACTATAAGGAGCCCAGAATTTCTTATTTCAGTAGTTTGTCTTAGTGATGTTTTAGGTACAACTATATCACTTAGTCGTCTTCTTCAGTCACCAAAATTAGATTTGAAGAAGGCTGCTGAGGCTATAGAAGACATTAAATGCATTCTTTAAAATAAAAGATTAAATGCTGAATCTGTTTTTAGCTAACTTTACTATGAAGTAATAGTCCAAGATCCCAGAGCGATCAGACATAACTTATTTTCACACAGATGAAACCTTAGAGTCTCAATAGCGTCTCGCGTGCTTTGAATACCTGCGCATTTATGAAACTTGCTGAGTGACACCTGGGCAGGTACCAGGTGAGAAAGGTAACTAAAAATAAGAGCTATTTAACTTAAATTTACATAACTAATTTTTATACATATTTTGTAGAATATTATTTTGAAAATACTGTAATAAGTGTCAGACACTTGTCATGGACCAGAACTTTTGTCAGACGCTTTAAAGCTCCACTAAAATTAAATGAACTTTACTTACTTTTACATGTCTGATTTTTAAATATGTTATTAATGGTACTATAATAAAGTTATATTTAATCAGTCAGACAAATTAGAATGACCAAACATCCCTCAAACACAAAAATTAGTTAACTAGAGGTATGAACGCGAGAGTGCTGTGCGCATGAGCCTCAGAGTAAACAATTCAAATTCATTAAGAATACTTACTGTTTTCGATCCGATTAAATATTCTTGCATCTCTATTTTAATATGATGAACTCTAGAATATTAAAGTAAATTAATGTATTGATATTTGGGATAATTAATTAATTCGGAGCACTTTGGTTTCATAAGAAATTATATTTACTTTATTGTAAAAAAGATACTAGTTAGGATAATTAAAAAAAAATAATTTTTGTAAAAAATCTTCAACTGGGATTGATTGAAACAAACATTTTTCTATATTTTAATCATCATATTCATTGTCGCAATTATTACAATTTTCATCATTCAACCAATCATGATGCTGCTCATCCGAGTCATCATCTTCATCATTATCAGTTATGTTGTTGCTGGCTGGTTGTTCTGCAAAAAATAGTTCAAAGAATTAAAAAGCAGAAAATTACAAACATAATAAATTCTAAACCTGAAATCAAAATATAATACCTGAAGTTTGAAGGAATTCACTAACGTTTGCTGGTAATTGGTCACCATCAAACCAATGAAAGTGATATTGGTTTTCTTCTAATCTCTACCCATTGTGTTCAGGAGTTAAAATGGTTAGTTGTTTTGCATTTGCATTATTCCATATGCTAAAAATGTAATTAGCACGGCGGAATTGTTGGAATAACTCACTTTAGCATGGTGGTAAACTGCTAGCATCAAAATTTTTTAAATTTTTGGGATCGAATTCTTCGTTAATATTAGATACGCTGTAATTATTTAAAAACAATTGAAGCCGGGCAGCATTAATGTTGCACGTATCAGGAAAACTATAAATTTCGCAGATAAATTTTTGGATTATTTTGAAAATATCTTTTTGGGTGGCTTCATCGGTAAACAACTCTGATTCTCCAAACTGAATATATTGAATGGTCTTTGTTTACCCTTTTTAAAAAAAGGCAGGATTAAAGTCACATCCAGTTAGAGCGTGAAACCCTGGCAAACTTCTACATAAAGATGGTCCCAAGTACTCTTAAACCTTTGTCAAATTAATGTATATCTGGTTATTTCCGGTGCCTGCGTTTAACCATACATTCGATTCATCATTTTTTAAATTATGCATATATCGTTACATAATTATCGCAATGTCTCACTCACTCTGAAATGCAAGCTCAGCACTCTCGCGCTCATACTTCTGGTTTACTATTTTTTGTGTTTGAGGGATATTTGGTCATTCTAATTTGTCTGACTAATTAAATATAACTTTATTATAGTTCCATCAATAACATATTTAAAAATCAGACATGTAAAAGTAAGTAAAGTTCATTTAATTTTAGTGGAGCTTTAAAGCGTCTGACAAAAGTTGTGGTCCATGACAAGTGTCTGACACTTATTACAGTATTTTCAAAATAATATTCTACAAAATATGTATAAAAATCAGTTATGTAAATTTAAGTTAAATAGCTCTTATTTTTAGTTACCTTTCTCACCTGGTACCTGCCCAGGTATCACTCAGCAAGTTTCATAAACACGCAGGTATGCAAAGCACGCGAGACGCTACTGAGACTCTAAGGTTTCATCTGTGTGAAAATAAGTTATGTCTGATCGCTCTGGGATCTTACTCTATAAAGGAAATAGCTGAACAACGAGACATTGAATTGAAGATGCCTCGTATAGTTTCTCGTCAAAACCAACCTGCTAACTCTTGCGAAGAATATTTCCGGAGATCTATTTATTTACCCCTTTTAGACAATATCTTAACTGATTTAAAAGAACGACTTTCACCGAAAGTTATGAATCTATTTAATCTTCGAGTTATTTTACCTAAAACTAATAACACACCAGAAGATAAAGTTATATTAAAAAAATTGTTGATACCTTCCAGGATATTATTGGACTATGTACTGCATATTCCACAGTAGAACAAGAGTTTTCACTATGGATTTAAAAGTGGAAAAGAGTTTTGCAAAATAATGTAAAATTTCCTGATTCTATTTTAGAAGTATTAGAAAACTGCGATATTCATAAATATCCAAATATCAGAATATTTCTGCAAATATTAATTACACTGCTAGTCAGTGTACCAACAGCAGAGCGTAGTTTTTCTACGCTTAAGCGTCTAAAGACTTGTCTTAGAAATAGAACTTCGGAGGAAAGGTTAACTGGTTTAGCACTCATCAATGTGCATCCTGAAATGTCTGTACATGTTGATGCAATCATAGAGCGATTTGTTAAATCGGGTAGGCGAAAAGAATACATTTTATAAAATTATATAATATTTACTTATCTTATTCTTATAGTATTTTTAATCACATAACTTTTATTTACCACTCGTTGCCGGCTGTTGCTGACAATTCGTGAGAATAATTTCAATACTGAGTAAAAAATATTTCACTCACTTGTAGCCTGATATGCCTAATTATAGAAATAACTATTCTTAAATTATATAATGTTTTTATTGAATAAATAAAATGCTGTTTACACTTCTTCTTAAGGTTCCTTCTTCATTACGAAAGGGTGGCTACAACTACAGCAAATTGTTCTTTATCTTAAGCTGTTCTTAGTATCGAATGTGTGTCCATGCCTGTCCAGTTTCTTACATTCTTCAGCCAGGAGCATTTTCTTCTTCCTAGACCTATTTTTCCTTCTACGTTCCCTTCCATAATGAGTCGTAGAAAGTTATATTTTTCTCCTCTGTAAATATGTCCTAGATAACTCGTTTTTCTGTTGTTTACAATATTTAGAAGTTCTCTCTCAGTCCGCATTCTTCTCAGCACCTCGTTGTTGGTCATGTGCTCTGTCCATGAAATCTTCAGCACACAATCTTCGAAAAACACACATTTCAAAGGCTTCTATACGCCTCATACTTGTAATTCCGAGAGTCCATGTTTCCACTCCGTATAGCAATAAGGAATAATTAATGTTTTTACAAATTGGTATCAAATATCCAACGATAAGATAGACTTTATTAGGAATGTTTAATATATATATATATACAATAGCACTAAAGGCCTTAGAGGCCCATGGCTTAAAAAGTTTGTTCTTTCTTCATTTTCGCTTTTCTTTATGTACTGAGATCTTCTCTGGCTCGATATGTGATTTTTCTCCATTCCTTCTTGTTATTCATTTTTCTTTTCTGGCCTTGTAGTCCAATTTCTTCCATATCTTTTTCTACCTCCTGATTCCATCTATTTTTTGGCCTTCCTTTTCTCTTTTTTAAAGTTATAGTGTAGTTCATTACCCTTTTTGAAGTCCTCGTGTTCGGCATCCTTTCTAGGTGACCTCGCCATCTTAGTCTCTGTGCCTTTATGACTCCTATTATGTTAGGTTGATTATATAATTTCTTTAACTCATCATTTGATCTTCTTATCCATAAACCGTCCCTTATTATTCCTCCATATATCTTCCTCAGGATTTTCCTTTCCCATATCTCCAGTAAATTTTGTTCATTTTTTGTCATTGTCCATGTCTCACTGCAGTACGTTACTATTGGTTGTATAGTTGTTTTGTATAACTGTATTTTTGCCTTTCTTGATAAAAACTTGCTTTTCAACATTCCACTAAGAGCATGTACACTTCTATTGCCTGCCATTATTCTAGCTTGTATTTCTTCTTTAATGTTAGGTTTGCGTGATATTATTGTACCTAGGTATGTAAATCTTTCTACAAGGAATGTTTAATACAGTCATTAATGTTTACACTTACATTGAGTTATTGTATTTAAATTACTTAACTTTGGTTTATATACTTATTTATTCTTGGTTTCTTCTTGATTTTGTAGCCATAGGATATGTGGGTTTAAATTAATTGTATTTAAAATACCTAGTTTAAATTGACAGTCCTTGATTTTTCCATATTTATATTTTAATAACTTTCCTTTGGTATAAGAGTCTTGTACACTTGATTTTACTGTCATAGAGTATGTGGGTTTAAATTATTTTTTTGTGTTTAAGTTTAAAACAACTTAATGTACCCTTCTTTGCATCCGTAGGGTATTTGGGTTTTAATAGTTCTCATTGGTTTAATATATCGCTTAAAATAATTATTGAGAAAATGGTTCATTTACATGAGGCACAAATCATATCAATTGTAAAGGTGCACAAATCTAAATCCTATATCAAAATCACCCTCAAGACCCATGACCCCCCCCCCCCCGACAAAAATTTCTGGATCTGCCACTGGAGCGACTAGATGACTAGATGAAGACGAATCTAGAATAATTTCATATTTTGTAGTCTTATATGAACACACAGTATGGGGGTAAATACTTATTGTGTATGCCTAGGTAAATTATTAAAACAGTCCATATAAAAGTAGATGATTGAAAGTTAGTACATGACTGATTATTTTGTGTAATTATATAAAGTGTAAAAGGTTTTGTATTTTCGTGTTTGTAGATAAAATGAATCTTCATTTGATAAATCAATCAAACGGCCAAAGAATCGTCGAATACCAGCATTATACATCAAATCCGCGTTATTTGGCTTCCGGCCACATCAAATTAATAACTTCAATTCCACAGAAGTTGTGATTCCAATTAGAATAGATAATGCATTCAATTCTGTGGTTTCCAGTTTTACTAAAACCCCCCGAGCAAGAATGTTGCATATTCTATTCATCCTTCAAAATGTTTGACCCAATTCGAAATTCGGGGCTGGATCAGAGTTCCCAAATTACTGGCAACTGTTCTCTGTTTTAAACTTTTTTATTCACGTACGATAAATTACGGGTAGCTGAACAGAGTAATGTGGAAAGGTACAGGATGTGTCAATGGTGGTATACCATGACTATAGTAATTTCGGGCGACTTTGACTCACTTTCGAAGTTTAAATATAGATTTCAGTAGTCTGAATAAATAAAAGTATGTTTCTTTATTTATTTGTATTTGAGTTTTTGACTACTTTTTTACAAAAATTATACTAAAACACAAATAAGCGCTAACTTTATTATAAAAAAACAAATATGTGGTGTGCAAAGCCAACTGCTAGTGTCGGGTGACTTTGTCTCAAGCTACATTTTACATTTATTCTCTGTGATTATTATTGTTTGGGCTAAAGTCACCCTACAAGGTGAATCACAAACAAACATTTTGTTAGGTATAAAAAATATTTATTAAAATTTCAAACAAAAAAACTGAAACTACCATGAAACTCTACATATGGCCCTAAGTTCACAAAAAACATAATTTCTTAACAAAAAATGAACAACAAAACTATTTATAAGCTTTTTTTTAAATCTGGAAAGAAATATTGGTTATCTCCAAGTTCTAATGGCTCCGTGAAATCAATATTACCCAAGTGGTAGGAGTTTCTTACGGCAACTTCGGGCTATTACCATAAACTTCTTTCACCCAGTACCATTACTTGCAACCAACCGTAACAGTTATTCCTACCTCTTACAAATCCATCGAATTTTCCTAGAAAGCTGTCCAAGTAGCCGGATACAATTACGAAGTCTCCAACTCGAATGGAAAACTCTTGTAGATCTGCATTATTCCTATAGCTCTCATATATTCAGAATTAGACGTAGTATCTGCAGTGTTTCCAAAATCTTGTATTTTATTGAAACGTTTTGTTTGTTTACCATCTTATGTTTAGGCAATTCACTACAGCCAACTGCAGTAATGGTCGCTTGTTCAGAGATTTCTTGATCTAGGCTACTGCCAAGTACAACTTCGTTATTATCGTCTCTGAGGACATCATTTTGTAGATTTTCTTTCTCTGTTTCATAAATCTGATTATTGGCCTGTTTGGTTTTCCTTCCAATGTTACGTTTTGCTGCCATTCCAGTTTTCGTTTTTGATTTTCTTGTAGTGCCATTTGAAGACACACGAATTTAATGTTTTCTGCTTCACAATTCTATAAAACTTTTAATGATATATGGGACGATAAACTAATTAACACTTTAATGCCAGGAATATGGTTCAACGTTGTTCAAAGAGAAGTGAACCAGTTTATTGGATTTATATACGACGTATGGAGGTAGCATTTCTCCAGCCGCATTTCTACAAATCATTATTGATGTTGCCGGTTTTGATATATAGTCCCAGGTTTTGTTAAAATTTTCTTTTTGCCGGGGTCGTCACTTAAATTTGTTTCATCGTAGTTCCAAATGTTGTTAGCTGGGACATCGACGAGTTCATTCTGCAGTTTGTTAAAGTAGTCTCTTATAGTGGTTTCACTGATTTTTACTCTCGATCCTTTGATGTTGCTTGTAAGTAAAACGTTGAGCCAACGGATTTCGTTTAAGGAAAGCATTTAACCGGTCTTTTCCTGGTAAGTTATTTTTAAATTTCTTAATAATTCGACCATCAGGATCTAAATAATTTTTCACTAAACTTCGTAAATCTGTCTGATGAAATAGAAATCCGTATAAAGATAAGCTACGAATATGAGACGTGAAGGCCATATTGTTTTGTATGCCTATTTTTTAATATATTTGTTAAAGTACTTACTGGAACTCCAAATTCTATTGCAGCTTTTCTCTGAGATAGAACTCCATTTCTGATAGCTTCTAGAGCTCTTTCCACTGTGTCTGTCGTGTAATTTCCATAATTTGTACTACCAGCAACACGTTTGTAATTGGAGAGCATCTAAAAGAGAAAAAAAGGTTACCTATGTCGTTAGTGCTATAAAGTTAATAAACCCTGCAATTGTTACAAGGCTAAATTCAAATTTAAAATCAGCATTACTTTAATTTAATATAGAACCAACGAACGACCAAAATCCGATAATCAACAAACTGGGCCAAAGTCACCCGAAAACCGTTAAATTCTGTAGCACCTAGCAAATAATACCCAACTATGTCATTAATCTTACTCTTGGAAGTATTATTGGTTGACAATAAATTTTTCCGGGTCAAAAAATCTATATTCTTCTTTATTTTGTTCTTAGTATAACAAGTATTACTGTGATTTATTAAAATTTTCCTACAGTTCATATGGTACTGATGGTGCAGTATAATGAAATGTACCTTGATAATATATTGTACAAACGCTCTAGTTACTAAAATCTCTTTCTCCCAAAATGAGCCAAAGTCACCCTGGTGAGCCAAAGTCACCCGAAATTACGGTACATGTTTACTTTTTTTTTTTTAATAACTTTAGGTGAATTGCTACAGTGCTACACAAGCTCAAGCAAATTCAAGCGAATTCATGTGAATTCATATCCTTGCTAACTTTGATAAACGTGATCAGTGACCAAGATATGTCAGATATCAACCGTCTCACTAAACGTATTTGCATGATAAATATTATGATATTCTTGGTGAATGTGTTTCGGAGAACAGTGACTAACATCTGGTGATTTGACAAAGGCGAATTTTAGGTACGGTGAAGTAAGTAGTACTGGTTGCGTAACTGACTGCGAATTACAATGTTTTGGGCATAGACGTGTATATTAACATATAGTTAGTAATAGTTAGTAAAAATGCTCTTCTAAATAATACATATCCCGTACATCTAATCGAAACTATTTTCAAATCAAGACTAAATAAATTTTACAACAATACAAGTACTAACTACTAATAAAACTAACAGTATCAAGACTACGTATACAACTCTTCCATATATAACAGGTGTATCCGAACAACTAATGAACCGAACATAACATAAAAGTGGCTCACAAAGCCAACAACCTTTTAAATAAATCGTTTACCAAACTAAAAACAAAAACTCCGAAACTCAAAAAATCACATGTTGTTTACGAGATACCATGTTCTAACTATGAAGGTGTCTATATTGGGCAAACCAGTCAACTGCTTCAATCCAGAATTCAGGCGGTAGCTAGAAAAAGGGCATATCTGCTAAAAGTGTATTTTGAGAAACAAACATTCAAAAATTTAACTTGCCTAAGACGAACCAACACATGCATTGTTTAAGTATTTTAGTTTTAAGAATTTTCGATCCATTGATAAAATAATAGAGAACATCTTTATAAAATTTGTCCTTTTTTCTTTTTAAATTAAGAGTATTAAAACAAGTTTACATAAGCCCTTCTTCTGGAGAACACATTTGACAGATTAAAACGTCTTCTGATTTCATGAATATGCGTAAAATGCTCTGTAACCCCTCTTCAAATTAATTTGAAATGTGGATGTACCGCCGAATGCTAAGAATAAGCTGGACCAGCAGAACTACGAATGAAGAAGTACTGAGAGCAATGAACACACGCTCTCATCTGGTCAATACTATCAAAATTAGAAAGACGTCATATCTAGGATACATAATGTGCCATAGGGAATTTGAGCAGCTCCAGGTAATATTAGAAGGCAAGATTTAAGGTAAAAGGGGCATAGGACGAAAGAAAAAATTTCGGCTACGAAACATCAGAGATTGGACCCACACAAGAGGAAATGAATTAATTTATCAAGCCCAGAACAGAGAGAAATTTGCCATATTGATCGCTAACCTCAACAAAGAAGGCACTTAGGAGGAGGAGGATATTTAATATAATTTGATGCTAAATTTCCTCACTATCTGAGTAATCAGTACTACTCTCATTGTCCTTTTCAGCCGGTATATTTTCTTGAAATAAAAGTTTGTAGAAGTTTCTACTTTCTTCTTTTACTGTACTGAAACTAAAGTCTCTCACGTCTTTTATTTTAGACTGATTAATAGAAACCCTAGGCAAAGGTGTAAGAGTAAGGTCAAGTGGCAATGTTTTTACATATTTAAAACGGTTTACATTTCAAAGTATGTTTTAGATGCAGCCAGTGTCCCACAAGGTTTATAAATCAACACGCGATATTGTTGTATTTTAAACTCACAATCTTTATTCACACGCTTCTTCAAAAAATAAGGAAAAAGTGTATCCAAGTCATATATTATAGAGGAGTCATGTTTGAGGCAGAAAGGAGGAGTTTGTCTGCACTTTACGATTTTTTCTAGGTAGACTTTGGGTTCCTCGACATCTTGAACTCTTTTTAAGGCCTGTCTTATTCTTCTTCTTTAGGTTCCGTCTTCTTAGCGAAGGTTGGCGATGACCTCTGCAAAGTCTTCCCTATTTTGGGCTTTCCTTATTAAACTTTAAAAGTCTAATCCTGTCCAATTTTTGATGTTGCGCAACCAGGTCATTTGTCGTCTACCCGGGCCGCGTCTGCCTTCTATTTTCCCTTCTATAATAAGCTGAAAGAAGTTATACCTGTCGTGTCTAAATATGTGTCCAAGATAAGTCGTTTTACGCTTCTTGACAATTTCTGTGAGTTCACGTTCTCTATTCATACGCCTTAAAACTTCTCTAACGCGGTCGGTCCATGGAATTTTCAGCATACGACGAAATACCCACATCTCAAAGCTCTCTAAACGTCGTAACGAGCTGACTGTTAACTTCCAAGCTTCCACGCCGTGTAATAGTACACTATATACATAACACTTTATCATGCGGTATCGTAGAAACAAATCAAGATTACGGGTAGTGAGTAACTGTCGCATCTTTAAGAAGGTGTTTCTTGCCTGTTCTATTCTACATTTAACCTCTTGTTCTTGGTCTAAGGTTTCATGTATCCAACAGCCTAGATACTTAAACTTTTTTACTTGTTCAACTAGATTGTTGTTGACTAGTATGTTTATAACTGGTGTGTGTTTTTTTTGAAATTACTATTCTGTCTTATAACCCCAAAATTTCGGTCGCATTGACTCGAGGAATGCCCATGAATAGGGTAAATATATGTCACTTTGACTCTGTATATTTTGATATCCAAGAATAAAACCGTAAAAAAGTTTGATTTTTATTTTGGTCTCCGGTTGCATCTGATAGAATAACAATGTGCTTGATATTATAATAATCTGCTAATTTATTGTGAATACAGTCAAAGATGAATGAAGCAATACTACTTGCTCCCTTTTTACATTGAGATTCTATGAAGGAATATACATATGATGATCCATCATTATGCACGTGTATATTGAATACGTACATCCATAAAAGTCTTTTATAGAACTGTTTTGTTATGCTGAGCTTTGGCAACGGTAGATAGATTTTGTGCGTAATCAAATTCCAGGACAAGAATGCCGCTATGATCTGTTGCCTTTCTCAAGTAATCATTTTTTTGCTTGAAATATCCCTTGAGTCTCTTTGATGTCCATGGTTTTGGGTTAAATAGTAAGTACTTTGTCTTTTACGAAATGAAGTTCTATAGTTATTTTATGTTACTAATACTGATGTTTCTCTTTTTAAAATAGAGTCCACAGTTTAATTACAATTTTAATATAAATAATAAATTATAAGCCGAATCCACCATAGAAGCAGATCTAAACACTGTTAACAGATACTTTAAGAAATGGGGCCTACAACCAAACCCATCGAAGACTGAAGTAAGAGCTTTCCATCTTAACAACCACAAGTCAAATTACAGACTAAACATAGAATGCGATGGAACCATTCTAAAGCACAGTTCGAACCCAAAATACCTCGGTGTAACTCTAGATCGTACCCTAACTTTTAAACAGCATTTGGAAAACACTTCAGCAAAAATAAAGACCCGCAATAACATTATTCAGAAATTAGCAAATACATCATGGGGGTCTAATGCAGAGGTCATCAGAACGAGCGCGCTGTCCTTAGTATATCCTACTGTAGAATATTTCGCTCCTGTCTGGCTAAACAGTCATCACACAAACGTCATAGATACCCAGTTAAACCAAACAATGAGGCACATAACGGGAACTATAAAGCCCACACCAACCCAATGGCTTCCAGTTTTAAGCAACATCGCTCCATCAGCAACAAGACGACTAGCCGCACTTAACACCTTAGTTCAAAAATGCCAACAAAACCCAGCACTACCGATAAATACAGACATCGCTGAGCTAGACCAAAGAGAGTTAAGACTGAAATCCAGACAACCACCTACTAGAACTGCTACAAGATTGGCTGATTTCACTACTGAGGAGCACTGGATGGGCGAATGGAATCCAGTAATCAGAAATGCTAATCTCATAGAAAACCCTACAATTAAACCAGACGGCTTTTCTCTTCCTCGTCGTGAATGGTGCAACCTTAATAGAATACGAGTTGGTCATGGAGTTTGTAACAAGTCTCTGAACCAGGGGTATAAATGCCAGTCCGGGATGTGACAAATGCAGCGTTGTTGAACAAACAATTAACCACATCGTCCTCGAGTGCCCAGCCACCAAGTTCGCTGGCAGTCTTCAAGAAATCCACCAACTCACTCCCGAGGCAAGAGATTGGCTTCGAGGCTGTAACCTTCGACTTTAATAATTTTTATTTTATATGTTCTATGTTTGTGTTTTTTTATTTATTACTGTTATTGTCATTATTTTTTTTTAATGTAAAACCGCAATGTGTAAAGTTCATACGAATATATGTATATATATATATATATATATATATATATATATATATATATGTATATATATATATATATATATATATATATATATATATATAATTTTGTTCAATGGTGCGATATTATTAAAATTATCTCTGATAAATAGTATTATTGTATGTACGATAATGTGTTAATTCAATCATTCCATTCCTTCTGAAGTTACCTTCGTTTTGAAGTTCCTTTAACATTACAACTCTTAAATTTTGTTCACTAAAAGAAAAGTACAGTTGACTTTTTAACGGCTTCGTCGTTAGAAGGCTTTACTTAACAGTTTCCTCGGACTATAAAGATAGCCTTTTCCAACTATTTAAATGCTAATTAGTCAAGAGATCTGATAACTAGGTGAGAACTGCGGGAGTCGCGAGTTCTTATTTTAACTTGGAATTCCACGTAGAGGCGATTCAAATGCAAATAGAGTCTTTCTTCACTCGGGCGCAAACAATGGACTATCGTAGATGGAGCGTGTTCCAAGGTTGAGTGCGATCGCGAAAACATATATCCTGTCCACTATTTAATTTATTATTAGAAAGACTCACTGCTACTGGGTGGAGTCGTTCGGCTATAGTCTTATCTGGTACATACCTCTACAATAATGTGCGATATTTTATATTAATGTTGAATAGTCTTAGCTTTTGAATTCCAGCAAAAATCGTGTTAACAATGACCTTTTGTTTTATATAGACCATTGTAAATTATATATTATTACGATTGTTTATGGTGGCTACTAATTAACTTGAGACATATAACTTTTTCAGCGAAGAAACATTAAATCTTATACCAATATCTAAAAACTTGTCATTTAAATAGTACACGTACACAAAAAGTTTTGACATACAAATGTGGTTTCGTTTTTTCTTGACTGACAGATTGATTTGTTTGACATTCACATTGGGAGCGATCAACTATCTAATAGTGCATTATTCTGGTATTTCGGCGCTTAAATTTCGTAAAAGTCGTCCAAAATAGGCTGTTGTATCAGAAGAGTTGGATACTAATCCTGCACTATTATTACAAAACATTAGTACCAATTATTACCGTATTGTTTGCCAATAGATTCATAATTACACATTCTATTTACATTTAATTTACATTACAAAATCATATTTTCTTTAATAGATTTTTTAGCCCAGCCAAATCCGGTAACAGTTCCAGATCCGGTAAATTTTGATCAGTGAATGGTAGATCACTTTTTATTCAGAATTTAATATTGTGCATCGAATTAAGATAAGCTATAGAGTTCGGCATGCCAGTGTATATTTGCTTCGTTGATCTGACGAAGGCGTTTGACAGAGTTTGCCTGGGAGACATTCTAAATGTATTAATAGAAAATAAAACACCGACCAACATAACAAACATAGTCCATAACCTAAATAAAAACAATGTAACCAAAGTTAGAGGAGGAGACTAATTCACTGAAAATATTCCAACACCGGGAGGAATTAGACAAGGCGACAGTTTAAGTCCCTTCTTGTTTAACCTACTCATGGGCAAAATTATAAACAAAGTAACATCTCTCAATATCGGATTGAGTGATCTCAATCTGGGAGTGATATCTGGGCATAAATATATCAAGCACACACGACCTACTAAAGGACCTAAGGAGTCAGATCAACAAAACATCCGCATTGTCGGGATGTCTGCGGGAGATAGTCTGGTCAAATCCGTATATGCGCACAGATAGTAAAATAAGAATCTACAAGACTTGCATACGACCGATCATGACATATGGCATAAAAGTGCGCGAAGATACCAACAAAACAAAACAGATGCTAAGGGTTGCCGAAATGAAAACCCTAAGAACAATAGTGAGCAAAACAAGAAGAGACAGGGTGAGAAATACATACGTCAGAGATGCAAAATTCAAGATATTGATGGGGTAAGAGGATGTGGTACAATCATGTTAGACGAATGGATGAGAATAGACTCCCAAAAATTGCCCTAGAATACAACCCGCTTGGTTCAAGTCCTCCCGGAAGACCAACTAAAAGATGGAGGGATAGTTGGCAATCTACCTCCCAGGAAATTAACCAGAGGCAGCTTCAGAATTAAACAGATCGAAAGATCTCCAAGAAGTGGAACAAGAAGAAGAAGAAGAATTAAGATAAACGGCAGTGATCACTCCGCATCTCTTTAAAACGAGCTATTGCAGAACTATGTGAACAACATATGAATTGATTAAATAATATTAACCTCCAGATGTACCGTTTCAATTTTTAAGTTGTTGTATTAGAAATAAAGAACTACCATCCAAATAGAAAAACAATTATGCTCTAACTCTAGAGCATTAAGTATAACAACGTATATCTTAGACTGTTATGAAAGAGCTATTAAAAAGACATATCACGAGAGATATTCTTCTTCCTAATAAGCCTTGTCCTATCAAGTGTTAGCAATAATTGACATTATTTGGACATGGTTTGGACATGGACTCTTCTGAAAAGTATTGCTGTGCTGGATCTATATCATCGAAATGCCCTCAGCAAGAAGTTGTTTTGCGACCTGGACTTATTTACCATTAATTTCTATATGACCATTATATTACCATAACATGCTTTATCCGCTAATAGGGACTTCTATATGAAGCAACAAGAAATCCGGAGACTTCTCTTTTGATGGCGAATTAGTTAAACTGTGCATCCAAGATATTGGAAACCATTGGACGATATTAGAAGTAACCTATTATTCCGAAAATATATCTACAGTTTACCCTTAAAAACACCCTCTTGTACACTCTTAGGGTACAAGAGGGTGTTTTGCAAAGGTAAACTGTAGATATATTTTCTTAGCAAAATAGACAATTGCATTTCTTTTCAATTCGAGCTCTACCATCTTTACACGTGTTTTGAGGTTTCACCTCTTGTCAGGAAGACTTGTATATGGCCGCTATACTAACATAACATGCCTGTGCACGCTAGTAGTTACGTTTATATGAATCAACAAGAAATCAGGAGACTTCTTGTTGCTTGTTGTTGCTACTTTTCAATTTGACCTACCACAAGTCTTCCTGGCGAGAGCTGAAACCCCGAAACATGTGTAGGAGGATGGTGAAGCTCGAATTGAAAATAAATGTGTCTACTTTTAAAGTTCAAAATTTTGGTTTTTTCATTCAACCTTTTCTTTTAGTGAGCGTTTCAAGCTTTAAATTTTTTTTTGCTGGTTTCAATTATGACCCATTAATTTCATTTCGTGTTTACGTTTTAAGATTTCATTCGTTGGTATCGGTACTGTGTAGCGTCTCCTTTAGCATGTTGGTATTGATTAACTCAAAAACGATTATTCACAGTAAGAGTTAGATTGATTAATGAAACGGGCGATGTTTATTGTAATTGAGCAAAGGTCTCCATGTTGAAGATGTCTAGATTGATGTTTCCGGCAAATTTTTTTTTTGAAACTATTGAGCTGTTTTTCGATCTTAATAGTTTTCTGAACTAATCTGTGAGTTATAAAAACGGATGAGAGTTATAATTCTGGAATTTCCAAAATCTACTTTACGCTGTTGGGAAATGATGCTGGACTATGCAGACATTTGATTTTGAATTATTTGGTTAGTTTGACTTATGTTAGATTATGGACAGTAGATGGTACGTACAAGGAATTTGATAAACTCTGTGTTAATTGTTTGGAATTTTATCTTTCGGAGACGGACAAGAAAGGAAAATTTGTGGTTAGGAATAAAGATCATGCTTGATACCTTTGATTTGGTCGAAATCTGGTTCTTGAGAATGGTTTTGGATCTTCACGAGAGTGAAAGATATATTGCTTTTAAAAGATTTTGGTCTAATTTTTTCGATTAGGTGTAAGTAGAAAATAGATGTTTTTGTTTGTTAAGAATTTTATCTTCGGTGACGGACAAAACAAGAAAATTTTTGCTTAGGAGTAAAGATCATTTTTGATACCTTTGATTAGACAATATTATCTATGTTGTTAGTAACGCTAACAACAAAAAAACCTTGGTATGGTCAAAATTCGTTTCTTTAGAATGGATTTGGTTCTTCAAGCGAGTGAAAGATATTTTGTTTTCAAAAGTTTTACAAATTTTGACACTAACGCCTTTGATGTAATAAAGAAAATCTTTTGCATGGTTAGTGTCTAATTTTTTCATTTGATGTGAATATACGATAGGTGTAGATGTCGTTCAGACTCCCAATGTCATTATTTTCTTTTTCTTGCTTCTTGTATGTAGGCTTTAAAGCGTGTTTCTTCTTTAATATTAGCTTCGTAAATTGTTTAAATTGTCGCACCATCTTTCTCTTGGTCTGATAATACTTCTTCGTCCATTTTGTAACGTGTCTCGTGCTATATGTACTATCCTATCCTCTGCCATTCTACTAATGTGTTCGTTCCACTCCTGTTTCCGTTTTGTCACCCATCCATTTATGTCTTCTATATTGCATGCTCTTCTTATGTTTTCGCTTCTCTCCCTATCCAACAGACTTTTCCCTAATATTCTTCGGAGTATTTTTATCTCTGTTGTTTCTAGCAGTCGTCTCGTTTTAGATGTGTCAGGTCTTGTCTCCACTGTGTATGTTAATATAGGTCTAATTACTGCTTTATCGATTCTTGTTTTTGTATCTTATATTAGGTGTTTGTTCTTCCATATTGTGTCATTAAGAGATCCTGTCGCTTTACTTAATTCTAAGCTTTGTTGTCGTACTTCTTCAACAACTCTGTAACTAGTTATATCGATCCCCAGATATCTAAACCTTGCTTCCTGCTTTGTTATCTTCCCATCAATTTCGATTTTACATCGTAGTGGGTATTTAGATGTTGTCATACATTTGGTTTTTTCTGCTGATCTTTCTTTCTGCTGATGGTTAATCCTTAGAGCTCGTCTTTTGTCTCTTCGAATAATGCGGCCATTCGTCCATTATTATATTAAAGAGAAGTGGAGTTAACGCTAAAAGTAGAAAGAATACGGGGACCAGGAAATCAAAGGATTTTCGGGCTAAAAAATTTACGTACGTGGACACAACAACCACAAATCTTTTTAGAGCAACATCCGAAACGGATAGGCGCTACAAGAAGAAGAAGATCGTTCCTTCCTTTGTGTTTTTCATTCAACTTTGTAGGTATCAGTATAGAATAGAAATATGCTTAATTGTCACTGAAAATTATTGAACAATTTTATGGACAAAGCTAAAAAAAATCAGTCAAAAAGTACAAAAGGTATAAAAAGTATAAAACAAAAACAAATATAATAAAAAAAAACAGAACAATACAATTTTAAATTAGTAAAATTATTGTATCACTTACATAATTTGTACAGACAACAATAAATGAGACAAATTGTAGCCACTGCTTGAGACACCCAAATGTAATTATAAACAATACTAATTTTGTTTCTTTGTTATACATTAAGAAACTCGTCAACGAAACTTAATGAAAGATGTTGCGGATTTAATTTCTCTTGGAAGGTGATTATAAAGTTTTTTTGCACTATATAGAATATAATTCTTTACTAGTTGAGTGGACGGGATCGGTAAATAAACGTTACAATCCGAATTTCTAATGGAGTAGCCATGATCAGGTCTATCGGGAAAAATGTTTAGATGCTTGCGAATCAAACAAACGGTTTCCAAAATAAATAAAGAGGAAAGCGTCAAAATTCCGTGATTTCTGAAGTAGGTCTTGCAATGAGTTGTTTGTTTGAGACCAAATAGATAACGAATTGCTCTTTTTTGCAACTTAAAAATAGTATCAAATTGGGCCGCTGTGCTAGAACCCCAAAATGGAAGCCCATATCGAAGATGGGACTCGAACAATGAGAAATATGCCATTTTGAAAGAAGATAAATTTAGTTCCTTCGAAACAGATCTTATTGTAAAGCAAGCTGAGGCTAGTTTCTTTCTTAAGGAGTCAGTATGCAAGGACCATTTAAGATCGCTGTCGATAAGAATACCTAGAAATTTCACGAAATTAACAATACTGATTTGGCTCTCATTTAAAAACAAGGGTTGAATGACTCCTTTATAAGATAATGCTACTGTCTTATCCACCTTAAAGCTAAGTAAGTTGGAGTCTGACCAAGCCTTGATTATAAGCAAATTAGCGGTTATAATTGAATGAAGCGTTGAAATATTAAAGCTGCTTCAAGTAATACTGATATCATCAGCAAATAGAAAAATTTTCCCTTTAATTTTCAAGTAAGTGGTGTCATTAATGAAAAGTAAGAAAAGAATAGGACCTAATACTGAACCTTGCGGTACTCCACACTCAATGTCTTTACAACTAGAGTCGGTGTCTTTTATTCTAACCAATTGTTTTCTACCTACCAAGTAAGTTTTGAACCAATTCAAAGACACACCCCGAATTTCATAGAAAGTTAATTTTTTTAATAGAATGTCGTGATTTACGCAGTCAAAGCCTTTAGAATAGTCGCAGAAAACTGTGGCGGAGGAGAGGATACTATTTAGTGATAGATATACCTCATGTAACACAGAAAACATGGCATCACTAGTACATTTATTAGACAAAAAGCCAAACTGATTTTGCGATAAAATATTATGTTTAAGGAGAAAGGGTATAAGTCAAACTTTTATAAGCCTTTCAATAATTTTTGATATTGCTGGTAACAAGGCAATAGGTCTATAGTTGCAGACATCAGATTTGTCTCCACCTTTATGAAGAGGAATAACAATGGCAGTCTTTAGGCAGTTAGGGAATGTACTTTTTTCAAGGGAATCATTTACTAGCGAGACCATGACCTCCAATACATTATGCGGAAGATTTGAGAAAATTTTAATAGATAATCCATCTGTACTACAGGACGATTTGCTTTTTATACTACGAATTGTTCGAATGAGTTCAGTCTTATCAACTGGTCTTAAAAAGAAGGTATCAGCAATGTTTTTTGAATTAGGGAGATAGGAAACTGGATCTTGTTGTGGCGAAATAGTTGAGGTTATAATTTTTACTCACATTAACAAAGTAATCATTTAGATTTTCGGGATTGGGAAAAGAAAAGGTTTGATTCGCTGCACTGGTTTTATTTCGAAAATCGTTTATTATTGACCAAGTTTCTTTTGAAATATTTTTGGAGCTTGTTAGGCTATTATGATAGTAGGATTTTTTGGCTACTTTGAGTAGTTTTAGATAGCATTTTCTGTACGTATTGATATAATCAGAGATGGGGATACTGTCATTAAATTTTTTAATATATAGCAGAGAACGCATATTCTTCGCAGATATGCGAATGCCTTTGGTAATCCAAGGTTTGTAATGTTTTGGCCTGATGTTTACTAGAGGAAATGCTTTATTAGAAATAGATACAACTCTATTTAGAAAATCACTAACATTACAGTCAATATCCCCGGAAAGAAAAACTCCAGTCAGAAGTCAAGCATGAATTATAGAATTTACGAAAGTTTTGAGTGTAAAAAATCCTACCTAATCGTCAGGTTTTTGAGTGGGGTGTTTTTAAACTGCTAAACTTGGTATATACCGCTTCACGATCAGAAAGCCCCCCATCATTAATAACTGTAGAATGGACGTTAGCGCGGGTGGAAAATCAGAAACCACATAATCAGTTGTCGAGGATGATGTTTTTGAGATTCTTGTTGGAGAATTAACGTGCATTGTGAGACCATATGATTCAAAAATAGTTACCCAAGACAGTTGGGTCGCACAAACAGCAGCGTAGTCAATATTAAAATCACCACATAAAATTTTTCTACTTTTAATGGGCAGAATATCTAACAAATTTAGCAGGCTCTGAAAAAATAGTTCAGTATTAGAGCTAGGTGATCTATAAATGCAAATAATGTGTAGGTTAAATTTCTTATTATAAATCAAAGAAAATTCGAAGTAGGTATTGTAGGTATCAGTACATTGTATTTCTGTAGAAGACTGTTTCGACTATCTGACACTGAAAAAGTATCATACAGTGGCGTAGGGAAACTATAAATCCAACGTTCCTCATCCGAATCCAATGAGACAGTCGTACCTTTTATACACGGCGTTTAGACATTCTCTTCGCTTGATTTTATTTTTCTGACCGGATGATTTAGTAAAATGCTTCAATTCGGCACCCATAAAACGTGAAATTGAAGCGGTTTTTCTTTCAATATCCATTAAACCATTATCCGCTCTCTCACGGTGAAACATCATTAAAATTTAAATGGAAATTTAATGAATTTAAAGGTGACACAATGATCGCAGTAAGTGGTGTTTTGTGTAGCGGTTAGACAAAAAATCAATCACCTTTTAATAACAATTACACATTTTATCGAGGGATATAAAACTAAAATACCGCCGCGTTAATGGTATTATCGCTTTTTCTTTTTTCATTCTTTTCTCGAAATATAGCAATATAATTAGGAATTTTTATATTATAATCTGCTACTTTACTTTAATTAAAAATTGTTTACTGGTTAGACAGAAATGTTAAATATTAATCCAGGCTATGAACCGAAAACTTTTTGTTTTACTTAAAAAAGTAATATTTAAAAGTTTTATATCTATACTCTAAGTCTAACAAGTTTTATGAATTTAAAAAGAAAAGAAATCAGCATATAAATTACATTAATTTAGAATTGTCTACCATGTTTAAAAATAAAGAAGTAATACCAACTATAGGAGTCTTTAATTTTATTATAATTGTGCTATCAAAGACTTCATATACTCGTAATGACTATTATACAAATGGTACACTACCCAACCCAGCAATAAAAACATGTTACGTTTCTTTCTTACTGCCTTTTCTACATGGAAACTTTCTAGTAATTTAAAACAGTTAATTGGTTAGATCTTTTCGAATAAAATATGTGAGAAACTGAAGGATAAAAAGGAGAACATCGGGTCAAAAAAACGTTGAATGGTGTCTACTTGTAAATTCGATCTAGACACAAACCATTTTGTTATAGTTAGTTTGACTTAAAAGGTAAAACGTATCTCACCACGCCCGTTGAAGACTCTATTAGCTCTGCGTGAATTGATTATTGGAATAGTACGAGACAACTGTTCGATATGATGTTTTGTATACGTTGTTGCGATATCCAAAATTTACTTAAACTGAAATTTTTACTGAAATTTTCATCTATTTTGCTTATCACAGAAAAACTACTGAACGACAGTATTATTTTCTATCCTTTAAATAATAATAATATATTTTCATAATAATTGATGGATTCGACCGTTACTTGATGGAAATTCATTTTATGTAACAATAAAACACTGAAAACTTTGTGTTCAAAACTTCCACAAAATTTATTTTAAATTCTTATCACTACAGCTGTTTCGGCTGATTGCCTTTCTCAAGTGATCTGTTTTTGGCATGGGTTTACACTTTATAGTTTCTAATGAAATAGGTTGAGGAGAATTGTGTGGAAAATAGAAATGTGGAGAATTTTAAATTCGTCATTAAAAGAATGATTATGATCTAGAAGGTGAAGTGCGTATGTAGAATCTGTTTTTATATTATTGAAAGCCCTTTTATGTTCTGCTATTCGTTTATTAAAATTTCTACCCGTTTGACCAATGAAAGTTTTTGGGCAGTCGCCACATTTAAGTTTGTACACACCACTGTGTAAGTGTTTTTTATGTTGGCCCTTGTTGTTTTTAATATATTTGCCTAGGTTGTTATTTGTTCTGAAAGCTGGTGTTATTCCTTTCTTTTTTATGTGTTTGGCTATTTTTGTTGATATTTTGCCTGTATATGTAATCGAGCAGAAGGGACTGGGTTTTTTCTCTTTGTAACAGGAATTTTTGGTTTCACTACACACATCTGTAATAGATTTTGCAATTATACTTTTTTCGATATTGTTAGCAGTTTTGTTTAATGCTACTTCGCATTCTACACCTAAATATTCTAAAGTTTTCTGATTATATGTTGGGGCAAGTTGTGTTTAAATCCTTTCTCTAAAAGTTGTATCTCGCTATTACTAAATTTAGTATCTGTTAAATTTATAAATCTATTGAAAAAATTATCGTTCGAAAAACTTCTTGTATAATGACTATTGGGTTTTTTACTATTGCAAATTCGATTTCATTAGAGACTATAAAGTGTAAACCCATGCCAAAAACAGATCACTTGAGAAAGGTAATCAGCCGAAACAGCTGTAGTGATAAGAATTTAAAATAAATTTTGTGGAAGTTTTGAAAACAAAGTTTTCAGTGTTTTATTGTTACATATTTTCATAAACCTCCACAACAAACTATTGCTAACGGTTTCCTTGTTTAAAGAAAAATTGTATTTTTACACTGAAAATAGACTTTGAAGTCAATTTTCCGTGTAGTCAAAAATAATTTAGAAAAAAGTGGATAACGCAAGTGGATTAACAGAACATACTATTCTCGAACTACTCCTCTTTTACACCTGCGAAAATAATAACATCAGGAGCGTCTACATCTATCTTCTACTTATACCCAATCGAAATAATCACACTAATCATGCCAAAGCTTTTTTTTTGGCAAATCTTCAAACCGTTTAAAAATAAAAATCTTTCACTCCCTTGAAGAACCAGAACCATTATAAAGTATCAAATTCTGACCATACCAAAGTTTTTTTGTTGTTAGCGTTGCTATAATATAATAATAATAATATTAGCGATAATATTGTCTTATCAAAGGTATTAATGATCTTTACTTCTAACCAAAAATTTTCTTCTCTTGTCTGTCCCCGAAGATAAAATTCTAAACAAACAAAAACATTTATCTCAAAAAAAATCAGAACAAAATCTTAAAAGCAATATATCTTTCAGTCTCCTGAAGATCCAAAACCATTCTCACGAATCAGATTCTGACCAAATCAAAGTTTTTCTTTGGTAAAATAGATAATATTGTCCAATCAAAGGTATCAAAAATGATCTTTACTCCTAACCACAAAAATAAATAAATAATTCAAAATCAAATGTCTGCATAGCCCAGCATCATTTACAAACAGGTCATAAAGTAGATTTTGGAAATTCCAGAATTATAGATCTTATCCGTTTTTATAATTCACAGATTAGTTCAGAAAGGTATTAAGATCGAAAAACGGCTCATTAGTGTCAATTACAATAAAACATCGCCCGCCTCATTAATCAATCTAGCTGTAGCTGTGAATAACCGTTTTTGAGTTAATCAATACCAAAATGCTACAGGAGACTCTACACAGTACCCTACCAACGAATAAAATGTTAAAATGTAAACAAGAAACAAATTTTCGAACTTTAAAAGTACACGATTGCATTTATTTCCAATTTGAGCTTAACCATTCTCTTACACGTATTTCCGAGTTTCACCTCTCTTCAGGAAGACTTGTGGTAGCTCAAATTGAAAAGTAGCGACAACAAGAAGTCTCCTGATTTCTTGTTGCTTCATATAAAGGTCACTACTAGCCTAGACAGGCATGTTATGTTACTAAAGCAACCATATACATAAACAGCATTTCATTTCAATTCAATTTATATTTAAATGGGAATAAGCCACAATTAAAGGTTAAAATACGTTTATTGACGTTTCAATTTCCACTTCGGAAATCGTTCTCAAAATACAAACATTAGTAAATTAAACAAATTTTGTTTTTTGTTACTTAGTGAAAAATTCTTCTAATAATTTAATTTTATCTGACTCATCTATATTGACAATTAAGATATACCTTATACATTTCAAAGTAGAAGACTTTAAAATGATATTGCCAATATTGTTGAGTTGCATTCCTGGGACGACTTTACTTATAAGATAGTTCATTCGATTACATGAAATCAACTTTAACTTGAGAATATCCGTCAGAAAAGATCATAACATGTAATTCGTCTTTAAAAAGGCAAATACATACCATGATGACAGTAAAATTCTCCTGGTAGTGATTCCATAGTAAATTATGAGGGAAAAACCAGGAAAAAAACTTCATAATACTATCAACAATCGATCGAATAGAACAAAACAACTTAGAACGAGATCCTACAGCATATGCAAGGAATAATACGAGAACAATAACAATACCATACATAAAAGGATTATCGGAAAAGCTTAAAAGGATAGGAAATAAATTCAACATTTCAACAACATTCAAAAAAATAAACACGTTGAGATCTATCTTGTCCAAAACCAAACCTAACAATGAACAAGAAAGGACAAAGAATTGCATTTATAAAATACCTTGTGAATGCGATCAGTTTTATTTAGGTGAAACATCAAGACCATTAAATGTTAGAATAAGTGAACATCAATCCTATATTAAAAATAGAGAATTTGATAGATCTCAAATGTGTAAACACGCATGGGATAATGAACATAGGGTTCAATGGAATGATTCAAATATAGTCCTAAAAGAAACGGATGGTAAAAAGAGAAAAATCAAAGAAGCGGCTCTAATTATGCTAAATGAGACCAATTGTGTCGCGAATTCCTCGGCAGAATGTAGTAGGATCTGGTTACCCATATTGAAAGAGGAAGTTATTAAAAGGAAAATACCACTATTGGTAAGTCAGTAACATATAGAGAATACATCATTTATGTTTTTTAAATAACAAACATATAAAATCGGAATTTGGTGTTTATTGAAGGTAAACTAAATGCACGATCAAATACTTACCATGTCGGGATAGTATTATGAGGTTTTTTTCCTGGTTTTTCCCTCATAATTTACTATGGAATCACTAACAGGAGAATTTTACTGTTATCATGGCATGTATTTGTCTTTTTAAAGACGAATTACATGTTATGATCTTTTCTGACGGATATTCTCAAGTTAAAGTTGATTTCATGTAATCGAATGAACTATCTTATAAGTAAAGTCGTTCCAGGAACGCAACTCAACAATATTGGCAATATTATTTTAAAGTCTTCTACTTTAAAATGTATAAGGTATGTCTGAATTGTCAATATAGATGAGTCAGATAAAATTAAATTATTAGAAGAATTTTTCACTAAGTAACAAAAAACAAATTTTGTTTAATTTACTAATGTTTGTATTTTGAGAACGATTTCCGAAGTGGAAATTGAAACGTCAATAAACGTATTTTAACCTTTAATTGTGGCTTATTCCCATTTAAATATAAATTAATTTAAAATGCCACAAGAAAATAGCTTCAGAACAATATTTCAATTCAAGGTTCCACAAGTTTTCCTGACGAGGAGTGAATCCTCGAAACACGTGTAGGAGAATGGTGGAGTTTAAATTGAAACGTAATGCAATCGTCTACTTTCATTATAACCTCTTTTCTCTACATAAAAAGTGCAAAATATAGTGTTTTGTAAGAGTAAAATGTAGATGTATTGCTGGAATAAAAGATTATTCCTAACATCGTCAGATAGCTTCCAGTAAGCTTGGATTGGTAGTTTACCTAATTCGCCATCGAAAAAAAAGTCTCCGACTTCTTGTTCTTCTTCTTGTAGTTCCTTCTCCTATCGGAGGTTGGCTGTCATCACAGATATCCGTACCTTATTGGCGGCTGCTCTAAAAAGATCTACTGAGCTGCAACTGTACCACTCTCTTAGGTTTCTCAGCCAGGAAATTCTTCGTCTTCCTATGGATCTTTTACCCTTGATTTTACCTTGCATTATGAGCCTTAATATCTCATATTTCGCACCTCTGGTAATGTGGCCTAAATATTCCAGCTTTCTTGTTTTGATGTGCTTTATGACCTTGCAATCCTTTTGTAGTCTCCTTAACACTTCTGCGTTTGTAACTCGTTGGGTCCATGGTATTTTTAAAATCCTTCTATAGCACCACATCTCAAATGATTTCAACTTCTTTATATTATCAACTTTTAGTGTCCAGCTTTCCATTCCATACAAGAAAGTCGAGGACTTCTTGTTGCTCCATACAAAAGTCCCTACTAGCGGACAAGGGCATAAGGCATCTTATGTTACTATAACGGTGATCTAAAAATTAATAGTAAAAAGAGTCTAAGTATCCAAACAACTTCTTTGCTGAGATGGTGATATAGAGCCAGCACCAGCAATAATGTAAATATATAATGTCTCTTAAAATAATTAGAACAAACAAAATATTTGTAAAATAAACATTCTTTATATTTTACAAATACTTCCATATATTTTATTATTATTGAAAGAATCATTATTTCTTTATAGTTCTGAAATTGACGAATATTATTTTTTATCCATTTAATTCTGTTGTCCAATCATGAGCTATGTAATGTTAAGGATTTGGTTACGTGTTTCGTTTAATTTATTTTTTATAATGAAAATGCTTTCAAGATTAGTAATATCTTACACAATAGCGGGGAATCAAGGGCCGACATTTTTTCTCCGAGATTCCTCACTATTACATTAGTTTTAAAGTGCTCATTAGGAAATACCCGAGAGATCACAATTCTAATTTAGACTACGGACGTCTACAAACAGAAGTCGAAATATTTTATGGGCTCGTTAAAAGGCCGCTGCATTTTTCGGATATTACGCATCACTAACGCCCGTTGTACCGCGAACAAGCCAATTACCAATGCACCAAAATTATTTCTTAAATGTTCCTGCTTATTTACCTCATTATTTTCGTCTCAACAAAGGGTTATAATGCAAAAAAATAGTCGTGGTTGCTTTATTCCGGAATTTTCCCACACTGAAAGGCTAGAATCACTCAGAGATGCATAAAATAGTTGGGAAATCGAGGTTCTCGGTGGATTTCTCGAGTGGAACAATGCAATAAGTGCAAATTATTGAACGTATTTCAAGATAAATATAATCTGAACTAAAATTAGAATTATTAGAAATTTTTTTTTTACAAACTCTCATCAGCCTATTTGGCTATAAGCGAAATAAAAAATATTAACATCTATAGAATAGTACAACAACCAAATTTTGTATAAATAGTTTATTGCTTTTAAACATTGAATAATCACTTTGGCACCGCACTTTACGAATAGTTCTTTCGAGTTCTCCGGGATTCCGAATTCACCTCTTTCCGCACTATGTAACGGGCACTCCATTTTTTTAAGCCCTTCTGTCTATTCGGATTACCAAATATAGGCCTCTCCTAATTCTCGTCATTCATCTCTGTTGTTTGTAAGACGTTTCCACATTGGCCCTGCAGTTCTTTGAATATCGTCGCTCCAGCGCATTTGCGGTCTTCCTCGTGGTCTTTTGGCTTCATATGGTCGCCAATTCCCGATTTCTTTATTCCATCGGCAATCCTTAAGACGTTCGTTATGTCCAGCCCATTTCCATTTCAGTTTAGCTGCCTGTTTGACAGCATCTTTTACTTTTGTTCTATTACGAATGTCTTCATTGGTTTTATGGTCTTTGAGTGAGATATCCAGCATCTGTCGTTCCATAGCTCTCTGAGTTTTTCTGATCTTCTTCATGTTTATGTTAGTGAATGACCAGGTTTGGTTCGCAGCCTTTGAGGTATATTTTTATTTTTAAGTACATATGAGAGTACATATGTATAAGTACATAGTCAGATTTTCTTTGCTTACCTTGACATTTTGACCCAGATATGTATATTCATCTACGTGTTCTATCTCTGTCCCTTGAATGTTTATCATAGGTTTGTCATCTTTGTTTGACATTAGTTTAGTTTTGCTGAAATTAATTTTCAGTCCTGTTTTTAGGGATTCTTTGTATAGCTCCTCAATCTTCGTTTTCAGTGCATTCCACGTGTCCGCTATTAGTACTACATCATCTGCGTATCTAAGATGGTTTAAATGTCTTCCGTTAATAGGGATTCCGTTATTTTCCCAGTCTATTGACTTAAAGATATCTTCTAGAGCAGCTGTAAATAATTTTGGAGATATTGTGTCTCGTTGTCTTACGCCTCGGTTGGTTTTTACTGGTCTTATTTCGATTCCATTACCCAACGTCACTATCATTTCAGCTTGTTCGTAAATATGATGTATTAGTATTCTGTACCTGGAGTCGATCCGGTTGTTGACTAATGCTTCTTCTATTGCCCACAGTTCTACGCTATCAAAAGCAAACTAACGTATTCGTTAGTCTTTTGTATTAGGATTTTCAAAGTCAGATGGTCACAGGTGCTGTACCTTTTTCTAAATCCGGCTTGGTTTACTAGTTGATATCCGTGAAATTTAATTGTTAACCTGTTTGTAATAATCTGTGTAAAGGTTTTGTAAAGTTGTGAAAGAAGTGAAATTGGTCGGTAATTTTTAAGGTCTGTGGTGTCTCCCTTTTTGTCTATTAGTATTGTTTTAGCAGTATTCCATTGTTCGGGTATGTTGCCTTTGAATAGACATTTATTAAATAGTATTTTTAAATATGTGATGGCTTTTTCTCCGCCTTCCTTCAGCATTTCTGCTAGGATTCCATCGCTTTTAGGAGCTTTATTCCTTTTTATTTCTTTTACTGCTTTTTCTATTGCTTCGTGGCTTATTTAGGGTATAACTTTTGAGTTGACATTTGTTATCTGCCTTTTCAAATTCTCCTTTGAGGAGCTAGTGGAATCGTTTCTGGAACGATACAGATCGGCGTAGAACTTTTCAATTGAGTTTGCTATATCAGATTTACTTTTTTCTAGTTGTCCTTGCTCATTTTTAATGGTTTTTATGTTTTCCTTTCCTAGTTTCGGTTTGGTGCATTTGAGACTTCGGCTTTTCTCTATGACTTGTTCTATACGGTTTTCTTGATGTTTTTTAATGTCCTCTTTTATCTGTTTTATTATTACTCGATTGAGTTCCTTAAATCTTAAATTCTGCAGTGTCTCTTTTGTTTTGTCTCAGAAGAGCTTTTCTTTGTTTCAGCATGTTTTGTAATTCTACACTTATTTTGGGTTTTCGTTTTCTGTTAGCGGTTGCCACTTCTGAGCTTGCATTTAATAGTTCTTTTGTTATGACTTCATTGATTTCATTTAAGCTAAGTTTATCTAGATTTAATACTTTCGCGGGTTTAAACTTGCTTTTATGTTGTTCTATATTAGCTTTTAGTTTATCTGTGTCTATATTCCAAGTTTTTCTAAATTAATTTTTATTTTTATTATGTTTCATCTCTAATTTGGCTCTAACCATTCGGTGATCGCTACTTACTGACGCCGTATTTATTACTATTTTCTATCGGGAAATTCGTCTATCTCTTCATCGGGATGTGCTGCGGTTGGAGCGTATACTTGAATAATTTTCAGGAAGATGTTCTCGTTTACATTTTAGCCTAATCATTGCAATTCTTTTAGATATTCATACGAATTGCTCCACTTTATGTGCATATTTCTTGGAAATTAGAAATCCTACGCCATCTAGGCTTTGTTCTTCTCGTCCTTTGTAATATAAGACGTTACCGAACTCTACTTACGAACTCTAGTGTTATGCACTCTTTTCCTTCTACCTCTGCTAGACCAATTATGTCCCATTTTAAATCCTTCATGTCTTCTTCGAGTTCTTAGACTTTTCATCTTTGCTTAAGGACCTTATATTTAGAGTTGTGATGTTCAATCGTGTGGTTTTTAGCGATTTCTTGCTTCCTCCAAGTTCCATGAAGCAGTCCTTTTTTCCAAAGGAGTAGGATTTGCCATTACTGTATGTTCTACCCAGCTAAGGATCCATAGTAAGCAGGTACTAGTTTGCCGGGTCCGGAAACACCTGGAATCTGCGGAGGGCACGGATTGATTCATTTTTCCTGATAGGACTATCCAAAGGAGTTCCTACCCGCTAGCCTAGGGCACTCCATTAGAAAGTATTTTATTGTTAGCGGGGTCTCGCAAGCATATCACCTGAGAAAAACGATTGGTGAAACTATCAGATCATGGTTAAAATGTTGGTTTTATCTCGAGTAATTTCGCCTGTTTTTGTGCTATCTACCATTCCATATGCTGACTATTTTGCAGTTGAAATATGATTTGAGATCTATCGCTAGAGTTTTGTTCTGAGTTTGTTGCGCAGTGTTTCGGAGACAGATAGGGCGATACGTTTCCTCGGCCTTCGGGAGCAGTACTAACCTCGATATTTTCCATAGCTCAGGAAAGGACTATGCTTCCAGCAGGGAATTTATGTGTTCCAGAAGCCACGCAGGCTCCGCCCGTCCTAGACACTTTACCCCCTCAGGTGGTGTCTGATCTAGTTCGGAGACCAGCGCGTCTTGAGTGAACCCAATGACTCGACAAGTTCATCCATGGTAAAGAGTATGGCCCGCTCAGTTCCCTCGTCCCTCCATACTTCATGCCATCTGCTATCTGGAAATAGCTCTCGTGCTACCTCAAGGTTCTTGTTCATAGGCATTTCGTAAGAAGTATACGCATAGAACTTCTTCATGACGATCCTGTATCGCTGACCCCAGATGTCCTCATCCAGCTTTTCACACAGCTCTTTCCATTGCCTTCTTTTTTCTGTAAAATATACCACCCTGCTTATAGATGAATACAAAGAGAATGATGGTGGTGAATGATATATCATTGATAAATCTGTCTTTTTTTGTTAATTGTTGGGTTTAATTTTTGCAAAACATCCATATTATCATTATAATTTTATCTTTTTCAATCCGTACAGTATATGCATTTTAATATCTAATTTGTAGAAAAACACTCTCACTAACCTCGAATCTTCCGTCTTACGGATGATGTATCTTGGAACGTGTCCCGTTTGCATGCGAAATTATCCAGGTAGCGCCGACGAAGAAGCACATGATCTCACGTACGTTTATCGACAAATTAACAGCAAAGAAATCGAAAACGATTTCAATCTCAAATCGATGTAACCGCAGCATATCGAGCATAGAAGAACCATGGAATAAAAAGCAATTTTATTCAGCGGTTTCCGCATCAGATTCAATTCGATTCGCACAATCAGCTCGGATTGAGACGGAAAAAAGTTTGAGAATAATAAAATTAACGATTACCGAAGAATGATCTTATAAACGATTTGTGGTAAACATATTTTAGATTTGGAAATGATTTTATCTTTTATGAAATTATTATTTACCGTTTATTGAGCACGGTACTGGGAAAGATTCTCACGCAGACTCCAGATGAATTTTTACTAATAACTGAAGCGTTTCTCAAGAGAACAAGTATATATATATATATATAGATATATATATATATATATATATATATATATATATATATATATATATATAATATATATATATATATATATATATATATATATACAGTATTGTGCAAATTAATTAAAATCGACTGTACTACAAAAATAAAACTGGTTTCGAGATGAAAGGATCTGGGAACTGTCAGTAGCTCGTAGAATCTATGCCAAAACGGGTAAAAGTAGTATTTACAGCCAAAAGGGAACACATTTAATACTAAAGTTTACCTTTATAGTTTTGTCAAAATATAATTTTTGTCTAAATAAACTGAATAAGTTATTTCTCATCTTCCTTTCGACCAAATCGTAGTTGCCAGACAAGATGTCACCAGAATTCTTTGTACTTCCAAACCCTCACCATCAAATATCAGTCTTTCAGAAAGACGCGCCCTCAAAGAAATTTATAACAACCCTGATATTGTCATCCTTCCGGCCGACAAAGGTAATGCCACCGTCATTCTCAACTCTTCTAATTATTTCGACAAAATGTTCGAACTTCTCAATTCCACAGAATATAAACGCGTCCCAAATGATAATAGCACCTATCTAGAAAAAACGACCAAATTCATCATAAATAAATTTACTCTACCTCCAGACATAAAAAATCTCTTATACCCAGTAAGCCCAGTAAAATCCGTAAGCCCCATTATTCCCCTAAGACCCACCGTCAGACCATTTAATTTTCAATAATCACCAACATGTAATACAATGACAAGTATGAATTTCATGGTAGTACTATCTTCGCCCTCGCAGCACATATTTACTTGTCGATAACAGTTTTTAGAAAATTCATTCGGTAAAAGATTCGAGAAAAGAAATTCATTCGGTAAAAGCTTTAATCGTAGATACTTTCACGTATCTACATTCCCATAAGAGACGAAATCCTCAGAACGACAAAGACTAACAGAGACATAATAATAGAATTATTTTCTAATAAAATAATTGTATTCTAAAAAAATAATGAAATATCCACGCCACTGGAATTGTCGATTTTCCAACAGGTGGCCTTGACGACAACAGTGGGCTTAAGAAATCGCAGTTGCCACAATTACCTCAATGTATATTACCTATGTCCAGCTGAAAGATTTACGTACTCTATTTGCGTTATTGTGTTTCAATTTCCGTACATTTCTCGATCAGCCAATATTCTTATGATCTTTTTATTTCCCATCATATATTCTTATGCAATTTGTCTACATTTTAATTATCTTCGCTTTTCCATCATCTGCAATATTTCATGTGCCATCCATTCTTGCTTCTTTCCCTTTTTTCATTCGAATTTCATCCAAAAGTATGGTAATATTGATAAATCCAGTAGTTGCAACAACAATATTTTGTAAATATGCGTAATTTACATCACTATGTTGTACATTTTGGATATATACAGTGTACAAAATAATAAAAAATATGAAATTGTTTTTATTCAACACTCTTTTGGATTGCTATTATTAATTCTAGTTTACTTTTTCACATCTACACGTACATAGATACTATAAATCAGTTCTATCGTCTAGAAGGAGTCTGAATTTTTTTTACTGTCTACCATAAATCCATATTTTGGTGTTTTTTCTTGCCATATAATACAATCAAATGTTCTATAAACTATCATTATTATCACATAAGACGTTTTATATCAATTCCATGTTTACCACGCATTCCTAGCAGTATAATTTCCCCAGAAAATAACCGTCCCATTGTATATAATATAAAAATATCCACCAATTTATTGTTATATTATCTGTGTCTATTATTATGGCAATATCTTTTTGTAGCAGTGCATCGTTATCTTTACAGTGCTGCAACTTTATGAACTGTAACGTCGACGGAAGGCGAGGCTGTTACTTTCAAAATGGTCGATTATAATTTTTTAGCTTGTCAGTTGGTAATAACAAATATTTTAGCATAAACATGTACTTCCTTCGGCCATCTTAAACGTTATCTGTGCTTTAAAAATTTAATTCTAACAGGGAGGCTCTACTAAGAATATTGTTTTAAAAATATTAGAAAGACCAAAACATATAGTAAGGATTAGCAAGTTATGTTTTTCCTCTCTACTGTACTCTATCTCATATTTTTGATTTAAATATTACATAATATATATGATACATTCAATTTTTCATGGTTTTTGATTTATTAAAACTCTTGTGGAAGCTCAAATGGAAATATGTTTCTCTGAAGCTTGGTTAGTAATCTCAAAACTGTTATTTATTTTCTGTTATTCAAGTTCCAGGTTGAAGCAGATTCGGTGAATTAGTTTTCCACTTCTCTTGAGTCTGAAGTTGACTAATGTAGTCTCTGAACAATCGAGAACAAAAATTCTGAGTGATTGCTTGAATAAACTGGAATTATTTCAGTCTATTGGTCGATACATTCAAATAATTCGGTTCTGGAATGCTTTTCCAATGAGAAAGTGTGATGGAGAAAGTCGTGTAGTATCATTCTGGTCGGACGGCAACGGATGCAAATGTCTGGAATTTGGGATTCCCTCCATTTAGACCAAGACTGTCTTTTTAAATGAAACTTGATAGAGTTAATTCCCCGTTCCTATAGTCCCTCAAAATGAGGTGTTGTTGCAGATATGAATTTCCACGATATACCTTTAAGTGGTAAATATTTATTGTTTTACTTGCTTGTTTAAGAAAGGAACCAAGCTTCTTATAAGCACCTACAAAGTTAGTACCATTATTGAGGGCTTGGAGGAGTTCTTATAGCGATTAATAGGAACATTTCTTCAGTTTTAGTAAATCATCAATTTAAAAACATTGAATGTATTTTTGTTAAACTTTTATTTGGAAAACAAAAGTGTCTTATGGGATGTGTTTATTTACCTCCAAACTCTCCAGTATGTTTGTATGAAGACAATGTAAATTGTGTAGAAGGTATTTTATATGAAACACAGTACAGTTTGCTATATCTACTTGGTGATTTTAACCTACCAAATATGCATTGGGAAAATGATGAATATGGTTCAAGACCAATTGGAAATATCACTAACAAAGTTGAATGTATTTCAGAAAGTTTTGCTATTTTAAATCTTTTTCAATTAAATAATGTTCCAAACTGTACCTAATGGGGGTTTCTCAGATCTTATTTTTTCTAGTATAAATAACATTGACTTAAAAATTGCTGATCAATCTTTATTAAAATGTGATAGCTATCATCCAGCCTTATCCTTTGACATTATGGGAAATGATATTTTTGACTCTCTTAGCCGTGATTATTTCTATTTTGACTTTAAAAATGCTAATTATATCGGTATTAATGAATATTTAGGTTCAGTGGACTGGAATAGGATTATTGATGGAACAGATGTAAATAATAGCGTTGATAAATTTTATGAGGTGTTAGATTCCTGTATTAATCTATTTGTACCAAAAACTACATGCAAAAACTCAAAATTTCCGAAATGGTACACTTTAAAATATATATTATTTCAAAAGAAGATTGCTCATGCAAAATACAAAATGACACAATCTAGGAAGGATTATGATTATTTTTCTAATTTGCGTCAAGAATTTAGGGATTGTTATAAAACATGTCATCAGATTCACCTAAATAATTTACAAACTGCTATGTATGATAAAAAAGATTTTTGGAATTATGTAAATAATAAAAGAAAATGTTTTGATTTACCAAACACAATGATATATGAGAATATAACTTCTGATAATTCCCTTCTTCTCAAGGTGCCTTCTCCATTACTGAAGGTTGGCTATAACTACAGCAAATTGCTCTCTATCTTGAGCTGTTCTTAGTATCAAATGTGTGTCCATGCCTGTCCAGTCTCTTACATTCTTCAACCAGGAGCATTTTCTTCTTCCTGGACCTACTCTTCTTCCTTCCACTTTCCCTTCCATTATAAGTCGTAGGAAGTTGTATTTTTCTCCTCTGTAAATATGTTCTAAATGACTCGTTTATCTGTTTTTTACAATATTTAGGAGTTCTCTCTCAGTACCCATTCTTCTTAGCACCTCGTTGTTGGTCACGTGCTCTGTCCAAGAGATCTTCAGCATACTTCGAAAAACCCACATCTCAAAGGCTTCTATACGCCTTATACTTGTAATTCCGAGAGTCCATGTTTCCACTCCGTATAGCAATATGATATAAATAAACGTTTTACAAATTGGTATCGGATATCCAACGATAACGTAGAGTTTATTAGGAATTCTTTCATTCGTTGAAATGCGGACCTAGCATATTCTATACGAGCACGTATTTCGACCTCGTGGTCAAGGTCATTTGTTATCCAGCAACCAAGATACTGGAATCTTTGTACTGGTTATATATGTTTGTTATAGATACAAATATTAATGTCGACATTTGGTGCACGTGTAACAGCCATTACCTTTGTTTTATTTGTATTTATATTTAGTCCCAAGCTATCTCCCTCTCTGGTTATGACATTCAAAAGTCGTTGTAAACCCTCAGCACTATCCGCAATAATGACGGTGTCGTCTGCGTATCTTAAGTTGTTTACGTATTCTCCGTTGATTTTTATTCCTTCTTTAATATTTTCGAGGGCATTTTGAAAGATCTTTTCGGAATATATATTGAATAACATTGATATATATTGATAATTCCCAAAATATAGCAAATTTGTTAAGTAAATTTTTTAATCCAACCTATGTTACTAGCAATACAGATTATCCAGCTGTAAACTCTGATAATAGTCTTTGTGTTGAAATTTGTGATATTACTGTATTATATGTATTTGAATTTATATCTAAGATTGATCTAAAAGTAAGTTGTGGTCCTGATGATATATCCCCTTTGTGCATATTTAATTGCAGATTTATTCTGAGTTATATTTTACAAACAACATTTAGTTTATCGTTGAGCTCAGGTGTCTTTCCAGAGATTTGGAAGAAAAGTTGCAGCGTTGGAAGTACTAGCTTGCTTCCGTGAGCTACCATGATCCGACTGACATTCAGCAGTTTGAGAGTTAGAAGGTACCGATTGTCTGTCAAAATGAAAAAGTAGGTTATGTAATATAACCCTGATAGTAGTTTATTTGGTAAATAAAACACCTAATTATTGCCTAAACATTTCGGCTTTTTGCCATTTTCAATAACCATTTTAATTATTTAAAATAATTTAATAATACATAATTCACAATTATATTTTATGTCTACACTATTTGGTAGTTTTACACGGAATCCATGTTACACCTAGTTCTAGGTGTGTATATACAAATACACTGAATTGCAACTGTTTTGTAATGCTCTAAGCCACCCTGTAAGGTTGCTGGCACGTACCTACTCATTTTGCCACAAGACCCGCGGGCGATCCAAAGTAATAAGTAGGCTGCATGTGCAGTTTTACCTACAGATCAATAAAGTCGGTGCTTACGGATGTATTCGAATTAAACTGTATTTACCTTGTGGTGCTTCAAGCTTACTTATAACTTTTCTTTTTTAATTTTAGTTGGTGAACGATATTATTTGTAACGATAAATGTGAATTTTGACTCGGTAATTGATACTGTACACAGGTTTCGTCAAACTGTATTTATTTTACAAGTTGTGTTGCTGTTATTCTACAATTTTCTTAGTTATTAAATGACTTTATCGATTGGGTTTAATCCTGTCATGAGTGAGTGATGTCCGGAATGAGTCACTGAATATATTATGAAATATTTCATAATTACCGGCATAAGGATTATAAAAAAGTACTTACAGGTTATGCACACTCCATGCATTCCACAATTAAAAGGGGTCTTGAGTGCAAAACAATTGACGAAGCAGCAGAATATCTTTAAATACGTCAACTGGTCACAAACAATTAACCTTCCTGATTTATGAGTAGGGATGCACGCGGGACGTCCCGTTCGGCACTTTTTGCACGGGTCACCGATTTTTGCTGCGTGTCGGGATGTAAAGCCGGAGATACACATGCATGTTACTAGCACAATGGCATACCAATACCTAGCAAGCACCAGCTACTGTCCCCAAACTGGCAAGTGTGTACGTTAATTGACAGGCTAGTTCCTGGCAAGCTAGCTAATCGCAAAGAATTTCATTTTTCTTGCTAGTAGCGTGCTGTGAGATGCAAGGCGCATGCGTGGGGAGTGTCACTGGCAAGTGTAAACGCGCGCTACTGCTACGAACATGCCAGTAGCTAGCAGATAATTGTCAGATTTGTTGTGTTGGTGATATAAATTATTCGTTTTATTTTTAAACTTAATTTAAAAAATGTTTCGTTGGTGTGATGAAAAAACCATCAAACCATTGCTATATATAGAGGATTGGAATGTCTTTGGAATTCTAAATCATCTCTATATAAAAATAAAATAGCCCGTGACAATGCTTACACAAAAATTCAAGAGGTAATGGGTCTGTCCTGTCCTGCTTCCCAAGACAGGAAAGATTTATTTTCACGTTCAGAGCGTCTGTGAATAGCCGTCTCTCATGATCCCTATTAGGGTGAAATACGAATAAGCGGATATATACCGATTTCACTATACGTGAAATCAAATCTTAACTGTATTTTTTCTTTTATTCCGGTATACTGTTTATGAGTACTAGAAACCAATTCGCTAAGGATTTTTGCTTAGTTGAGGAGATATATTGTGGAATGCAATTTTAGATTCCCCATGTCTCTAACAACATCTTTATCACCGTCTGTTTGGCCTTGCAATTCTTAGAAGGCACGGATTAAAGCATAAATCTGAATTTGATTTCGAAAAATTAGTTTACGGATATAATTTATAATTTAAGCTTTGCGGGACAGTGCGACGTCCCTCGGGGGAAACGGCAGAGATGAGAGTACTGAGAAGAATTACAGGAAATACGCTAACAGACCGCAAGGGAAGTGAAGGCATTAGAAGAAAATACATGCAGTGTATAAATGAATGGACACAAAATAGAAAAAAAAAAATGGAATAACCACATAAGCAGAATGGACGAGACCCGTGTCGTCAAAATAGCAAGAGATAAGTCACCAATCGACAGAAGAAGTATCGGACGACCGCGCAAAAGATGGAGTGACAACCTTTCATAGAGGTATTAATCCGCCAATAAACAAGCAGAATGGCTTATAATGAGGAAGAAAAAGAAGAAATATATCTTTAAATGATGTAACCAAATTATTAGACGTTATCGGTTCAGCAACGGCTGCATCCAAGCAAACGTTGTGTCCAAGAATTCTGACGGATTTTGGGTCTTTCAATATCACAATAAATCAGCTTATTTAATGGATATTTTAAAGTAAAACGGTAAATATTTTTTCCTTATTTAGCAATGCTTATGCCAAAGCATGTAATATTTTGAGTTTTAGCTCAGACAAAACAAAAATATTTTAAGCTGAGCTAACAGAAGATGCGAAAAGAAGATTAATATTTTGGTTCAGGTAGTTTTATGCTTTTAGTTCATGGAACACTTGCAAAGTAAATACTGCAATAAAATTCTTCTTCTTAAAGTGCCTATCCGTTCCGGATGTTGGCGATCATCACGGCTATCTTTACTTTATTTATTGCAGCGCGGAACAGTTCAGTGGTAGTCGTGTTATACCACTTTCGTAAATTTTGAAGCCAGGAAATGCGTCTTCTTCCCGGTCCTCTCTTACCATTTACTTTCCCTTGGAGAATCAGCTGGAGAAGGCCGTAACGTTCTTGATTTCTCATTACATGTCCTAGATATTCCAACTTTTTAGTTTTGACGGTCATGAGAATTTCACATTCTTTCCCCATTCTACGCAGGACCTCCACATTAGTAACTCTGTCAACCCAGGATATACGTAAGATGCGCCTATAACACCACATTTCGAAAGCTTCGAGCCGATTCATAGATGCAACAGTCAGTGTCCATGCTTCCATTCCGTAGAGCAGAACTGTGAATATGTAGCAGTTCAATAGACGGCATTTTGTTTTTGTTTTACAATAAAATTAACTAGAGTTAATTAATTTCACGGTAAAATCATCTTTTTTCTCTTCGATATTTTCTCCGTTTTTAAAGGATGTTTTTTATAGCTGGATTTTAAATTTTCATTTACTTCACATTATTATGTATATACATTTATTTACGGTTGATAGACTCTTATTAAAATCAGAAAACTAGTTGTGGATTTTTTGATCGCCCAGCTAATTACATGATAATGGCCCGCCACTGAAACTGGTCCATTAAATTCTGCATCGAATACATAATTGCGGAGATTGCATACACGTGTGCTGGGCATGTTAGGAAGAAGTCGACGAAAATGAAAAGCGATAGAGAAAAAACGAAGGAGATGCACTATTCGGAACAAAAAGAGATGGATGGAAGTGCAAGAACCAACAGCAGGTGGCAATCGGCGTTCCAAACCACTAGCTCCGTCATTATATAGAAATTGACAACAAGCGTGAAATACAGAGCGATTCGATTTGGACGTAACAGCCAAGCATGGCGAATTGTGGGTTATAAAGGGTTTTAAACCAGGGCGGATCTGTGAAAGAACGACTACATTTGGATGTGAGAGGTGGGAATTTCCTTCCCTCTTAAATATGTCAGGAATATTAATAAAAAAATATTTAAAAATTAATCAAAACATCGTTTTTTTTTTCGACTTTCCTTGCTAATAATTTTAAAACAATTCATTTTAGCCTTAAGAGCAAAGTCGTTATGAAATAAAATAGTAATAATTATATTGTCTATAAAATACGACTGGTACACGTTAGGGGAAATGCCTCGACGAAGTCGGTACGGAATGAAATTTGGATAGCTGTGTTGCAGTTTTAAATGTTTTAGATCGTTTGGAATGTTTAAATTCAGCGTTTCTTAGGCATATTGCAAATGCCTCATATTTATTGCTAAAACTCAAAGCCAAAATTTCATGTTATATGTTTTGAAGATTAGGATCTAATAATGGAAATTCCATAGTAAGGGAAATGATACTCGTACATCATCCCTCGGGGGAAACGACAGAGATGAAAGTACTGAGAAGAATTACAGAAAATACGCTGAGAGATCAAAAGAGAAGTGAAGACATTAGAAGACAATGTAACGTACAGTGTATAAACGAATGGACACAAAATAGAAAAAAAAAATGAAATAACCACATAAGCAGAATGGAGGAGACCCGTGTCGTCAAAATAGCAACAGATAGTCACCAATCGGCAGAAGAAGTGTCGGACGACCGCGCAAAATATGGAGTGACAACTTTCCATAGAGGTATTAATCCGCCAATGAACAAGTAGAATTTCTTATAAAGAGGGAGAAAAAGAAGAAGATCACGCAAAGAAATGTAACAGGGCATTCTTCCGCATTAGAGACCAATGCTTTGGGGCAAAAATACTGGTGATGAGTTTACCTATCTGAGGTGATTAGTTTACAGGTATCTAAAGGATGCCGGTGACTAGTTTACTATATCTCGGATGGTGTAATAATTTGATGAGGGGCTATAAAGTGATGAGTTACTACACCTCCATACTAACGGGGTTTTATATTAATTTTCTAAAAATGTTTGCATAACATCTAAAGATTTTTCATTATTACATAGTTGCAGTCTTTGTGTAACGCTAAAATTGGTCGTGGTGCTGAAGGAGACCACATAATAGTATACGGTCTAGGTACCAGAAATAATAGAGGAGATAGACTTGTACAATTCTGCGTAGAAAACAATCTGTTAATAGCCAATACCTTCTTCAAATACCATCCTAGAAGACTATACACATGGAAATCACCTGCAGACAGAATTGTTAGAAATCAAATTGACTTCATTTTACTCAATAACACCTTTAAGAAGTACATACAATCTACGAAAACATACCCTGGAGCTTATATACATAGCGATCACAATCCAGTTATAATGGATTTTAGATTAAAAAGATTTCTCAAAGTCAAAAAGAAAACAGCGACAAGAAAAATAGACATCTCACAACTGAAGAACCTTGAACAGAAAAAAGAAATAAGTATCAAGCTTGAGGAAGAAATAAAAACGATCGAAAACTTGGTACAGACATTGAAGTAACATGGACTGCTCTAAAAACAAAAATAACAAAGATACAAGAAGAAGACATCGGGTTCATAAAACACAACAAAAAACAAGAATGGATAACGCAAGAGATCATGGACCTCATGGACGTAAGACAAAAACATAAAACAAGCCCAATAGAATACAAGCGAATTAACAAAATTATTAAAAAAAAAGTGCAGGGATGCAAAAGAAAACTGGATGTCAACAAAATGCCTAGAAATCGAACAACTTCAGGAAAAATACGACACCTTTAATATTCATAAAAAAGTAAAAGAAATGACAGGTAGACACAAAAAGGGACAAACAACAATATTAAAAAATGATAATAACGAAATAATTATGGAAACAGAAGACAAACTAGAGAGATGGAAACAATACATACAAACTCTTTTTGACGACAATAGATCTTGTTCTCCACCATCCACAGATAAGTGTATCATCGAGTAAATGAAAAAGGCCCAGAAATAACCAAAGAAAAAGTGATTCACGCAGTAAAATCTAAGAAAGATGGAAAAGCCACCGGTCTAGACAATATCAATGTCGAAATACTAAAACTAATTGCAGATAAAGTAAAAGCCTAGATTTAATAACAGCACTATTCAATAAGATATATGACACAGGTAAAATATCAACAGACTGGCTAAAATCAGCATTCGTAGCATTACCAAAAAAATCTAATTCCTCACAATGCGATGATTATCGTTTATTAAGCTTGATGTCTCATGTCCTTAAAACTTTTCTCAGAATTATCCATACACGAATTTACAAGAAGTGCGAGTTCCAGATGAGTGACACTCAATTCGGATTTCGAAACAGACTGGGAACACGAGAGGCTCTTTATGCTTTAAATGTGTTAACGCAACGATGCAGAGACATGAATGTAGATGTATATGCATGTTTTATTGACTATCGAAAAGCATTTGACTGCGTTAACCATCAAAAGATGATCGAAATACTGAGAACAACTGGAGTTGACGAACAAAACTTGCGAATTATCTCAGAACTATACTGGCACCAAACGGCAACAATTGAAATAGAGCACACAACATCCGAAGACATACAAATCCGACGAGGAGTGAGACAGGGATGCGTCTTATCACCGCTACTGTTTAATTTGTATTCGGAGTCTATATTCAGAGAAGCATTAGACGAGGTCCAAGGCGGAATTAAGATTAACGGAATCAGCATAGACAACATCAGATATGCTGATGATACCGGTAGTTCACCACAGCGAACTGTTCGGTTTACACCTAAACGTTTCCAAAACTAAAACTTTAGTATTTTCAAAGACACCAATAAACGTACAGGTGTACGCTAAGGGTTAAATAATAGAACAGGTAAATTCCATAAAATATTTGGGAACAAATATTAACAGTCAGTGTAATCCAAATAAAGAAATCCTATCAAGAATCGAACAAGCAAGGAAAACATTCATGAGCATGAAAACATTTTTTACAAGATCAGACCTTAGTCTACAGCTTAGAATCCGAATGATCAGATGTTACGCTTTTTCTGTCTTACTGTATGGCTGTGAAAGTTAGACAATGGACTCTGAAATAGAAAAAAGAATAGATGCCTTTGAGATGTACATATACAGACGAATGTTGAGAATTTCATGGGTACAAAGAGTTACTAATGTTGAGGTACTTCGTCGCATGTGTAAACAAAAAGAATTACTAAGAATAATCAAAGAGAGGAAAATGCAATACTTGGGTCATGCGTTGAGAGGCGAAAGATATGAATTACTTCAAGTTATACTGGAAGGAAAAGTACATGGCAAAAAAATAGTAGAAAGACGCCAGAACTCGTGGATGAAAGACCTGAGGAGATGGTTCGACCGCTCATCCGCAGAAATCTTTCGCGAAGCAGTTTCCAAAACTACAACTGCCATTTGGATCTCCAACCTTCGAAATGAGACGGCACCATGAGAAGAAGAGTCTTTGTGAATTATAATTATAATTTAAATTTTTAATATAATGAATTATAATTTTTAGATGAAACCACCTTTTTTTAAAACTTTATATAAAATTCTCTAAACTGTAATTCTTGTATACTTTCACTTTCAAGTCATTTTGGAATGAATGAAGAAGATACTACCATTTATCATTTGTTTTGGATCTCGGTATCTCCCCGTATTCCTCTTCGTTTTGAGTGCGCTGCACCTTTTTATGAAGCACATATCAGTTCGGAACCGATATTTATCGGCTGTACGGCTTATAGCGAATGATTGGTTCGGCAATGACAGTTCACTAGAGCGAACGCGACGGGAAACAGTTGTTACATAAAATACAAGTAACAACCTAACATACGGACATCGTCGCAATTAAGGTAAATGTTTAATGGAAACATACCTGTTAATGGCATAAATAAGTACCATATATCTTGTAGCATTTCTGTTTGTTGCTCAGCTGTATTGCTTTGTGAATAGTTCCAATCAGAATTTATAGAGTACCAACAACATTCTCAATTTCTTTTGTAGGATAATATACACAAGAAAAGAAATTTTTATCAAAACTATTAAGTAAATTCGTAACAGACCCTTCGATGGTTATTGATGATCGCCTTGTCTTTTTAGTCTTATAAAATATTTCGAAATTGATCACTTGAATACAATTAGAGCATTATGGAGTTTTCAATACAAAAAATAGTGCTTTTATAAAAAAAAACAATTATATGTTTTAAACGATATTAAATTTTGTTTGATAAAATAAAATTACAGTTAATCTGAAGTATTGTTTGCCTCAATGGTTTTGGAAATTCTCCTTCAAACGTATTTTGCTGATGTGAATAATATCTAAAAACAAAATAATAGCATCAGTATATACTTACTGTTCGTCGTGATATTTTTAATGCAGCAGCCACTCTCTTAAATAAAGAATTTTTTGATAAACGAACATTTAAATATATTACCTGTTGAATAGATAAAAATGGCTTCAAAGGTTCTCCATTTATTTTTTTGTAATTCCATATACTCAAGCACTTTTAACAAAATTTGTTGGCTTGAGAATTTAATGGTTTACCAGGCATACTCTGGATCTAAAAATAAAAACTCTTAAAAATATTTCATATCAGTCCATTGACGTGGTTTTTAGCCAGATTTAAATAACTAAATGTCAATTTAAATGTTAGAATATTATTATTTCTCGTCATTAGCTACTAAATAACTGCTTACCCTAATAAATTGAACAAATGTTACGGTCAGTTGTTATTATTTGATAAGGGAAGATCCTTGCTTTAAGCTTGTTGAAGTCTCTTCAAACAATGAAATTCTTGGATTGGATTGGTGTAAGAGATTTGAGGTGGTCACTCTTTTTTAAAATGACGTATTTGTCACAGACTTTTCTTGGTGTATTTGGGATATCAGATGTAAAGTAACGCTCTCATCGCCGCGTGGATTTTAGTGGTCGCAGTCAATAAGTTTAATGGACGTACGGATTGGAAAGTAGTTGACGATGTTGGTGGGGAGTAATAGAATGAGGCGGGTTCTGAGTTTCTCTATCATAATCTTTCCCCACATCATTTACTTCGTTTAGACCGACTTTGGTGATTATCCCACCTTTAGGACTTTATATGAGAAAATATAAAGGTTATGCTTACCTTGATTTTTTTTAATGTAATTGTAGACAGGTGCATATAAAAATTCCTTGATAGTTTCAAATTAATTGTTAATCGTTGCATATTTCTTATGTTTTTATTATAATTCTACTTTTAATATATTTAGTTTTATACCAGTAAAAATTTGGCCCCATATAATTTGTGTTGTTTGTTTCAGTGAGGGAAGGTTTATCAGCACGGGTGAAAGAATACGCCTCCCAGACGATGTTACCATGGGATATATAATTGGTGAGTTGATTTTATAGTTATACAGAAATTAATTCAATAAAAATCAGCTTGAAGTGTTCCAAATTGAAGTATATTCCGATATTAAAACCATAAAAAAACTTAATGTGATTTTCTATATTACTTTTCTTATTAATGATAGAACGTCCAAAAGGCCTTCTAGTAGTAGAAAATGTCTTATTTTGTCTTTCCGCAGGACGCCTTTAAAAAAGTATGTATATAATATATATCTGGACATGACGAGAGCATAATAGATGAAGAAGTTTTTTCGTAAAAACAAAAAGAGAAATCAAACGATTTCTACTTAGCGAAACCGAATTCAAATCTTAACCACTGTGTTTCCTAAAATTTGCGAAACAAACAGCTGGATGAATTACTCGGCAAGGGAATCTAAAATTGCATTCCACAAGCCGTTCATCCTAGTCAAAATTCGTAGTGAATTCGGTTTCTCGTACTTCCAACGAAGTAAATAACACCGTCACCGTAATAAATAATACCGTCATTCTGTGAAGTTTTTTCGTCTTCATCTTCATCAAGCGATAGCGAAGATAAAAGTTCAAGTGACGTTGATACGGTACAACATGTGACCCAAGGCAACAATGTTTTTTGATCAGATAAAAGGCATATATCGAGCACAGTTTAATTAAATCTTGCCCAAGTACTTTCGATCCCTAGATCATCTTCAGGGGCATCTGAAATAAGCCAAGAAACGTTTTTTTATAACCAAAGAAATTGAATAACTTCGATAAAAACTCGAAGTTTTATGGTTGAAAAAAGGTTTTTTATATGATTAACGTTTATAGACTTACTTCGTCAATTGTGGCCTATCCGGCAAGAACAAGATGTCATAAACATAAAATTGTACATTACACTACACTACAAATAGACAAACAAACACTTTAAAATAATTTAAGGGAGGCTACATTGCTTGAAGAAGTCGGAGACAGAATGGCTCCTGATCTAACGGAAATGTTGGGGTGACATGTGACAAATGACAACTTGGATGAGCAGTCACAATCATAGATATGTGATCTGCACCTTTTACAATTCTATGAAACTAAGTATTGACCAAAAGTCCAACTGACACTACTATAGGAGATCACTGATGAAATATAAAATTATATAGAATATTTTTAAGTAAATTGAATAATCCAGATCTCACACTCAAACATGTCTGTAATAATTAAGGTGTTAGTTTGAGAGCAACTGAAATAGACGAAAAGTAAGAATGCAAGAAGTGGACTAAACAATATGTTAAACAGTGGGTGGTTGACTACAATAAAATGGTCTACCAAGCACTATCTGTAATATAGAAAGGAAGAGATCTGACTATGTAATTAAAATACTAATAATTGAAAATCAAAATGGAAAGCAAAATATATAAATGGGGTGTAATCCAAGTAGTTCAGTTGAACCCACAGTCAATGGTATAACTATAAAATTACTATGGATGTGCTCAGTGCAGGAAGTCTAAACAGTCGAGCTGGGTCCCCTACGAGGTGAAGCTGTAATAAAGTTTTTAAAAAAAGGTTTAAATTTAGTACAATTTAAATTAATTTGAGTATTAAGACAGTGAGAGTTTTCATTCGTTTCCCTTGTAATTTCCAAATCTTCCAATAAATCCAACTCCATATAGTTTTTCTTTCTACTAATGTCATGTAAGATAGATGAACCAGTGTTGATGTTAAAATTGTGTTTACTGGATAATAAGTGTTGACCAAAACTTGAAGAGTTTGGTCTTTTCAAATGTTCTGAAACTCTAGTGGATAACTTTCTAATGGTTCTACCTACATAAGAGGCATCACAATCATCACATTTTAATTTGTAAATACCACTTTTGTCAAGTGTGTTCATCCTATCTTTGGTGTTGATTAAGAAGGAACCTAAGGTGTTGTGTGACTTGAAGGAAATTTTGATGTTATCGATTGTAGAAGTAAAAAGTTTAGATATTTTATTGGAAATGCTGCTAATGTAGGTGAAGGAGAAATATCTGGTGTTATTTGAAGCAGTAGGTTGAAGAAAACATTGTGATGAATATGCAAGCTTTTCTGCAATTTTTAGTTTAGCTCTATTTAGAAGCTTATAGATAATGTTAGGATCATAACCATTATTGAAAGCAATTTGTTTAAGAGTGTTAAGTTCTGAATTAAAATTATCATTAGAAAGTGGAAATTTGAGTAACCTATGAATGTAACTGTTGAAAGCAGCCATTTTATGTTGGGTTGGATGATTAGATGTATCATGTATAACATGATCTGTTTGGGTAGGTTTTCTGTAAATATTGTACTCTAAAGAATCTTTATTACGGGAAATAGTCATATCCAAGAAGTTCAACTTTTTATCAGATTCTGGTTCCAGAGTAAAAGAGATGTTGGGATGGAGGTTATTAAGATCATCCAGAATCTGTAAAGCATCATCTTGGGTTCCCTGTATGAGAGCTATACAATCATCAACATACCTTGTGTTAAGATTGTGATTCATTCACTTAAAAACTAAGCCGGTCCTGTGTGTGGCTGAACTCCACTGACGGCAGTGGCGCATTAAAAGAAGTGTAAAAACAACCGCATGCGCAAGAAAAAAGACAGAGGACTTTTTAGAACATTACAATTTTTGGTTACATAAAAATAAGACATACATATTTCGTTTTAATTATATTAGTTTATGAGTACATTCAGTAGTGTTAATAAAATCTCAAATATAGTGCAATCACCAGTTTTTTATTACTACAGTCCATCTATATTGAAGTCAGAATTAACATTTGATCCTTCAGCCCGATAAAATTGGATTGCAGCTTGAGATTTTGCACGTGGTTTATGGAATGGCGCCGGTAATACAAGTAGGTCAAATCCATTTTACCTAAATTCCTGTCGTTGTAGAGTTAATGCTGTTTCAATTTGCAGTCATTTAACAATTGTCTATACATATAATACAATATCAATTATCAATACAAAATCAAATATATAATACAATATCAATTCTACTTGTAAAGCTATTTTCAATGTTTTTTTCCATTTAAATGTGTATGTTTTATTTCCATTTTTATTATTCTTTCAGTTTAATATTTCTATATTAAATACACATAGCTATTATAAGGGTATCTCACTATTATGTTCATGTATGATATCGAGAATTAAACCATTAAACACAGTTAAACGCAATTATAGTCATCTCAAATTCCTAAGGCAAAACAACAATAAAAAGTGATTATAAACAATTACAATTTCAATATTACATTAACAGCTACTTCTTATTTGCTGTAATAAATATATTGGTTATAATTATAAAAGTTATCGATTTATTCATTGAGCTCTAATAAAGTTGGATCTATTACTATTATATACTAAATAATTATTCTGCATAAAAGAATACAGGATGGCCGCTAATTTAAATGCAAAGATACGGAAGCGTGGAGGTATTAAACATAAGCTAACTAAATTTCAAAACTATTTTGAACCATTATATAATCGATTTCTAACAAATCAAGAATTTGATAATAAAGAGATAATAGAATTAAAAATCAGATTAGGTAAAGTAGAATCATTAGAAACGGAATTTGAAGAGATTCAAGCCGTGATTGAGGACATTTGTCCAGACGATGAACTTGAGGCACAACGTGAAGAGGCAGACATATTTTTAAACACTCTAATAGATTGTGTAGCTAGGACACAAGAGGTTGTTAAAAAGATTGAAAGTAATTCAATTCCCCAAACCTTAGGGTCAGTAAATAATAATAGTCAATCTTTTAACGAAAATGCAATTAAATTACCACCCATTAAATGCCCTTCTTTTAATTGTGAATTTAATAAATGGCTAGAATTCAAAGATACATTTGAAGCACTTTTTCATAACAACCTTACGCTTTCAGAAATTCAAAAATATCACTATTTAAGGTCATGCTTAGGTGAAGAAGCCTTGAAAATTATCCAAAGTTTAGAATTTGCAGCACATAATTACCAGGATGCCTGGCAGTTATTGTGTGACCGATTTGACAATAAAAGATTGTTAGTTAATAATCATTTAAAACATTTATTTGAAATTGAGTCCTTACCCAAAGAATCAGCAGTAGGGTTAAGAGGGCTTATTGATTATGTAAACAAGCATATTAGGGCGTTAAAAACATTGCAACTTCCTACTGAGCATTGGGATGCTATGATTGTTCATATGATTTCTTTAAAGCTAGATAAAAATACAAATCGGGAATGGGAGCAATCACGTACAGATAAGATGTTGCCGAGTTTAGCTAGTTTTTTTGAGTTTTTGAAAAATAGAGCAGATTTTTTGGAAACAATAGAAACAAATAGCACTAGAGAAAATAAAGACACGCGACTAAGTGGTCATAAAAGTAAAACACGTCATCATTCATTTTTAGCTAGCAGTTCAGAAAATACTTGGGAACTAAAATGTAATTATTGCAAACAAAAACATTCTATTTATACTTGTGACCAATTTTTAAAATTGTCAGTAGCTGAAAGATGGCACAAAATAAAACAATTGAAACTGTGTACTAATTGTTTATGTCATGGCCATTTTAATACACACTGCCAGAAAGGAAACTGTAAGTTTTGTAAGGGTAAGCACAATTCATTATTACATCATAAGAAATCTAACTCCTTTAATAACAATTCTGCTGATAATCAAAACAATTCTGAGGATTTTGTTAACTCAGAATCTAAACAAAGTGATCAGTTCAATGGGTCATCCATTATTTGTGGTAATACTGTATTTAATGACAATTATGTTATTTTACCTACTGCAATTGTTGATGTTCAAGATAAGACAGGTAAATTTCACAAAGTCCAAGCCATCTTGGATGTGGGTAGTCAGTGTTCATTTATATCTGACAATTTGTGTAAAAAATTAAATTTGAAAACCAATCGCATTGATGTATCAGTATCTGGTATCGCTGGTATTAATTCTAATTTACGGTACAAATGTGAGGTACTAATAAAATCTACTATTCATAACTTTCAAACTGTCCTAAACTGTATCATTGTTGAAAGAATCTCAAGTAATTTACCATCTTGTAACTTCGATATTTCTAATTGGCACATTCCTGAAGGCATTGCACTTGCTAATCCTATGTTTAATTGTCCTAGAAATGTTGATCTATTAATTGGAGCGGATTTGTTTTGGGAGATTGTACTAAATGAAAGAATAAACCTCGGTCGAAATCTACCTCATCTAGTTAATACTGTCTTTGGCTATGTAGTATCAGGTCCGATAAATATTCCTATGAAAAAAGAGGTTAATTGCAATTTTTTAATAAATGACGATCTTCAAAAGTTCTGGTTTGTCGAGGAGATTCATCATGAACAGAAACAGATGTCACAGGAAGATTTGTTTTGTGAGGACTATTTCAAGAAAACAGTTTCTCGAGATCCTTCTGGAAAATTTATTGTTCGTTTTCCACTAAAATTAGAAGCCACTCAATTAGGGGAATCAAAAAACTTAGCTGTTAAAAGACTGCTGTTTCAAGAGAAAAAATTGGAAAAGAATGATGTTTTAAAAAGCAAATACTCTAAATTTATGGATGAGTATTTAAACTTGCAACATATGAGGCAATTAACACAAAAGGAATCCAGTCAATTTCGATGTTTTTTACCCCATTTTGCTGTTTTCCGTGAAGACAGTCTTACTACTGACGTTAGGATTGTATTTGATGGTTCGGCTAAAACCGATTCTGGGATATCATTAAATGATATCCAATATACTGGGCCAGCCATTCAGAATGATATATTTAAAATTATGTTGAGGTTTAGACAGCACAAGTTTGTTGTAATTGCTGATGTGGAAAAAATGTACCGTCAAATTTTGATACACCCTGAAGAAAGATATTTACAAAACATTCTTTGGCGACAAAATCCTAATGAGGACCTCGCACCATTTGAGTTGCAAACAGTTACTTATGGTACGACTAGTGCTCCCTATTTGGCCATAAAATGCATAAAACAATTAGCTTCTGACTATAAACATGATTACCCAATTGCTAGTGAATTGATTGACCGTGACATGTATGTAGATGATTTAATAACTGGCTTCACCAGTGAAGAACATGGAATAGAAATTTGTAATCAAATTTCGATGATATTAAAATCAGCTTCATTTAAATTAAGAAAATGGGCTTCTAATAGCCAAGATATTTTAAAGGGTTTACAAGATACATCTGATGAGTTTAGTATATTGGAACTAGGAGAGAGTGATAGGCTTAAAACTTTAGGAATTCAATGGATTAGTAATACTGATGTCTTAACATACAATGTTTCAATATCCAGTAATAAACAACCTATTACTAAAAGAAGTTTACTTAGTAATATTGCTAAGATATATGACCCTTTAGGTTTAATAAGTCCATGTATTATTCTAGTTAAGATATTAATTCAACAATTATGGTTGCTTGATTTAGATTGGGATGATGAACTACCACGAGACCTGCTCAATAAATGGGTAACATTTAAATCAAAATTGTCTGTTCTTAATAAAATAAATATTCCCAGGTATATTATGTGTGATAAAATAGTTCACATGGAGCTGCATGCCTTCAGTGATGCTAGCAAAGATGCTTATAGTGCAGTTTTATATGTTCGAACGGTTGATGAAAATGGAACAGTGTATGTCAGATTGCTATGTTCCAAAACCAGAGTGTCACCTATAAAAGTATTAACGGTTCCTAGATTAGAGTTATGTGGTGCTTTAGCACTAGCTCGCTTAGTCAATCAAGTGTCAAACGCACTTACATGTCAATGTAATGTTTTTTATTGGTGCGATTCTCAGATAGTGTTGTGGTGGTTGAATACAGAGGCCAATAAACTACAAGTTTTTGTAAGCAATAGGGTCTCAGAAATTCAAACGCTGAGCAATATATCGAATTGGAGCTATGTCAATACTAAAGAAAATCCTGCTGATGTAGCATCTCGTGGCATGTATCCAGATGAACTATCCAATTGCAAGGTATGGTGGAATGGACCCTCATTTTTATATGAAAAACCATTCTGGCCACGATTATTTCAAGCTGGAGATAACAAGGAGCTTCCAGAAATCCGTAAAATTTGTCACACGCTTGTTGTTACCGAACCATTATTATTGTTTCAACGGTTCTCCTCTCTTAATAGATTAAAACGAGTTTTTGCATATTGCTTACGCTTCATTACAAACCTAAAGGAACGTACAAGGACAAAAGGTCCTCTTAGCGTTCTAGAGATGGAAAACAGTATGTTATGTTTAACTAAATTAGCACAAAAGGAAAGTTTTAAAAATGAAATTTCTATTATTAGTCAACAAAAAAATTTGCCTCATAAACATAGGTTACTTTCTCTAAGTCCATTTTTAGATTCAAACAGTTTTCTGAGAGTAGGGGGTAGACTTAAAAATTCCTCTTTGTCATTTGATGAAAAGCATCCATATCTCCTAGATGGTAAACATTTATTCACTAAATTAATATTTCACGCCGAACATTTACGATTACAACATGCAGGTCCACAACTTTTATTGTTTTCAGTACGTGAGAAGTTCTGGGCGACTGCTGGCATGTGTCTTGCCAAGAAGGTGGTACGAAATTGCATACAATGCTTTAAAAATAAACCTAGACAAACCGCCTCAATCATGGCTGACCTCCCTAAACATAGGGTTCAAATTTCAAAACCTTTTGCAAATACTGGAATTGATTACGCTGGTCCAGTACTGTTGCGTGATAGAAAGGGCCGACCTTATAAAACTTATAAGGCATATATTTGTTTATTTATATGTTTTGCCACTAAGGGTGTTCACATTGAGCTGGTCACTGAGTTAACGAGTGAAGCATTTCTTGCTACATTTAGAAGGTTTGCCGCTCGACGTGGTACTCCTAATCATTTATATTCCGATAATGGATCTAATTTTGTTGGAGCTTATAAAGAGCTGCAAAAGTTATATAAGTTTTTAGAAAATTCTCAATCTGAGTTTGTTACAATCTGTTCACAGCAAAAAATTTCGTGGCATTTTATTCCACCAAATACTCCACATTTTGGAGGTCTTTGGGAGTCAAATATTAAAAACATTAAACATCATCTCCACAGAGTAATAGGAGAATCTATTTTAACATTTGAGGAGTATTCAACACTATTAACGCAAATTGAGGCAACATTAAACTCTAGACCTTTATATCCTATGTCCTCAGATCCCAATGATTTAAACCCAATTACCCCTTCTCACCTATTGATTGGACATGCTCTCACATCACCTCCTGACCCACTATATGAAAGTATTACAATTAACCGGCTGTCCAGATTTCAATTATTGCAGCAAATGAATCAAAGCTTTTGGAAAAGATGGTCCTGTTTTTATCTATCTGAACTGCAGAAACGACACAAATGGAAAACTGGGAAAATGGATGTCAATATTGGTGACCTGGTCGTCGTAAAGCATGATAACCTGCCTTCTATTAAATGGATTTTGGGAAGAATTGTTGATGTCCATCCAGGCGATGATGGTGTAGTGCGGGTAGTGACTATAAAAACTTCGCAAAATACTTTTAAACGGGGTGTTTCGAAAATTTGTCCACTCCCTTCTCCTAATGACGATGTGTTTTGATAAGAATTTTTGAACATGCTGTTCAAAAGGGGGGAGTATGTTAAGATTGTGATTCATTCACTTAAAAACTAAGCCGGTCCTGTGTGTGGCTGAACTCCACTGACGGCAGTGGCGCATTAAAAGAAGTGTAAAAACAACCGCATGCGCAAGAAAAAAGACAGAGGACTTTTTAGAACATTACAATTTTTGGTTACATAAAAATAAGACATACATATTTCGTTTTAATTATATTAGTTTATGAGTACATTCAGTAGTGTTAATAAAATCTCAAATATAGTGCAATCACCAGTTTTTTATTACTACAGTCCATCTATATTGAAGTCAGAATTAACACCTTGACCAAAAAACTATTTTGTTGTTGTTGTTAACAAACTTCTGTTCTAAGCTGTCTAAGAAAATGTCAGCCAGAAAAGGTGATAGTGGAGATCCCATTGCTAAACCTGTTGGTTGTTTGTATATTTTTTGATTGAATTGAAAGAAGTCCTGATCCAGACAGAATTTAAGTATAGTTAAGATAGCATCTTTGTCTTTTGCTGATATGTTGCAATTGTCTAGAAGATTGTGTACTAAAGGTAATGTTTCATCTCTTGGTACAGAAGTAAACAGATTGGAAACATCAAAAGAAACTAAATAAAAACCCTCTTCTATCCTAATGTTATTTAACCGTTCTATTAGATCTAAAGAATTTTTTGATGGAGAACTTAGGTTTAAAATTAGTGATAGACTGAATTGTGTTGTAAATAAACTCTGATAAAATAGAAACTGGAGTATTACAAAAACTTACTACCGGCCTTATGGGACAATTGTGTTTATGGATTTTAGGAAGTCCATATAACCTAGGTGTTATAGGATTAGATACAATTAACTTTCTGTTGTTATATTTAGTAATAGTATCATTAAACAATTTGACCATTGCTTTTGTTTTATTAATAAAGGTGTTAAGTGGATTTTTTTCCAAAACTACAAAACTGTTATCTGAAAGAAAAGATTCTACTTTCTCTATGTATTGAGTTTGTTCTAAGATTACAACACAATTACCCTTATCAGCCTTGCTGAGTACAAGAGAATCTCTATCAATTTTTTGTTTAATTGATTTTAGCAAATCCTTTTGTTTTTTAAAATTATGGTGATTTCTAAGCTTCTAAATAGAGCTAAACTAAAAATTGCAGAAAAGCTTGCATATTCATCACAATGTTTTCTTCAACCTACTGCTTCAAATAACACCAGATATTTCTCCTTCACCTACATTAGCAGCATTTCCAATAAAATATCTAAACTTTTTACTTCTACAATCGATAACATCAAAATTTCCTTCAAGTCACACAACACCTTAGGTTCCTTCTTAATCAACACCAAAGATAGGATGAACACACTTGACAAAAGTGGTATTTACAAATTAAAATGTGATGATTGTGATGCCTCTTATGTAGGTAGAACCATTAGAAAGTTATCCACTAGAGTTTCAGAACATTTGAAAAGACCAAACTCTTCAAGTTTTGGTCAACACTTATTATCCAGTAAACACAATTTTAACATCAACACTGGTTCATCTATCTTACATGACATTAGTAGAAAGAAAAACTATATGGAGTTGGATTTATTGGAAGATTTGGAAATTACAAGGGAAACGAATGAAAACTCTCACTGTCTTAATACTCAAATTAATTTAAATTGTACTAAATTTAAACCTATTTTTAAAAACTTTATTACAGCTTCACCTCGTAGGGGACCCAGCTCGACTGTTTAGACTTCCTGCACTGAGCACATCCATAGTAATTTTATAGTTATACCATTGACTGTGGGTTCAACTGAACTACTTGGATTACACCCCATTTATATATTTTGCTTTCCATTTTGATTTTCAATTATTAGTATTTTAATTACATAGTCAGATCTCTTCCTTTCTATATTACAGATAGTGCTTGGTAGACCATTTTATTGTAGTCAACCACCCACTGTTTAACATATTGTTTAGTCCACTTCTTGCATTCTTACTTTTCGTCTATTTCAGTTGCTCTCAAACTAACACCTTAATTATTACAGACATGTTTGAGTGTGAGATCTGGATTATTCAATTTACTTAAAAATATTCTATATAATTTTATATTTCATCAGTGATCTCCTATAGTAGTGTCAGTTGGACTTTTGGTCAATACTTAGTTTCATAGAATTGTAAAAGGTGCAGATCACATATCTATGATTGTGACTGCTCATCCAAGTTGTCATTTGTCACATGTCACCCCAACATTTCCGTTAGATCAGGAGCCATTCTGTCTCCGACTTCTTCAAGCAATGTAGCCTCCCTTAAATTATTTTAAAGTGTTTGTTTGTCTATTTGTAGTGTAGTGTAATGTACAATTTTATGTTTATGACATCTTGTTCTTGCCGGATAGGCCACAATTGACGAAGTAAGTCTATAAACGTTAATCATATAAAAAACCTTTTTTCAACCATAAAACTTCGAGTTTTTATCGAAGTTATTCAATTTCTTTGGTTATAAAAAAACGTTTCTTGGCTTATTTCAGATGCCCCTGAAGATGATCTAGGGATCGAAAGTACTTGGGCAAGATTTAATTAAACTGTGCTCGATATATGCCTTTTATCTGATCAAAGTTCATTTATTCGAGCATTCAACCTTATATTTATTTATTGACTATGGCAGTCTTGGTTGATACTTATAGAAGACTATCCTGCAAGAGAATGATCATATTCTTGAACATTTGGTTCGTTAGACAGTGCATTTCACATCAAGTCACTCCTACTTTTGCTAAGGTCAAAACATCAAAAAATGTACCCGATAAAGAAAAACAGATTTTGGAGAAAAAGATCCTGAAAAGAGAACTTAAGAAGCACTATACCAAACTTCACCATATTAACGTCAATCTTAAAATTACTTATGATCAAATTTTGCAACAACATCCTTGGTTTCTAGTCAACGACTCCTTTAACAACATAGAAGATGAGGTCTCTCGCTTACAATCCACCAAGAAGAGAAATCTTACCAACAAATTAAACCGTTTGATTTTGCAAAAACAACAGAGAAGCACCTCAACACTTTTGCATAAGTTTTCAGATCATCAATTTCATCCTAGAGTCTTAAATCTAAGTAACACTAACTTTTCAGAGGATGAACTGTATTTTTTAGGATTAGGCCTTAAGTTTTCTTGTCAGAATTTTAGGTTAAGTGACTCAGTGCTGGGAGGATTTGCGGTAGAGCTGGACACTCTAATAGAAGGTATGACTAACAATGCTGATACTAAACAATATTTGAGAAACTCTTGCATTAGCTTACTTCAACAACAACAATGTAAGTACAAACGCAATTTTCATAGAAATCACCATAATTTTAAAAAACAAAAGGATTTGCTAAAATCAATTAAACAAAAAATTGATAGAGATTCTCTTGTACTCAGCAAGGCTGATAAGGGTAATTGTGTTGTAATCTTAGAACAAACTCAATACATAGAGAAAGTAGAATCTTTTCTTTCAGATAACAGTTTTGTAGTTTTGGAAAAAAATCCACTTAACACCTTTATTAATAAAACAAAAGCAATGGTCAAATTGTTTAATGATACTATTACTAAATATAACAACAGAAAGTTAATTGTATCTAATCCTATAACACCTAGGTTATATGGACTTCCTAAAATCCATAAACACAATTGTCCCATAAGGCCGGTAGTAAGTTTTTGTAATACTCCAGTTTCTATTTTATCAGAGTTTATTTACAACACAATTCAGTCTATCACTAATTTTAAACCTAAGTTCTCCATCAAAAATTCTTTAGATCTAATAGAACGGTTAAATAACATTAGGATAGAAGAGGGTTTTTATTTAGTTTCTTTTGATGTTTCCAATCTGTTTACTTCTGTACCAAGAGATGAAACATTACCTTTAGTACACAATCTTCTAGACAATTGCAACATATCAGCAAAAGACAAAGATGCTATCTTAACTATACTTAAATTCTGTCTGGATCAGGACTTCTTTCAATTCAATCAAAAAATATACAAACAACCAACAGGTTTAGCAATGGGATCTCCACTATCACCTTTTCTGGCTGACATTTTCTTAGACAGCTTAGAACAGAAGTTTGTTAACAACAACAACAAAATAGTTTTTTGGTCAAGGTATGTTGATGATTGTATAGCTCTCATACAGGGAACCCAAGATGATGCTTTACAGATTCTGGATGATCTTAATAACCTCCATCCCAACATCTCTTTTACTCTGGAACCAGAATCTGATAAAAAGTTGAACTTCTTGGATATGACTATTTCCCGTAATAAAGATTCTTTAGAGTACAATATTTACAGAAAACCTACCCAAACAGATCATGTTATACATGATACATCTAATCATCCAACCCAACATAAAATGGCTGCTTTCAACAGTTACATTCATAGGTTACTCAAATTTCCACTTTCTAATGATAATTTTAATTCAGAACTTAACACTCTTAAACAAATTGCTTTCAATAATGGTTATGATCCTAACATTATCTATAAGCTTCTAAATAGAGCTAAACTAAAAATTGCAGAAAAGCTTGCATATTCATCACAATGTTTTCTTCAACCTACTGCTTCAAATAACACCAGATATTTCTCCTTCACCTACATTAGCAGCATTTCCAATAAAATATCTAAACTTTTTACTTCTACAATCGATAACATCAAAATTTCCTTCAAGTCACACAACACCTTAGGTTCCTTCTTAATCAACACCAAAGATAGGATGAACACACTTGACAAAAGTGGTATTTACAAATTAAAATGTGATGATTGTGATGCCTCTTATGTAGGTAGAACCATTAGAAAGTTATTCACTAGAGTTTCAGAACATTTGAAAAGACCAAACTCTTCAAGTTTTGGTCAACACTTATTATCCAGTAAACACAATTTTAACATCAACACTGGTTCATCTATCTTACATGACATTAGTAGAAAGAAAAACTATATGGAGTTGGATTTATTGGAAGATTTGGAAATTACAAGGGAAACGAATGAAAACTCTCACTGTCTTAATACTCAAATTAATTTAAATTGTACTAAATTTAAACCTATTTTTAAAAACTTTATTACAGCTTCACCTCGTAGGGGACCCAGCTCGACTGTTTAGACTTCCTGCACTGAGCACATCCATAGTAATTTTATAGTTATACCATTGACTGTGGGTTCAACTGAACTACTTGGATTACACCCCATTTATATATTTTGCTTTCCATTTTGATTTTCAATTATTAGTATTTTAATTACATAGTCAGATCTCTTCCTTTCTATATTACAGATAGTGCTTGGTAGACCATTTTATTGTAGTCAACCACCCACTGTTTAACATATTGTTTAGTCCACTTCTTGCATTCTTACTTTTCGTCTATTTCAGTTGCTCTCAAACTAACACCTTAATTATTACAGACATGTTTGAGTGTGAGATCTGGATTATTCAATTTACTTAAAAATATTCTATATAATTTTATATTTCATCAGTGATCTCCTATAGTAGTGTCAGTTGGACTTTTGGTCAATACTTAGTTTCATAGAATTGTAAAAGGTGCAGATCACATATCTATGATTGTGACTGCTCATCCAAGTTGTCATTTGTCACATGTCACCCCAACATTTCCGTTAGATCAGGAGCCATTCTGTCTCCGACTTCTTCAAGCAATGTAGCCTCCCTTAAATTATTTTAAAGTGTTTGTTTGTCTATTTGTAGTGTAGTGTAATGTACAATTTTATGTTTATGACATCTTGTTCTTGCCGGATAGGCCACAATTGACGAAGTAAGTCTATAAACGTTAATCATATAAAAAACCTTTTTTCAACCATAAAACTTCGAGTTTTTATCGAAGTTATTCAATTTCTTTGGTTATAAAAAAACGTTTCTTGGCTTATTTCAGATGCCCCTGAAGATGATCTAGGGATCGAAAGTACTTGGGCAAGATTTAATTAAACTGTGCTCGATATATGCCTTTTATCTGATCAAAGTTCATTTATTCGAGCATTCAACCTTATATTTATTTATTGACTATGGCAGTCTTGGTTGATACTTATAGAAGACTATCCTGCAAGAGAATGATCATATTCTTGAACATTTGGTTCGTTAGACAGTGCATTTCACATCAAGTCACTCCTACTTTTGCTAAGGTCAAAACATCAAAAAATGTACCCGATAAAGAAAAACAGATTTTGGAGAAAAAGATCCTGAAAAGAGAACTTAAGAAGCACTATACCAAACTTCACCATATTAACGTCAATCTTAAAATTACTTATGATCAAATTTTGCAACAACATCCTTGGTTTCTAGTCAACGACTCCTTTAACAACATAGAAGATGAGGTCTCTCGCTTACAATCCACCAAGAAGAGAAATCTTACCAACAAATTAAACCGTTTGATTTTGCAAAAACAACAGAGAAGCACCTCAACACTTTTGCATAAGTTTTCAGATCATCAATTTCATCCTAGAGTCTTAAATCTAAGTAACACTAACTTTTCAGAGGATGAACTGTATTTTTTAGGATTAGGCCTTAAGTTTTCTTGTCAGAATTTTAGGTTAAGTGACTCAGTGCTGGGAGGATTTGCGGTAGAGCTGGACACTCTAATAGAAGGTATGACTAACAATGCTGATACTAAACAATATTTGAGAAACTCTTGCATTAGCTTACTTCAACAACAACAATGTAAGTACAAACGCAATTTTCATAGAAATCACCATAATTTTAAAAAACAAAAGGATTTGCTAAAATCAATTAAACAAAAAATTGATAGAGATTCTCTTGTACTCAGCAAGGCTGATAAGGGTAATTGTGTTGTAATCTTAGAACAAACTCAATACATAGAGAAAGTAGAATCTTTTCTTTCAGATAACAGTTTTGTAGTTTTGGAAAAAAATCCACTTAACACCTTTATTAATAAAACAAAAGCAATGGTCAAATTGTTTAATGATACTATTACTAAATATAACAACAGAAAGTTAATTGTATCTAATCCTATAACACCTAGGTTATATGGACTTCCTAAAATCCATAAACACAATTGTCCCATAAGGCCGGTAGTAAGTTTTTGTAATACTCCAGTTTCTATTTTATCAGAGTTTATTTACAACACAATTCAGTCTATCACTAATTTTAAACCTAAGTTCTCCATCAAAAATTCTTTAGATCTAATAGAACGGTTAAATAACATTAGGATAGAAGAGGGTTTTTATTTAGTTTCTTTTGATGTTTCCAATCTGTTTACTTCTGTACCAAGAGATGAAACATTACCTTTAGTACACAATCTTCTAGACAATTGCAACATATCAGCAAAAGACAAAGATGCTATCTTAACTATACTTAAATTCTGTCTGGATCAGGACTTCTTTCAATTCAATCAAAAAATATACAAACAACCAACAGGTTTAGCAATGGGATCTCCACTATCACCTTTTCTGGCTGACATTTTCTTAGACAGCTTAGAACAGAAGTTTGTTAACAACAACAACAAAATAGTTTTTTGGTCAAGGTATGTTGATGATTGTATAGCTCTCATACAGGGAACCCAAGATGATGCTTTACAGATTCTGGATGATCTTAATAACCTCCATCCCAACATCTCTTTTACTCTGGAACCAGAATCTGATAAAAAGTTGAACTTCTTGGATATGACTATTTCCCGTAATAAAGATTCTTTAGAGTACAATATTTACAGAAAACCTACCCAAACAGATCATGTTATACATGATACATCTAATCATCCAACCCAACATAAAATGGCTGCTTTCAACAGTTACATTCATAGGTTACTCAAATTTCCACTTTCTAATGATAATTTTAATTCAGAACTTAACACTCTTAAACAAATTGCTTTCAATAATGGTTATGATCCTAACATTATCTATAAGCTTCTAAATAGAGCTAAACTAAAAATTGCAGAAAAGCTTGCATATTCATCACAATGTTTTCTTCAACCTACTGCTTCAAATAACACCAGATATTTCTCCTTCACCTACATTAGCAGCATTTCCAATAAAATATCTAAACTTTTTACTTCTACAATCGATAACATCAAAATTTCCTTCAAGTCACACAACACCTTAGGTTCCTTCTTAATCAACACCAAAGATAGGATGAACACACTTGACAAAAGTGGTATTTACAAATTAAAATGTGATGATTGTGATGCCTCTTATGTAGGTAGAACCATTAGAAAGTTATCCACTAGAGTTTCAGAACATTTGAAAAGACCAAACTCTTCAAGTTTTGGTCAACACTTATTATCCAGTAAACACAATTTTAACATCAACACTGGTTCATCTATCTTACATGACATTAGTAGAAAGAAAAACTATATGGAGTTGGATTTATTGGAAGATTTGGAAATTACAAGGGAAACGAATGAAAACTCTCACTGTCTTAATACTCAAATTAATTTAAATTGTACTAAATTTAAACCTATTTTAAAAACTTTATTACAGCTTCACCTCGTAGGGGACCCAGCTCGACTGTTTAGACTTCCTGCACTGAGCACATCCATAGTAATTTTATAGTTATACCATTGACTGTGGGTTCAACTGAACTACTTGGATTACACCCCATTTATATATTTTGCTTTCCATTTTGATTTTCAATTATTAGTATTTTAATTACATAGTCAGATCTCTTCCTTTCTATATTACAGATAGTGCTTGGTAGACCATTTTATTGTAGTCAACCACCCACTGTTTAACATATTGTTTAGTCCACTTCTTGCATTCTTACTTTTCGTCTATTTCAGTTGCTCTCAAACTAACACCTTAATTATTACAGACATGTTTGAGTGTGAGATCTGGATTATTCAATTTACTTAAAAATATTCTATATAATTTTATATTTCATCAGTGATCTCCTATAGTAGTGTCAGTTGGACTTTTGGTCAATACTTAGTTTCATAGAATTGTAAAAGGTGCAGATCACATATCTATGATTGTGACTGCTCATCCAAGTTGTCATTTGTCACATGTCACCCCAACATTTCCGTTAGATCAGGAGCCATTCTGTCTCCGACTTCTTCAAGCAATGTAGCCTCCCTTAAATTATTTTAAAGTGTTTGTTTGTCTATTTGTAGTGTAGTGTAATGTACAATTTTATGTTTATGACATCTTGTTCTTGCCGGATAGGCCACAATTGACGAAGTAAGTCTATAAACGTTAATCATATAAAAAACCTTTTTTCAACCATAAAACTTCGAGTTTTTATCGAAGTTATTCAATTTCTTTGGTTATAAAAAAACGTTTCTTGGCTTATTTCAGATGCCCCTGAAGATGATCTAGGGATCGAAAGTACTTGGGCAAGATTTAATTAAACTGTGCTCGATATATGCCTTTTATCTGATCAAAGTTCATTTATTCGAGCATTCAACCTTATATTTATTTAACAATGTTTTTGACAGTAACAAACTAACTGCACACGATACTTACTGTAACTAACATACACCGACTTGGAATTTGTGGAATGAAAAAAGAATAGATCAGTATAATAACAAGTTCATGACAGAGTTAGATTTTTTTCTGTTATTTTTTTCCTATATGTCCGAAATATTGTAAGCGACAAATGAAAAGTTAGATTTAACCATAAAACAATGTACCAAAAGTGAATTTTTTTAAATGATCGGAATGATTTCGCTGTAAGTACTAATATACTACATAATATGGTCTTTGAGAGGAAAGATGAAGAACTATTCCCTGCTCCAGCCTATGGCAAAAGATTTCACATGGGTTACCCTAGGTTTGAAGAAATTTTGCAAGCTTTAGCATTTTCTGTTATAAATATTGAAAATGAGAACTAGTGGAATCAAATCTTTTGTGGACATGCTTTATATAAAATGGAATGATATATTTAACCTCGGGTACAAATAATATGTAGACGAATCAATGTTTTCCTGGCATGGAAGTCCAGATGGAATGCCAGCTGTTATTAGGATAAGAAGAAAGCCTAAAGATGTAGGTTGTGAATGTAAAACCCTTGCTGATACTCAGTGTCATATTATGCTGCATCTTAAAATTAACGAAGGTAAAGAATATATTATGTCTAAAAAGGAACTGCTATCACTCTACGTTTGACCCATACGCTAACCCATACCTTGGTATGGGTTTAGCCCTATAACCGTTGGAGATTCTTGGTTTGCTTAAGTGAAAACGGCATTCGAACTACATAAACGAGGTCTGTATTTTTTGGGTACTGTAAAAACAGCTACTAATCAATATCCGTTAAAGACAATGAAAGAAAAATGTCCTGAAAATGTCGGGAGTACTGTTTATGCCACCGCAACAGTTGATAATATAACCCTTAGTTGGTGTAGGGCAATGGGATAAAAAAATTCATACTTTTATTGGTAGCTGTACCACAATTAAAATGGAGTTCCTTATGTAAAAGAAGTACACACGATTAACATGAAATGAGTCTTTACAAAGAAATTAGGAGTACAGCTAATAAAAAATGCATGACCAGATGATCAAGAAACGCAAATGGTTTTATACGAACGAAACCAAATAACAATGAAAATCGCCTCAACCATGTATTAAAAGCTTTGAACACCGAAAGTAACAAAGAAAGAGTACAACGAAGATTTGTAGTTTGTTCCCGAATTAATCATAAACAACAAAACTCAAGTTTTTTTTGTGAAAACTGTTCAGTCTTGTTCTTAAAAAACCTTGAAGATTACCTTAAAACCGATTTGCGCGCAACTGATAAATGACTTTGTACTGCCGGAATCTTTTAAGTCCTGTTGAAAAGACAGAGCATATAAAAATCGTTGAGTTCTCTTGGCAGGAAATAACTTCTGTCGAAGATGTACTGCCGGAAGAGGATTCTGGCAGGACAAACCACTGGACGTTCTATCATTAAACCTATTGTCAGTAAAAGGTTTCTTCTCTGACAGCAAAGAGCCCTTCAGGTGTAATTTGAAACGGCTTCGTAACCCACTCGTGTCTATGTATTAATTTGTTGTCGACAAAAATCTTTTAAAATTTTTTGTCAGCATCGCTAAATGATTTTCAATGGTTACAAAAACAACTGTCACGTGTTGTTCTTTAACCTTGTAAGTTTTAATACAACCATCTACATTTGCAGACATTTCTAGGTTTAAAAGGAAAAAGACAGTTAAGATTTGATTTCACGTTAGTGCGTCTGTGTATCCGCTTATAATTTCGTCCTAAAATTGCTCTTCAGAACGGCTATTCACAGTCGCTCTGAACGCGAAAATAAATCTCTTCTGTCTGACATCTGATATTAAAATCCGTAAACTAATTTTCGGTTTTTTTGCTAAATTTATGCTCCACAATACCAATTTTCTACAAAAAGCATTAACTTTATCACTCCTATCCAATATATTATGTGTACTGGCTTCTTGAAGCTGAATGTTCAAAATATTTAGTTTCTCAAATATGTCAACAAAGTAGCTCAGTTTCATCAAAAATAAACCAACTCGGAAATAGTGTGTCCATATTATACACATTGGATGTTGTTTCACAAGCTCTTGTAGACTTGCGGAACTTGCGGAGACTTGTAGAATTTTCCGGATATTGCACGAGCACCATCGGTGTATATTCCGACGCAATTCATCCACTTGTTTACTTCGTTTATAAAATTATATAAGATGGCAAATAATGCGAGCGATATTGCGTTCAGTTCGGGAATGTTCAAAATACCTTGGAACTTCTCGCGAAGAGAGACATCGGTTCCGGATCGGTGTTGCTACAAATCAATAAATTTACTTATACTCGTTAATTTGGGAATTAAGGTTTTACTGTAAGTTTACAGTCAAAATACTCAAGGTACATTGTTATTGCGTACGCTGAATATATTCAGCATACAGCAATATTGCATACATTCAGCATAAGCTGAAAAAAGAGGTTCCACCACAGAATGTAACATTTATAGATTAATCTCATAGATAACACATGCAAATAAAATCCTTCTACAGATAATACACACTAGACTAGATCAATTTACCGCCAGACAAATAGCTCTTGAACAAGCCGAATTAGTAAAGAGAAGAGAAACACGTGAGCAAATTCAAAATTTACAACTTTTTAAACGAATTATTTCTACAAAAGCTTTTTGATACTATTTCCATGCAGTTTGTTTATTATTTTTCGTACATCTAATCTTTTAATTCGCTTTCTTCGCCCTTTAGTGTCAAACTTCGTTTGACTACCACCAATTGTCTCTGTTCTTAAATTTATTACTTTAGATATTGATTATTTTACTTGCAGATTCACATAATCCTAGACAAACATATTGCACTTTTTTTTTAGCACATCACTTGTTTTGTTAGCGCACAATACCGGTAATTAACCTTTACGTTTAACCGCCAATGAAGCTCATTTATAAATAAGACAAATGACTGCAATAGTTCACGATAAAGAGCAGTTATTACAAATTAAGGAAATGTCAAACAAATTGAATTAAAACCTAAAAAATTACATCAAATTAAAGTGACGAAACGCAGGACGTAATGAAAGTTAAGTTACTAACACCCACTCTCGTTATTTCACCGACCTACAGATATATTACGTTTTTATTAGACTTGGGTAATAACCTCGGAAACGGAATGGCGAATGAAAATTCATTAAGGTTATATGGTTTGGTTCATTTTTCGAAAATTAAAGTGATTCATTGACGTAGGTGTACATAAAAAGGGAAATAGTGGACAACTAAAAATATCCAGACACATTCATAACTTCAATAGTATTATTGAAATAAAACTTTTTTTTATTTACAAAAAACCCGCTTCAACCTAATAAGGTTATTAGCGAAACGGTAACAGTTAATTACACTTTGCTTAGTACATTAAAGTCTTTTAAAAACAAAAGAAGGTTATCTATAGCGTTTTTTAAATTAAAAATGTCTTTGAGATTGTTTGGTACAGCTTGTCAAATTTAAGGTGATACTTGACAAATTTGTCCACTTGCGTAGAAAATTAAGTGAGAACGCATTCGGAGAAAAAGAGATACATAATGCGCTCGGTCTCTTCGCCTCGTTGGTACACTCTATACTACAAGTTTACAGAGAGTCACCTTATTTATCAATGGAACTTCTATGATATGTCTATATTGTATGTTATTTTGACGTTTCAATTTTTCCTTCGGAAATTTTTCTCAAAATACAAAATATTTTGTTTTGTTACTTGGTAAAAAAATTCTTCTAATAATTATATTTTATTTGACTCATTAATATTGACCATTCAGTCATGTTGAAGCGGCAGTTTTTTCGAACACTTCTATAAATGTCTCGTTCTGTAATTTTATAAGGGGAATATTGGCAGAGATGAAAGCTTTACATTTGCGTTACAGTAAACTGTATAAGAATAAAAGAACAGTAGTTAATCTTATACCTGGAACATACCGACGAAACATTTATTACTTAATTTTTATACTAGAGTTGTCGCAATATTTTATTTTTTATTTTAAACGTATTTTAAACTAAAATTGTTTCTTATTCTCAATAAAAATAGTAAATTACATTATTATGCCACAAGAAGATAGCCTAAGAATAATTTTTATTTTAAATAAAAACACACACACACACACAAGCGTACAACCCAGCTCCTACAGAGATATGTGTTCCAATGGAATAGTGGGACACACATGTCTGAAGATCGAACCGGTTAAACTCCCTTCGAGTGGTACCTATCTGACCCACAAGCTATCCTTCCATTCCTCCCCCTCGCAGAGGAGACTGTACTCATTTTTTACTTTGGAGACCCTGTTTAATAGAACATCTTCCGTATGTGGTTAAGCCACCTAATTTTAGGCTAGCTAGAAAAGCTTTTCTCCCTTTGGATGACTAAAAACTGAATGACTACTTAGGACTCATGTTCCCTAAATGTGTTCTCAAGGCAGTGGGCCATCGCCCATCGACCTGGGTCGATGTCTCGCTGTCCAAACTGTGTGTGTTCGGTCACTCAGTCGTCGAATTGGCAAAATGAATTTTATTCTCCTTGGCGACTGGGTGCCCAAAAGGCCTGTCCTTCCCCCAAGTTCTCTCGGTACGTGACCTCAATGCTCAGTTTACGCGTCCTTCAGAAAGGTGTTTCGGTGCCGCTGGCGCTCAAACTCACTGATTAGTCTGATGTCTAATACTACTTTTAGATACAAATTACGTGACTACACAAGACACTTGAGATAATTTAATTTATAACTCACCACAAAAGACACGATTAAAATTAAAGTTCGTCTTCTGTCTCCGAACTACTATTTTCTAGAGAATCCACACTATCAGTGTCACTATCTTTCTGCAAATGTATTATTAAATCGTCTGCAATTAAGTCTAGAGCTGGTTTAATAACGCTCATAAGAAATAGCATTTTTGCAATATTTTTTCCACTTATCTTGGGAAAATTTGTTAAAAAACTCACAATATCACAATCACAATATGTTTTCACATTTTTAAATTTAAAATCTACATTTTTATTTGCCACATATTGTTTTAGAGCAGCCCACACTAACTCAATTGGATTTAAGTCCGGGTGGTAGGGAGGTAATCTTAAGACAGAGTGACCTGCATTGTTCATAATTTGATCTATTTCATAAGTTTTATTTCTGGTTTTGTGCAAGAGGAATGAATATAAGTTTCATCCATTTAAATTATGGGCCGATTTTCTTCCCTATATTGTTTAATAATTCTGAGAAACTTCCTTCGGGGCACTTGTATATCGGGTTTTTCCATTAGGATTCTTCTGTTATTCTTGGCTTTCTTCCATCGAAATCCCATATCTCTCATCACTTTTCTCAAAGTTTCATGCGACCCTGTATAAATATTGTCTTCATTAATTTTTTTTGTAATATGTCGCAATGTAGGAACTCATTTTTCCGTGACATAATTTATTATTATACGCCTAAGTAAATCTTTGTTAAAATCGCCCAAGTTGGATTTTGGGGCAGATCTCATTCTTTTGTTAGGCGTCGAAAATTTTGTAGAAGCACCTTCTTCTATATTTTTCATTTCACGAGAGATCCGTTTTATAGTGGCTATACTTACTTCCGTTGCTAAGGAAGCACGCTCTTAAACTTTTTTAAAATCTTTAACATGCCGATTTTGCATCCCTTCTCTCTGCATAAAAATAATTACATTTGCTATTACCTCCCTCGTTTGTCCAGACAAGACTTTGCCTTCTAATTTTGAATGAAAATCCATGTTTATAATTTAAAATACTTAACAATAATTATTTAAAAAGTCAAATCTATTGTAATACGATATTTCTTCAACACACAGTAACTTTAAACATAAGTAAAATAAAAAAACTTTGTCGCAGACTATACAAGTACCTTGCACTTCGAAGGGCCAAGAAATAATATGGACGAATTGTGTTGTGGTCGAATGCGCATCGTGGGTGGAGCCTAATTTCAAATCGGCCAAGTATCACGTTAAATTTGACAAGCAATACATGGTATTTAAATCTGTGACGATTGAACTTTTCGCACTTCTCCACTATAAATTAAAAAAATTGAATGACCGTCCCAACAAAATATTTAAATTAAAAACATTTATTGTTTCTTTATTAAATATCTAGCACTCGTATTAATTGATAATTTGTGTAAATTTTTGTATTGCAGAACACCTGTTGAAACAGCCACTTACTGTCGTAGACCAGTTCCATTCACATTTGGAACCAATGAAATTCATCAGGAAGGATATGATTGAAGATCAGGTAAAATAAAACTTTTATATATACCTACTGACCTGATCTAATTAAACAAAATTTTAGTTTAAATAGTAGATCCTTTGGCCGCTAACTTGGTGATGAAGATTTTCTTATTAGCTTCAACAACAAATAAATATAATCTTATTTATTTAAAGGCATTACATATAATATTGAACCATCATATTTAGTCGTAATATAAATCGTAGTTTAATCTTCTTCTTATAGTGCCGTGCACTTATAGTGCGTTGGCGAATTATCTTAAGGTCAGACGTCTGTCTTTTGCATCATGCAAAAGATCGCCGTGTTATTTATGCCTTTTCAGTTCTTTATGTTCCGTAGCCACGACATTTGTTTGCGACCTACTCCTCTCTTGCCTTCAATCTTTCCCTGGATGATTAGTTGAGGGATTGTCTTTCTTAAGACTTCCTCGTTTCTGTGTCCCCATCTTCATCTGTCCATGGTATGCGGATCATTCTTCGCAACATCCACATTTCGAAGGCATCCAACTTATTAATGAAAGGTACTCTTAACGTCCATGTTTCCATGCCGTATAACAATATGGACCATACATTGCATTTAACCATCATGTAGCGGAGATTGAAGGAAAGATTGCGGTTACATAGTAGCGGTTTAAATTTGATAAAAGCTTGTAGTGCTTGTTTTATACGGCATTTTATTTCGTGTTGAGGATCCCATTGGTCATTCATCATCATTTCCAAGTATTTAGATATTTTTACTTGATCGATTGGAGCATTGCATTGCACTTGCAGTTGTATTCTTAAAAGTGCGTTTTTTCTTATTGCCATGCATTTAGTTTTTCCAGCATTTATCTTCAAGCCATATATTTTTCCTACGGTGTTTATTTTATTTAATATCAACTGCATATCACGTTCGTTGTCTGTTATTATCGCGGTGTCGTCGGCGTAACGAATGTTATTTATCGGGAACCCGTTTACCTTTATTCCACACTCAGAGCCTTCCAGTGCCTCTGCGAAAATGTTCTCCACATAGAGATTGAAGAGCATAGGAGACAAAATAAACCCCTGTCGCACCCCTCTTAAAATTTCAAATTCTTCTGTGTTGGTTGATTTGTTCAGTCTTACTCGTGTCTTTTTGATTCCAATAGAGATTCTGGGTAACTCTTATATCTGTCTCGTCAATGTTAGCGTTGTGTAGCATTTTTACCATTGCGTCATGTTTTACAATGTCAAATGCTTTTTCATAATTGAGGAATGTTATGACTATATACTTTCGTTGATCCATGCAGTTCTGTACAAGCGTATTCAAGCAGAAAGCTGCTTCACGTGTACCTAGTCCGCTATTAAAACCAAATTGTGTTTCACCGCTTAGATCTTCCAGCTTTCTGAACATTCTTGTGTGAAGGATGCGAAGAAACACCTTAAGCAAATGGCTCATTAAACTTATCAGTCAGTGGTCTTTGCATTTTGTCGCTCTTTATGATTTATATATATATATATATATATATATATATATATATATATATATATATATATAAGGTTCTTGAACTCCTATGAACTCCTCGTTTCTTTATGATTCTTTTTATGATTTAGGGATCATTATAAAGGTTGAATAAAGCCAATCCGTTGGAATGTGGCCGGTGTTATATATGGCATTGAAAATTGTTACCAGTATGTCGATGTTATCATCTTCCAACAGTTTTATGTTGGAATATACCAACAGTAGTTTAATACACTAATTGGATCGCCGTAGGTTGCCTGAATGAAACAATATAAAGAAATAAAAATATCGGGAAAGAAATGAAAGGCAGAATTTACAAAACAGTCATTAAACCAATAATGACATACGGGGCAGAAACACGACCTAACACAGGAGGACAAAAAGGATGTTAGAAAAAGCAGAGACGAAAACACTATGCGATTGAAATACAGATATACGATGTAGATGCAAGGTGGGGAACATCAAGAACTGGGTAATAAATAGAAAAGTGGAATGGAATGATCGTATAAGCCAAATGACAACAAATATAGTAGCAAAGACGGCAAGAAATTATTCCTAAATAGGAAGACAATCAGCGGGAAGATCACGAAAACGATGGAACGACACTGGAGGCACACTGAAAAAGAGACAGAGTCATATCTACATACAAAGAAGAAGAGGATCAAAATAATAGTACGAAAATAAAATTTCGATAGATTAACATCAAATTCTTATGTTTTAATCCTTATTGATAATAATACATTACTAACAATCTTGCAATCATCGAAAATGATCAGTATAAATTAATTGTCTCTAATAAAATAATGTGCCACCCTTTAAAGATTCTCTTGAAAATTGTTCAAAACCGAATTTATAAGAAATGTGAGGAGCAGATAGATCAAACGCAGTTTGGCTTCAGAGGAGGTATAGGTACAAGAAAGGCATTATTTGCGTTGACGGTACTCTTGCAGAAATATCGGGAATATAACAAGAGTGCTTAGGTATGCTTCATAGACTTTAGGAAGGCCCTTGACTGAGTGCAGCATATGAAGTTAATAGATTAATTAAAAAACATCAATTTAGACAAAAAAGACATTGAGTTTATTAAGGCTATATACTGGAACCAGAAAGCAGTAGTAAAAGTGAACGATATAGAAACAAATAATATACCGATTGCGAGAGGGGTCAGGCAAGGATGCGTCTTGTCTCCGACGCTTTTAATCGTGTACTTACAGGTCATATTCAGAAAAACCTTATGGGAAAGAAAAGAGGGAATAAGAATTGGTGGAGAAATCGTAAACACCATGAGATTTGCAGATGACGTGGTAATTATAGCTGAGAGTATAGAAGAACTACAAACTTTACTAGATGCAATAAATAGTGAATGCATTCAAATGGGACTTGACATCAACACAGATAAGACCAAATTTATGATAGTATCAAGGAGTCCAATAAATAATGAACAACTAACCCTTGGTGGACAGCAAATAGAGAGAATGACAAAATATAAATATCTGGGAGCTTACATCAACACAGAATTAGATCCAGACCAAGAGATCAGGGTACGAATAGAAATGGCAAGGGCAGCATTCTTAAAATTCAAGCAATTGTTCTGTGACAAAAGTCTGAATACTGCGCTGAGACTGAGGTTTGTTGAATGTTACTTCTGGTCCCAACTATTGTACGGGGTAGAAACATGGACGTTAAAAGCGCAAATAGTTAAGAAGCTTAAAGCCTTTGAACTTTGGATATACCGGAGAATGTTGAGAATTCCATGGACTGCCAGGGTCACCAACGAGGAAGTGCTGAGACGGATGGGTCGAGACAAAAAATTGTTGAGAACAATAAAAGTACGCAAGACACGTACTGAGGAATGATAGATATCGTCTTCTGCAGGTCATCATGCAGGGTAGAGTCGATGGCAAAAAGGGAATCGGTAGAAAGAGGAAGTCATGGCTGCGAAATATTCGAGACTGGACCAACATGACTGTAGACGAATTATTCCACGTTGCAAAAGACAGAGAAACTTTTAGAAATGTGGTCGCTAACCTCCGTTATTGGGGACGGCATAGGAAGAAGAAAAATAAAATAATAGAAATAGTAGGACAGTATTAATATTTTGGAGTATGTTTAACGAAAGAAGCAGAGTAATCAAAAGATGTACAGATAATGCACGACCATTCTTTTTAAAAATAAAAAACTTACCAGCCAATAGAGATGTAACATTAGAATTAAGAACTAGGTTATTAAGACGTTATGTCATCATCATCATCTGCCCAGCCCTTTGCGTCCACTGCTGGTCATAGGCCTCCCTTATTGTTGTCCATTGTACTTTATCTTGAGCACTTTTCATCCAATTTCTTGACATTTTCTCGAGATCGTCATTCCAACGAGTAGGGGATCTTCCTGTACTTCTTTTGTCTAACCTCGTCCTCCACTCAAGCAATCTCTTCGTCCACCTTTCATCACTGATTCGGACGACGTGTCCGGAACAGTTCCATTTCAGTGTGGCAATTCGGGAAATTACATCGGTAACTCCTGTCCTTCGTCTCAAGTCTTTATTTCTAACTCGGTCACGAAGCGAGATACTCAGTATTGACCTTTCCATTTTCCTCTGAATTATTTGCAGCGTTTTAGAAGTTGTAGCTGTCAAATGTCAAAGTTTCGGCACCATAGGTTATCACAGGCAACACACATTGGTCAAATGTTTTACGTTTTAAAGAAATTGGTATATCGCTTTTAAAGATGTCTTTGAGTTTTCCTTAGGCTGCCTATGCTACGTTTATTCTTCTTCGTAGTTCGCATGTTTGGTTCTCTTGTGATCTTTATTTCGTGTCCAAGGTATATATATTTTTCCACCAGCTCTACTTCGTTGTCTCCAATATTGATATTTCCGCTAGGTACTTGGTTGGTCATGAATTTTGTTTTGAAGATGTTTATTTTAAGACCCACACTAGCACACACTAACTGAAGTTTATGTAGCATTGTAGATGTTGGATTTTATTCCTGTTTTGTCGTTAAAATCACCATATATAAAAGTAAAATGTCCTTGATGGTCTTTATGACCATATTAGACGTTATGTATTCTCTATATTAATATAAAGCTTTGAAGAATGGACGCTGAAAAAATGAGTACTTCGGTTATATAATGAAGGGAAGCTCATATACAATGCAAATAAATGGTAGGCGGAGTATTGAAAAAAGGAAAATTTCTTGGCTTCAAATTTAAGGGAATGGTTTAATATGAGTTCCACTCGACTATTTAGGATAGCATTGGATGAGGTTTCTTCTGCACAAGTGTCGTCTGCATATCTGAGATTATTCACTAGTGTTACGTGAATTGATATGCTTTTATTCATGTCTTCTAGTGCCTCTTTAAATATCTCTTCTGAGTACATTAAAAAGTAGAAGGGATAGTACACATCCTTGTCGTACTCCTCTTCTTATGGGCATCTCTTTAGATTTTTGTTAGTCAACTCGTATGAATGAAGTTAGAATTGACATAATGATTTCCAGCTTCCGATAAGAGAAGAAACTTAAAGAAGAAAATAAATTCCAAAAGTGAAATGTCACAAAAAATGTAACCAGAGAATAGCTTTGGACCATTGTAAGAAGCTTTAAATGTATTAGCATATGCCACTATATTGAATAATAGCCATGTTAAATAAAGTTCTGTAGGAAGCCGTCCCTAAGCTTCTAAATCTTTATATTATTTGATAAATAAATTACGAAATGAAACTTTTTATAGAGAAAAAACTAACAAATTCATAAGCTGTCAAATTTCCCGTAACAAATTGTCGTAAAAGACTCCATAAATAACGAAACAGCCAAATATTAACTTAAGTTAGGAATCATAAATTTAAAAAATTCGAATCTGGTACTGCGGCCGCCGCTTGCTGTATAAATATTCAAGCTAACCAAATTTCGACCGATTAACTTAAAGCTACCTACACAAAATTTATTGATGTTTTTAATTAATCTCATAAAACGGGATTTATAGAGGTGAGAATCAACCTCCCGTGGCCAAATTTATTGTTCCCCGTGTTTATTAACTGGTTCTCTCTCTTGTCTTCGTTTTCCTCACCGTAATACTTGCACTGAAGCCTTGCCGCTTCTTAATGTTTAATTTAATTTTAATTTAAAAATACTGTTACTGTTGTCATATGATAATGAGTGTGTGCTTTGGGATTCTAAATGTTAATAGTACTCACGTTTAATATTTTAAATACTGTTTCCTGTCTGAACGTTTAAAATTATAAAAAACAACAATTTCAATAAAAGAAAAGGGAGAAAATTATTATATACAGGGTGGTCCTTAAGTAATTGTACAAAAAGAAACAGTAGATTCTACACTTTAAAATATTACGATTTAAGCCAAATTGCTGTAATATAATGTTGATATTAAGAAAGATACAGGGTGTTAAAGTGCAAAATTAAAATTTTATTTTTCGCTATAACTTTCATGTTTGTCAACATTTATGTATAAAAATTTACATCTGGGTACTTTTAAATATAAGAAATTATAATTTGATGCACACTTTGATGTAACTGATAGAGGGCGCCACTTATGCCACATATTTGGTATAAATTTGCACTTAACTTTTTTGCTCTTTAAGTGACCTGTACTTGGGGTAAAAAATAGTAAAGACACATTATTTTAACAAAAAAAAGGTATACTTGTTAATAACTTTAAAACTCAACAGTTTTCGAGATAATCGCATTTTAAACATCAGCTGCATAATTCTGATAAAAGGCAATTACTCCAGGCAACGAAGAAAAAATAGACAAAAACATTAATACTTCTGAATTTTGGTATAAAATACCTTTAACTAAAGTTAATAGTTAACGAAATATTAAATTAAATAAATATATCAGCAGGATAATTAATAATAGGATTTGACAAATAACACAATAATAGGATTTTACATCAAACATTTTACGTTTTATGTTAAATTAAAGTCATAATCAAAAAATTTTGTTTACAAACCAAATACACAACTTTTTGTCAAAGTAAGTGTTCGATATGTCCACCATTTTCTTTAATTCATTTGTCAATATATTCCATAAAAGATCGTCTCATATTAAATAGCATAATTGGTTCTAAATAAACTGCTGCAGTATTTATTGCTTCCCATATTTGGTTGCGAATGTTTATGGGATTCTTATAGACACGTTGTTTTAATGCGCCCCATACACCAAAATCAAGCGGATTAAATTCGGGGCTACGTGGTGGCTATAATGTATAATGGATGAATATATCGATGACATTACTTATTTATATGATTACGTTACAGCTTACGAGTAACTATAATTACATCTCGAATAAATGGACTATATGATTTACTAACGATCTAATATTATGCTGAACTAAATTGCCTGTGTGTTTACTATATTTATATGAATATAGGTTATTAGGGCAACGATGATGTTTTTGTAAAAATGCTGAGTCTTTCAGGTTAGATTTGTAGAAAAAGTATTATGAAACAGGACACATCTGTGTTATTCAATACCTGTGCGCTAGTTTCTATTTGTCCTAATAAAAATTGGTAAACAATTTAGGAAGGTAAACATTGGATGGTAAACATGGTAAACAAGGAATATGACTACCACGACCAATCCAACGTTACATTATCATCTTTGAGTTGTTTTAATAACAATAAACTATGAATTATGCTTATCTACAGGTATTCAGTGCTTTACCGCACAAATATCAAACTAAGAATTATTGTGCAGCTGACTTATAAAATGCATTTATCTCGAAAATGGTTGAATTTTCAGGTTACTAAAAAGTATACCTTTTCTTTGTAAAAATAATGTATCTTTAATATTTTTTTAACACAAATAGAGCTAACTTAAAAAGCAAAAAAGTTAAGCGCAAATTTATGCCACACATGTGGCATATGTGACGCCCTCTATTAGTTACAATAAAGTAAGTATAAAATTATAATTTATCCTACTCAAAAGCATCCAACTGTAAATTTTTGTCCAAAAATATTTACAAACGTAAAAGTTATAGCAAAAAATAAAATTTTAAATTTCCACTTTAACACCCTGTATCTTTCTTAATATCAACATTTTATTAAAGCAAGTTAGCTTAAATCGTAATATTTTAAAGTGCAGAATCTACGGTTTCTGTTTGTACAATTACTTAAGGACCACCCTGTGTATATATATATATATATATATATATATATATACGATGCAACGGAGGTTCGTGGAAAGTCGACGGCCCGCAGTGTTGCCATTTATAGCGTGTATATCTAATTTAAAACTTAACGTACTCTATATATATATATATATATATATATATATATATATATATATATATATATATAGAGTACGTTAAGTTTTAAATTAGATATACACGCTATAAATGGCAACACTGCGGGCCGTCGACTTTCCACGAACCTCCGTTGCATCGTCGCCAATAATTTCTCATTATACAGTAGATTAGATTACAGTCGATAAACATTTTATTTACTGATAAACCTTCTCTTTCGTTAGTCTGGACTGGCATTTTAGGAGACCTGATAATAGGTCCATTTTTTATTGAGGGCAACTTGATATTAGAGTATACCTCGATTTGTTACAGAATCATGTTCTTTCCGCTATTCTCAATCTTCCTGACGTAAACGTCGAGAATGTTTGGTTCCATCAAGACGGCTGTTCAGTTCGCAACGCTCGAATAATTAGGGAGTACTTAAACAATACTTTCCCGAATCGAGTTATTAGTGGGACAGGCGATATTAAGTGGCCTGCGCCATCTCCAGATCTTACACCCATGGACTTCTTTTTTTGGGACATTTAAAAAGCATCATCTACGATCATCCTAAGGCTAGAGCCTAAAATTTGGATGAATTAAAAAACCGAATAAGAGAAGTCTCCAATTATGTTACAGCAGAAACTCTTACATCTGTCCGCAGAAGTTCTTATGACAGATTGGGATACTGTTCAGCCGTAGAAGGTCAAATATTTGAATAATTTCTGTGGGGCATAAGGAATTATTTCTTATTTTATTAGGAATAATTTTTTATTTTCAATAAGAGTATATTTTTTGTTTTATCTTTTTAAAGAAATGCACTTTTATTTTTAATTCAACCACAAAAAATTTTTCACGTTACTAAAAACCGATACAAATGCACCGCCTTATAAAGATCAGTGTATTTTTATCGAGTTTATGTTATAAGAAATGAACCGGGTATACGTAAGGAAAACAAACATCGATGGACGGTGATGCATATCCCATGCGTTGTTATGTGTTACTAAATGGTTTTCTGTCTAGAAGTCTAGGTGTCGGAGGGGATCGGAGAATTTACCTCGTACGAGACAATGTTGCGAGGCATGGTACAATGAATACACAAGGTATGATACATAATGTTCCAAAATTGGTTCGCTTTCGCGCATGACGTAGTCAAGATCGCTTATTCCCGCAACATTTGAATGTAGTTGTATAGGAAAGACTTTTAATTAACTAAGTTTTTTTTTATATAATTTGGCTAATTTAATTATAGTAATTATAAAGAGATGATAAAATTATGTTAGTATAATATTTTCCTTTATAAAACATAGATATCCTTTATAAGACAAGTTTTAATTATCTTTTATTACACGTAGGTACAGGTTAATTAACTTATACTCCAGAGTTCGATATTTCAGATGTGAAATATCTGTGTACCTCTATTACCACAGAAAAGTGGTAATGGAGGTACACAAAATTTGTACGTATATATACCTACTGAACTAAACACAAAATCAAAATAAATAATGACAAAGTCAACTTTATTTATATCGATTGAGCTAGCTGGCCATCGAATATGAGTGTAGTGAGGGCACACAATATTGCACAACATTTAAAATGACATTTTTGTAACATTCACACATAAAATTATCTTGGTATTGTTTATAATAATGATAACATTGTATATTTTAATAATGATAACATGATTTAACAAAGAAAAATGTTATTTTGGAAGATGCTAAATTGATTTCCTCCGAAACAGTTCTTATTGCAAATTGCATAGCAGGCTGAGGCTAATTTCTTACTTAACAAATCGATATGAAAAACCATTAAGGTTTCATGACTAATAATTAATAAAAATAAAGATTTAGACTTACGTCGTTGACCTAGAAGTAGTAAGAAGCTGCTCAACATACTTTTTGGACTCTCTGTGTTCGCCTCCTTGTACGCGTTTCTTTTGGTTGGTTAAAAGGGTAGCCGATGTTGATTTAGGCAAATAAAGACTAGGTACTGCCTCAGGTTTGAGTTTTAGACCCTTTTTAGAAAAGTAATTTAAAAGTTCCTGTTGTAGATTTCTTTGGTAATCTTCAGTTTTAAAATGTGTATAACAAATTCTTGCAGTATTACAATTAAAATTATCCTATCTACAACAAGATATAATCCACAGTTTTCTGGTCACGCTATCTTTAGTAAATGTATGAAACCTAAAGATTTTATCTTCATTGTCACTATTGCAACAAGCAATTGCACAGCGTACTTTGAAAAAGGTACAAAACCAGATATACAATGGCAAATAACTACTATATACTATATACTATACAGTATAAATAAATAGTAACTAAACACCATTTGTATAAAGACACATATATAAGCATATATCAAAATTATTTTTCTATTATAAAATAGATGACTCAGTCAGTATTAAGATACTTTAAAATATATTTATTATCTCATAACTTGCAATTTGCAAAAGTCACCATTGATAACCGATATTATTGTTGAACTTTTGTTTTTATACAAGCTTTCTGTCTTGCCGGTGTAAAGTCGTCTGAAGTCGATATTTATTGTGTTTTGCGTTTGAACTAATTTGTGTCTTATTTTCATATTATTATATTGTTTGATAAGTAAATTTTGCATATAATAATCGGTAGGTTATAGTAATGTGTATATTTTTTATTTTACTAAATTTCATTATAACTCATCTAAAAAACCATTGTAAAACAAATTGTATTGAATTGTAAAACAGATTTTTCTCTATTGTACTCTATTTTGTTTTTATTTCAGTAAAACTGCTTGGAAGTGAGTGACAGTGAATCAAAATAAGCAAATCTACTACTATTTACCTATTCACAGTATTTCCTCTTCAGAAAATTTTTAAATTTCAAGGGATTTGCATACAAAAAGAGTACTTATATTATTACTATATGAAAACAAAAATAAATATTTTGCCTGAATCTCTAAGAGAAGTAAAGGTTTTACGCTACTGAAAATATATTTTTTATTCAATTATAACCAAAACAAAACATTTAAAAAAAAATTAGATCACTTTTTAACCATAATTTCAAAATTAATGTGTACGTTAAGCTGTAATAATGGGTTCAAGGTGGTTCAGGCGATCTTAACTACGTCACACTCCTGGGCCAGCTGTCAAATGTCATGCGCAATATCATACCTTGTGTATTCATTGTACCATGGTTGCGAGGCAATTTTGGCGCTTTATGTAGTTTGTAATATTTAATCCAAAACTTCACGTACTGTATACATATATGTATATGCTTATCTATGTGCCTACAGTATATAATTTTTTTGTTACAGATTTCCTTCAGTTATGCAAAGGCGAAAGATGAGTGGAATGTAGTCAAAATTGATGGTTTTAGTGAAAGTGAAGATCAATATAGGTAAATTAAATACCATAGTTTTAATAATAATATTTAAAGACGTTACTAGGGTTATTAGGGCTTTAAATTGACATTTACCACTAAAGTGATACAACTTTAATTCCTGACTGACTGCCACTGATATGCTTCACATAATTTTTCTTAATGGAATATATAGAACAATTTAATAGTTTATTTCAATGGAACTTTCAGAGAAAAATCTACGGTAGTGTGACCATTAAAGAAAAGCAGAAAATTAAAAAAGAAAAACGACTCGGAGCAAACAAAGTGAGGTAGATAAGTGTATAAGTGACAATATAGGAGTCCGTGAGAAACCCATTCTAGCAAACCCTAATAAACAAACGCACAAACACATTTTGTAACATCAGTTAAAAAAAACTTTATGTAATATTATATTAAGCTGTTGCCCCTGAACATTTTTTCGTCAGTACACAATCTAAAAAAATGCACAAATGTATTTACCCTCTACGATAAACAGATTCACTGAAACCCTGCAACACAAGAGTAAAGTACATAAAGAACACAAACCGAAGTAGGTACCCAACACTTGAATTCGGATAATAAATCCAACTAATTAAAGGCGACAAGTTTTCGAAGGAGCACACATGCAGCAAATCTCTTGTTGTCCTCTTCTCCGGTGAAGAGACCCTTGTTAACAAAATTCTTCGTGTCCTTGCCTCTTGACTGGAGTTAGAAAAGTGAGAAAGGGCGCCGCTAGTCTCTCATTAATTTGTAGAGTCAAGTTGTGGAGTTAAACATGGAAATGACATTCTTACTCTAATAGGTGGTAAAATTCAAACAGACGTTTAGGGTCTACAACGTGTTTCAATGTTTACATAGTCGCCCTATTAAAACATTTGGGGAAAAATAAAATATTCTTGATTTATTTTGTAAATACTTTAAAATACAAAAATTACTTTTTATAAATACAAATGAAAAAATAGCAGATGTTCTCAAAACACTAAGTGTGTAAGATAGTGTGTAAATTTTTTTATTAAAATCAGCTGAGTACTTTCGGTATGCAACGTGCCATCTTCAGAGCTTCCTATAAGGAACAATATTTTAAGAGAAATTAATTTTTTACAATTAAGTATTAAAAACATACGTCTTATACCTAGGTTACAAATACTTCATGGAAGAGTGATTGTCAACATAAAACAAATTAAAAAACATAAGTATGCCAACGCTTCTATTGTAAGGCTTCTTCTTCTTCTTCTTTTGGCATCATAACCCTGGATGGGTCTTTGCCTGTCTGGCTATGTCCTTCCATTCAGATATCTCTTGTGCCCTTCTTCTCCATTGTCTTATGTTCATTGTTTTCAGGCCGTCTTCCACGTCATCCAACCATCTCGTTCTGGGCCTTCCTTTTTTTTGCCTTCCTATGGGCTTCCATTGTAACATTTTCTTAGTTGTTTTTGCATCGCTTTGTCTCTGCACATGTCCCAGCCATGACAGTCTTTGACTTTTCACAAATCTTACAATGTCATAACCTTCATTTAACTCATTAACCTCGTCGTTTCTCCTGATTCTCCATGTGCCAACTTCCTCTTGTACCGGGCCATATACTTTCCTCAGTATTTTTCTCTCGAATGTCCTGAGTTGGGCTTCATCTTTTTTCGTCATTACCCAAGTTTCACATTTATAGGTTACTACGGGTCTAATCAGTGTTCTGTAGATAGTCATTTTGGTTCTTTTATCTAATAATTTTGATGTCATCAATCTTTTATTAGCATAGTATGTACGATTCCCGCTGGAAATACGTGCATTAATTTCGCTACTTACGGAGTTCTTCTGATTGATTTCTGTGCCGAGATATGTAAAGGCATCCACTCGTTCGATAGTATAGTTGTCTATTGTGATATTATTTTCATTGTCAGATATTCTTTTGACTGTCATATACTTCGTTTTTGCTTCGTTTATTTTAAGACCTCTTTTTCTTGCTTCAGGATCAATTTGTTTGAACACTTCCATTAGTCGTGGCTTATTCCTACTAATGATGGCTACATCGTCTGCATATGCAGTCTGTTGTAAGGCTGAAAACCCTTTTAAAGTCGTAAAAATCACATTTACCTCCGTATCCTAATTTTAGGCTCATTGCCTTTTTAAGGAATCCCAGTTCAGACTGGGTCTGGTCTAGTCTAAGGATTAATCATCCCTAAAAAAGAAAATTAATGAAAGTTGGTGGAAGGCTTTTGTGAGCATTATAAAAAAACTTATCTTTTCAGATTCTTTGGTCCTTCTGCAATACTTGAAAGCTGTGGTTACAACCTCACCTAAGGCAGGTAATACTGTTCAATGATTGGGAACCACAAAAACCAATCTCGTCTTGCCTTTTTTTAAAATTTTTGACATTTCGGTACTTATGAGGAGTATTTTTGAGGACATGTTATTATCAGGAAGTTCGTGACCGGCAGAAGTCACCAACTTCCTGATTAGTGATGGCAGGAAACGTCCTCAAGGGCGACAAAGCATCCCTACAACGTTTTGAGCCCTAATGTTAGGGTCTTGAATTTTCCTGAGGACGTATTTCTTACCTAAGGATTCTGGAAAGGAAGGAAGGAGAGAATTCTTCTCTTCGTCTTTAGGATCTAATTTCTCTGTTTGTACTTAGGAAGTGCGTAAAACGGGTCGTATGGCCGGACTTTTGTAGTTGTGCATTAGTGTCGATTTGTCCGTGACACCAAATTTACCGCTTTGCACTTCCAGTAGACCTGCTCGACTTCTTTCTCTATTAACGGTAGTTTTAATCTGGGTGTCTCAATTCATTGGACACTCAAGTATGACACCACTGATTGGAACTATAGTCTCTATTTCTCTCTCTCGCTGTGGTGGGTCAGCGAGGGAGGGGGATTGATACATGTATTGTAGCTAGAAGTGCTGAATACGATGGGTTATATTTTACTAGCATTGAGTGTCATTCGCCATTTTGTGCACCATTTTTGGACGATGTTTATTTGTCGTTGCATGATATTGAATATCGTTAGACCTCTACCAACGGAAGAGCACCGTATCATCTACTTACAGAAGGGTTTTTAAGGTTAGCCGATGTGGAATAAGAAAATCATGTGTATAGACCGCGTATGACATGAGAATGATAATCTAATCTTTACTCCTTCTAGGGAACTCCTACTTTAAGGGTAAATGGTTCACTAAATTTTTGTGCTACCTTCATTCGAATGGTTTTTTTTTATTGAGGTATCAGTATGATATCAGAGATACTTTATAAATCAATGGATTTTAAGTTACATATCCCGGCACGAATCCAAATTGAAAATTTGTAATAATATTATCTGCATGTAGGAACTTCACGAGAATATCTTAGAGGAGACTATCTTGAGGAGACGATAGTAGACCTTGGCTAGAGTGTTGAGTAGTGAAATTGGTCTGTAGAATTCAAAGTTTTCCAGGATTTATCCAGCAATCATTATTTTATTTGCTATTTTACTATTTATATAGAATATGTCTAGAATATTATAATTTTAATATTTACTAGCAGGTAGGAAAATACCAAAATTGTAGTTATGCATTGATAATCATTCTAATAGTAACGAATGTTCTCTGTAGAAATTTTTCGGGCTGGCAGTTATGTTTTTGCCTAAACTGCACAGTTCCCTTATTGTGTTTTCGTCTGTGGGAGTCATAATCGGGCGATTAATGTTTTCCTTACGACGAAATAGATTATTGAGTATATTGTGGCTTGGGAGATTATTTCGACATAGTATGTTACAATAGTATTTACAAAAGTTCTTTTGTTAGGAATTTAATACATAGAAATAAAAAAACAACACCTAAAAAAAGATACAGGGAAATGGAAATCGTGAATGAGCCATGAAATACTTGAACTTATGGATCAGAGAAACAAAACCAAGAAAATCTCCAAGAATATAAGAGAATACATACCATCCTCAGAAGAAAGGTAAGAGAAGCCAAAGAGAAACAAAAAACAGAACAATGTCAAGAAATAGAGTATCAGAGTCGATATGATAACGCCAATGTCCATCGAAAGGTGAAGGAGGTAGCTGGAAAGTTCCGAAAACGCAACAGCGGAGAAATAACAGATGATGAAGGCAATCTTGCCATAACTAAAGAAGATAAAAAGAAGGTATGGGAAGAGTACTTGGAGAAACTTTTCCACGACCTTAGAACAACACAAGAATCCACCATTGAAGAAAATTCAGGTCCCGAAATCCTACCAGAAGAAAAAACGGCAGCCGTCAGACAAATGAAGGATGGAAAGGCATCGGGACTTGATGAAATTCCTGCAGAACTGCTGAAGCTATTAGATGCAGAACAAATAAAAATAATAATTGAAATATTTAATGAAATATACAGGGCAGGAAAAATAACAGTAGAGTGGCTCAAATCGGAGTTCATACCATTGCCCAAAAAACCAGGAGCAAAAGTTTGTGAAGACAATAAGACCATAAACCTGATGAGTCATCTGCTGAAGCTGTTTTTAAAAGTCATCCACAAAAGAATTTACCGGAAATGCGAGGAACAAATTGCGCCCAATCAGTTTAGACTTTTGAACGCTGTTGGTACGAGGGAAGCTTTATTTACCGTGCAGTATTATTTTAGAAATGTAGAGATGTTATATGTGATGTTTTTGCATGCCTGATTGACTACAAGAAGGCTTTCGATAGAGCCAGGCATGAACAAATGATGGAAGTACTGAAGAGGACAGGGATTGACGGAAGAGACCTAAAAGTAATAGTTAACCTGTATTGGAATCAATCAGCGGTGCTCCGAATAGATATACATATACAGATCAGGTCAAAATTTTAAGGGGAGTGAGACAGGGGTGGCCAATTTTACCACTGATATTCAATCTGTACTCTGAGCACATTTTGATTTTTGGATTTTTGAAGAGGCTCTAGAAGATATTGATGAAGGCATCTTAATAAATGGTGTTAAGCTCAATAACATACGGTATGCAGATGATACAATAGTGTTTTCCAATTCCATAGAAAGGCTGCAAAACTTAATGAACAAAATAACGGAAACAATAAGAACATGAAACATATATGAACTGGATATAAACACCAGCAAAACCAAGCTAATGATCATCAGCAAGCAAAACATAACTGGAGCAAATCTGTATGTGAACCAAATGAGAATTGAACGTGTGTCACAGTACAACTACTTGGGAACTATAATCAATGAGTCGTGGGATAATACTCAAAAGACTACATGTTGCATCGGAAAGGCAAAAAGTGCATTCTTGACTATGAGCTCTGTGTTCAAGGGCCATAACCTCACCCTAGAAACAAAAATAAGGCTCCTTAAATGTTACGTTTAGTCAGCGTGTTTGTACGGAGTAGAAACGTGGACATTGAAGGCGGAAACTCAAATAAAACTTCAGGCTTTTGAGCTATGGTTATACAGAAGTGCCCCGAAGATACCATGGATAGACAATATCACCAATGAAGAAGTACTACAGAGGATTACCACAACCTCAGATTTGGTCAATATCGTGAAGGGCCGTAAGCTGCAGTACTTGTGACATATAATGCGAAATCAAGGATATGAGCTACTCCAATGCATTTTGCAAGGCAAAATTGAAGGAAAAAGGGCCCCAGGACGAAGAAGAACATCTTGGTTTGCTAACTTGAGAGCATGGAATAGAAAAATCTCAACACAGCTATTCTATATAGCAACCAACAAATTCATTATAACCAGAATGATCGCCAACGTTCGGAACGGACAGGCACCCTAAGAAGAAGAAGGACTTTAAAGAGGTTTCGAATCTTGAATTTAGGCCTCTGTGTGCTTCGCTTAAATACTTTGCTACGCTTCTCCTCATTGGTCCTGTGCGCATGTAAGTGGCAAGGTCTTATTTCCTAATTTAATTTCTACGTTTTTTGTAGAGTTTTGTAGAGAAAGTAGAAATGTTGTACGTAAACTTCGCAATCTTCTATTGCTTGTAAACGTGTAGTCAAAGAATATCCAATTTTTTCCCTTTTTGAAACACCGCGTTTTTATGGTATCCTATTATTATATATTAAGTTTTTAAAATAATATTACAGATTCAATTTGAATGTAAAAGTTGGTAAATATCAAAGTCATTATACAATAATTATAATACTAATTATGTATGATAAACTGGCACGTTATACCTTTTACTTACAGCCCTACGTAACCTCCTATGTTATTTGTAACCATGACTCGTCATATTTACTAAAATACCACTCTTTTTCAGGTTTTTGTCCCTTCATTGTTTTTTATTCCCGTACTTCAGCTTTTGTCCAAGGCGGAGGTAGAAAAAAGAAGTTAATAATATATAAGGACGCGGCTAAATTGTAAGAATTTTGGTCAGTTATAATGAAAAGACCTATCATTAGATGGCATTGTGATTATATTCTATTAGAACGGTGTTTTGTCTGGCTATAAAAATGATCGTACCGTATAAGGTGATAGGAATGATTTGAAAAGATATTTTGGAGATGAAAACATAATTGATTGACAATTAATATGTAGCAAGTTCTGGTGATTGATATTTACAGGACAGTTAGGGGCTTGGTTTCTGACTGCTGGTTGTTAAAACAGGCAACGCTGACGTTTTAATAAAATATTGAAACATTTTTTAATGAAAAAATATCTTTTTTGTTAATTTTAAAAGAAGAATCCAAAAAGAAAAGAGGCATTTCGATAAATAAAAAAAACGAAGAAAAAACAACGAATAAACAGTGCAATAAATCAAAAATTTTAAGGAACAATAGTAACTTAAGTAAAGAAGTAACGTAAATGAAAGCAATATATATATATATATATATATATATATATATATATATATATATATATATATATATATACATTAAAATAAACTTGACAGAGCCGAAGCATATACAGGGTGAGTTTTTAGTGCGACATCGGTCTATAATTCCATTATGGTATCGAATATCCAATAAACTTACTTCTAAAAAATGTAGGCAATGATATTCTCCATACTTGGAAAATATGTAGAATTCTACAGGATGATTAATAACTACGTGTTATAGCAAACATAAATTTTATTTAAATGGGACACACAGGGTGTTTCAAAAAGGTATGTCATAAATTAAATCACGCATTCCGGGGACAAAAATAAATTGATTGAATCCGACTCACCTTAGTACAAAACTGTACACAAAAAAAGTTACAGCCCTTTGAAGTTACAAAATAAAATATGTTTTTTTGCGTTTGCTCCTAAACTACTTGACATTTTGTAATAAAAATGGACACATTACTTTCTCTAAGACCTGGACTTCTGGGTGGCCAAGAAATAGGTGCGTCACGACCCCTTCAAATCTTCCGACCAGGATACTGCCTGCAAAAGTATTCCTGGGCTTCATTACTGTAATGCGGTGCAGCGCCATCTTGTAGAAACCACATATTTTGCCTTATTGCAATATTCACTTCTTCCAAATACTCTTGTAAATCGTTTGTCAAGAACTGCAAATAATTATCACCATTTAAATTGTTGCCCACAATTCCTGCCCAAACATTAACTTTGAAAGTCCTTTTGCTATAAGTCGTTTTTTTGGCGTGAGGATTTTCGTTAGCCCAAATGTGCTCGTTATGATGGTTTGTTATTCCATTTCTACTGAAGGTAGCCTCGTCGGTAAACAAAATATTTCTAATAAAATTAACATTTCGAGTGTTTTCCATTAACAACCAATCGCAAAATCCAATCCTTTTAGGATAATCTTCAACCGATAACTCTTGGACCGTTGTTAAGTGATAGGGTTTAAGCAGCTGATCCTTTAAACGCCTCCAAACCCTTACGTGAGGAACATTTATTTGAGCAGCTATTACCCTTGTACTTGTTCCAGGGACTTCAATGATTTCTAAAATGTCTTCATCAGTTGCATCCATTATTGGTCGGCCACTATTGGCAGCAACTTGCGGTTGGAATGTGACCATTTCCCGTAAACGACGATCAATGGTCAGAAATAATTGTCTATCGAGTGTATTTCGATTGGGGTGATTTACTGCATAACGCCTTGCGGCTGCTACACTATTTCCTTGACATTCACCTACGATATTCCCGATAGTTTATTGAAATCTTAATTTAATCTGATCCAACTTACCCAAAGTTAAATCCATATCTGCCATTTCCTGAAATGTGTAGGCCATTGTAATATCAAAATTTTTGATATTACAAATTTATCAAATTTAATAAAAATAATAGCTTCAAATTATTGACTATTATTGATGGAACTGTTTGCAATTATTGTATTCGTAGAAACGAATTGTAATTTTATGGCCAACTAGGAAAAAACTAGTTTTTCGAAAAAGTCATAGGAGGCAAAAAAGTTTTAAAAATAATGTGTTTAACTAATGATGCCACAAAATTCGTTTGATTTGAACGTACTCAAAAGTTTGGGGGGATTTAGGGCTGCACACCCCCCTTAAAATTTTGTTTCTTTTTTATGAAAAATATTTCAGAACAAGAAAGTAACGTGTCCATTTTTATTACAAAATGTCAAGTAGTTTAGGAGATAATGCAAAAAAACAATTTTTATTTTGTAACTTCAAAAGGCTGTAACTTTTTTTGTGTTTACTTTTGTACTAAGGTAAGTTAAATTCAATAAACTTATTTTTGTCCCCGGAATGCGTGATTTAATTTATGACATATATTTTTGAAACACCCTGTATATTTTGTCATATTTATATTCCTCTCATTTTGTTTTGTATTATTATAGAGTATCCCTATAAAATCAACACCATGTATATAAAGAAGTAATGCATAAACAATTATTTATTTTATATAATAAAGTAAACAACATATTGTAGTTTTTAAATTAAGTTTAATTGAAATCATTGACTAACTAAATTTATATACAGGGTGAACTACAAAACGAAATTACGATTTTCTCAATTTTTTTAAATGGATCTATCCAAAATATCTATTTAAATAAATATCTATATTTAAAAATGGAATTATACGCATTAAGACAGACGTTGGCTCAGACTTCAACCCTGTAGTGGAAAATTTTCTCTTACAATAATAAAAAACACAAGGATGAATAACTATTACTTAAGCAATTAGTAAGAACGAAAGGAATGAAGATCCTAAGATCAACACGGGCAAAAAACTTAGATGTAGAGCGAGAAGCAGCGATATCAGGACACTATGTAACATGTAAGTCGGTGTAAAATGTTCTAGATTCAGAAAAAGAGCATGGCATAATCTTCTTCTTAGGATGTCTGTCCGTTCCCCGTTCCGAACGTTAGCGATCATTCTGGCTATGATAACGTTGTTGGTTGCTATACGGAATAGCTGTGTTAAGGTCTTTCTATACCATGCTCTTAGGTTAGCAAGCCAGGATATTCTTCTTCGTCCTGGTTCCCTTTTCCCTTCAATTTTACCTTGCAAAATGCGTTGGAGTCGCTCATATCTGCCTTGATTTCTCATTATATGTCTTAAGTACTGCAGCTTACGACCCTTCACGATGTTGACCAAATCTGAGGTTTGTATTAATCCTCCGTAGTACTTCTTCATTGGTGATTTTGTCTATCCATGGTATCTTCAGGGCCCTTCTGTATAACCATAGCTCAAAAGCCTGAAGTTTTGATAGAGTTTCCGCCTTCAATGTTCACGTTTCCACTCCGTACAGAAGCACTGAGTACTCGTAACATTTAGGGAGTCTTATTTTTGTTTCTAGGATGAGGTTATGGCTCTTGAACAGAGAGCTCATAGTCAAGAATGCACTTTCTGCCTTTCCGATGCGACATTTAATCTCCTGGGTATTGTCCCACGACTCATTGATTATAGTTCCCAAGTAGTTGTACTGTGAGACACATTCAACTTTCATTTGGTTCACATACAGATTTGCTCCAGTTATGTTTTCCTTGCTGATGATCATTAGCTTGGTTTTGCTGGTGTTTATATACAATCCATATGTTCTACTTGTTTCCGTTGTTTTGTTCATTCAGTTTTGCAGCCCTTTTAGAAACTCTTCAAAAATGTGCTCCGAGTACAGATTGAATATCAGTGGTGAAATTATGCACCTCTGTCTCACTCCCCTTAAGATTTTAACCTGATCTGTATATTCTCCATCTATTTGGACTAACGCTGATTGATTCCAATACAGGTTAGCTATTATTTTTAAGTATTTTCCGTCAATCCCTGTCCTCTTCAGCACTTCCAACATTTGTTCATGCCTGACTCTATCGAAAGCCTTCTTGTAGTCAATCAGGCATGCAAAAACATTACAGCTGACATCTCTACATTTCTGAAACAATACCTGCACGCTAAATAAAGCTTCTAAAATGGGTGATAACAGACTTGCAAATATTGCAAAGGAAGAGAAACCTAAACCAGCAGTCAACCTAGACGACCCCCCAAACGTTGAGATGAAAGTTGGACATCGGGATCCCAACTTAGGCTCCAACAAAAAAAAACAAGACATTATCCTAAAATAAGAAAAAAAAAAAAGAGAAAAAACAAACTGAAACACTTGCTATCACTAAACTTCGGCAATTACTGTAACATCTGTGTATGTTAAAGTACAGTCTTGAAGACTTACTCTTGAAGTAAATCACAAACTATCAGCTATATATTAAAAGATAACTTTTTTTTACATCTTTACCTGTGACTCTCCCAGGTAGTGTTGGGTTTCTAATACCCTAACGAAGTTGTACCAGGACGATATGTCCGAGGGGATTAAACCTTTGACTTTTCGTCCCGTCACCATTCCGAGACGGTCGGCGTCCAACTAAAAAATGCTTATGATATGGTTGCCTAAATCACTATATTATAACCCTATATATGTCCGTATATGGTTTCGCACAAAAGACTCAAAGAACAAAATTCTTACAAATTAATTGCTTATCAGTATCTGTGATGTTGTAAATATACTTCAAATTTTTATATACCATGTTAAAATTAGAGATGTAGGTATGTACTATGTGAAAGTGTAATATTTGATAAGGCTAGTCTTTTACCGCTTTCTGCTATATATGTATCATTTAGCTAAATTTATCTTTTCAATACTTCACCAAGCAAAGAAATATATATTTTTAAATTTCACACTACTACAACTACACATGCGAGCAAAAAAATCGACTCAAAAGTAAAATAAATATATTTCTTCATTTTGATTGTGAAACATCGTGATCAGAAGTAATTTTTATTGCAATGAAACCAATATTTATAAAGTTAGTAAGTAACGAACATAACAAAGATAATTTAATATTGTATCTGAGAAAACATGTTATAAATGTAAGTCAATATGCAATGAACATAAATGTAAATTTACATAAAAAGTCAAAATTAATACTGAGTATTTCCTACTCTGAGTTGTATTACACTTTTCATGCGATTTCTTAAGTTCCTTATTAAGTTTCTGACTGATTCCTGAGGAATCGCTTCCTACTCTTCATCTAATGAAGTTTTTAGCTCCGCCGCTGTCGCTGGTGCTAGATTACGGATCCAAACCCTGCCTTTAAGTTCATCCCATAGATGATCGATGGGATTTATATCCGGACTCAACAGAGGTCAGTACATTGTTGGTATATTGGTGTTGGCCAGGTAATCTTTCGTAATCCGCGCTGTGTGACATCGAGCGTTATCAATATTTAGCATGAAGCCGTCACCTATGTAGCAGGCGTAAGGAACAACATGGTCTTGGAGAATATCCGTAATTTAACGATCCGCTGCCAAGCCCCCTCCGCGACCACCACCGGGCACGAACACAAGCTGTCTTTGGAACCACCTCCATAGCCCACTGTTTCGACACTGCAGCACTGAGCTAATTGTTTTTTGATTCTCATTAGACGCGTCGTCTTCTATCATTGTTATACAAGCACATTTGACATTCGTCAAAGAATAAAACTTTGCTCCATTAGCCAAGGTTCCAATTGACGTGTTCTCGGGCAACCTGAAGTCGAGCTTGTTTCTGACGTGCGTTCAATTTGGGCCCTGTGTTAGCTCGTCTGGGTGTTAAAATGGCACCCTTAAGTCTTCTCTCAACTGTCCATTAAGTGACAATGACGCCTCGTACATTCCTAAAGGATTTTTAAGCTCAACTTATGTCGCGTTCCGATTCCGAAAGGCACTCAGGACACACGTCAACGTTTGAAAAGCGACTGAGATGACCACCGGCAAACTCATAGAGGTCTACATTGTGTAGAACATGCCCGTTACAATGTTTACTGCATTTCCTGTGCCATACAGAAGTAGGGAAATTTTACAACACGTTGCTAATTTGCATAAAACAATTATTTTTGGAAGCTCGCTATCCAATTCATCGAGTGAGTCGATTTTTTTGCTCTCAAGTGTATATATATTTAGAACTTTCTATTTTAGTAATTACATGGCCAAAATATAAAAATAAATTCTTTGCGCATGGCTGCTGTTATTCGATTTTAAAGATATTTTGTTCTGCATAGGACTTTTATAATAATACAAAACGTGTCACCTTTGACATGTTCTTCTTTATATCAAAAAAGCACATTGATATTTTGTTTTGTACTTTTAAAAAGCTTATCGTAATGTCGATTTTAACTATAGTCGTTTTCTCATTACTAATTGTCGTAATTTTCTACCATACGAGCAACTATCTCTTTCCATCGGCTTCTATCACGAGCTACTTTCATGGACTCAGAAGATGTCTATTGAATGGAGGAACGACTGCCTCTGTAACCTTCAACGATTTCCGAAATTTAAGTCTAGAAGTCTGAGAAGTTATAAGATCATTATTACTTCTTCGTGCAATTTGTCGGAAAAACTTTAACTTAACGTTAAGCTCTTGGAGGATTGAGTGACTTGTTCTGGGCTTTTTCCATGAGATCTGAAGCATTCTTCTTAATACCACATCTCAAAGGCATTTTGGAATTTTTGTAACAATCAATTTTATTGTTCATGTTTCGCATCCGTAACTAATTATAATAAAAATTAAGGCGCGTATCAATCTCATTTTGGTGCTCTTCTCCTGGATTACTAATGTAGGATCCTAGATAATTGAACTCGAGTATCATAATTTTTCTTCCCCTCTTCTCAATGGAGCTACTAAAATTGCAAACTTCTTTCTGTCTTTAGCTGTTCTTACTCACGATAGTTCAGTTAGTTAAGTATTCACTTATTATTTCTCAGTATGTGACCTACATTTGATTTTTTCCTTACTTTCACTGTGTTGAAAATTTCTCGTTCCTGACCCACTCTGCACAGCACTTCTTCGATTGAAGCAGAGATGTCCATAAAATCTTAAAAATCCTCTGATAGATCTAAATTTTAAATGCCACCAATTTATTATGATTGATGATTTAAGGGTTCACGAATTAATGCATAGAGAAGAGTTGAGCAGCGGTCGAGTTTCGAGTTTTATTCGAGAATCAGATAGGAGTCTTTTAATCGTTTCAAAATAATTTCTGGTCTGTTCTGTCATCATCATAATCTTTGGTTTGACAATCCTCTGTGGATCCTGGTCTGCTCTAAGATTGGTCGCCATTCCGTTCGGTTTCTGGCAACGTGTTCTTCTGATCTTTAGTATCTCTAAGTCGGTCTCAACTCCATCTAACTACATAATTCGCTGTCTTCTTCTTTCTATATCTGTTCATGTTAGCTTTTTAGCTGTCATGTTGTCAGGCATTCGAATTATGTGTCGGGCATGTGTTTTAATGAACGTTGCGATATCTGGTTCAATAAATAGTTAAGAACGTTACGATATCTGGTTCATCAAATAGTTGGTATAATTCGAAATTAAATCCTTTGCGCCACTGCCCTTGATCGTTTATAGCTCCAAATGTTTTTGGAGCTTCTGCGTTAGAGTCCATGTTTCCGCCCCATGTGTGAGGACCGACCTCAGCAGTGTTTTGTATATAATAATTTTAGTTTTTCTTTGGATCGTGTGGAGTCCATAGTATGCCCTATTTGTAAGGTTTATTCGTCTTTTAATTTTTTCACTTGTTTTATTGGCAGTAGTCACTAGCGAGCCAAGGTGTGTAAAGCTGTCAATACGTTCAAAGATATGACTTTCAAATGCTTTTTTTTGCATTCCTTATTTGCTATAGTATCCTTAGTAACCAACATGTACTTGGTTTTGTCTTCGATGATTTACAAGGATGTAAATATTGGTAAAAGTGAAAGATTGCGTCATGATTCTTCACCAGTACAAATAAACCGGCGCGCGGCGTTGGAAGTGTCGATAAATTCTGAGTAGAGCCCTTCAGCCAGGATCACTTAACAATGATCTAGCTCTACCAGTGCAGCCTAATTGAACAATATACGATAAACATTATTTTGGCTATCTAATTTTTAGTAAATGTCTAATGTCAGTCAGTCTAGTAGATAAACCTGTACGGCTGACTATTTTTTGTGATACTCTGAGTATATTACATAAATTGTATAATATAAAATAAGGGGTACAAGCAGCTGCACTAAGTATTAATTTCAAATTAATCACGAAACTTAACAGTTCTTTGTACCCCAAGTTTTTTGTCAATCTAAGATTTGACAGTTAATTAGGATTCAAATTAGAAAAACTAAGCAAATATCATTGTACAATTATAAAAATTTTATACTTAATATCTAGTAATGAAATTCTACATCATCTCTTTCATCATCATCTAGTATCATAAAATACCATGATATCTGTTTCTTTTTTTTATTTTTTTCATCTTCAATACGATTCTAAAGATAATCTGTCAAATGTTCCAACATGAATATATGTATATATATATATATATATATATATATATATATATATATATATATATATATATATATATATATATATCCCGCTTATTCCATACATAGATGCAATGTTTTTTTCTGTAGGTGCAATGTTTATAGAATTCTTTTAACACGATGCAATTGCTCAAACAGTGCATATATGATAATTTATATTGATATTTTATAGTTATGTAAAAATTGTATTAAATATTGTATTTTTATAATTTGTTTGTAAATAAATTTTTGTTATAAATTTAGTTTTTTATTAATATAAACTTCAATGGTTTATAAATTATTAGAAATATTCCAACGAAAATTAGAAATAACGTAATAATGTTTAATATGTACTGGTGTACATCTTTATTATTATTACTTTAGTAATACAGTATCATCATAAAATAATCTAAAGCCAAGAGACCTTGTGCCGCCTGTCCCATATAGTCCTGTCAAGACTTTACATTAATGGCCTATTCAGTCTCATGACACTAGTAAAAGGAAATTAAGACAAATAAATTAAATCTAGGGAATATAAAAGTTCTCAGGTACCTAATTTGTGTAGCTTCTCCGGATAATTAATAATGACGTGATAGAACATTTGGAAAAATATCGGTACTTGAGAACTTTGTTGAATGAAACCAATGATCATACTACAGAAATAAACAGGCGAATAGAGATTGCCAGATCAGCATTTATACGCACAAAGACTCCTAACTCCACTCCTAACGCGCAGAAATCTTAATTTGGAAATCAGACTACGTACCATTCGATGTCCTACAATACAATTTTGTATTTTTACGGGGTTAATCGAAATGTGGTTTTTTATCCTAATTTTGAAACATGCTGTGAAATAATTCCGTAAACGGATTTTCGTAAAACCTTGGTTTTCGGTTGCAACCATGTCTTCTAAGTATAATGTTATTTGTTTCATGTAAAAATATGAATTGGTTTATTTTTAGGAGCGAGATGATTTTGCCACCCACAATTTACGACTGTTTCTATTATTACCATTATCTTTTGTATCAATTTGTAATACGGCGATGGGGGCTTTGGTGACTGATATCGAAAGAATGTCATATCGACATCCCAGAAGCACTATACTTAGATAGTGATTAAAAGCAACGACATGGTCTTGGTTTTAATGAACAGTGATACCAATAACAAAACAAAAAACAACTTAAATGTAACTTACCTAAGTATGTAAATAACAAAAAAAAACTACTAAAAATAACTTAATACTTTTTATTGCCTCTCATAGCCCCTATAACTGCCTGTACACGTCGGCTCATGCTGTCTATGAGGTTGCGAATATCATCTTGCTGGATTTTTTGCCATTCCTCTTCTAGATCCAAGCTAAGTTCGTTAATTGAGGCTGATGCGACTTCACGACATCTAATATTTCTACCAAGCATATTCCAAAGGTGCTCTATTGGGTTCAGATCTGACGAATACGCTGGCCAATTCATTTTTTTATGCTCATTAATAGAAAATCATCGCCGAAATATTAAGAAAAGGATACTACGTGATTCGCCAAAATTTCCTCAATATACCGGTGTGCAGTCTACGCACCCTCAAGAAATAGCAATTCAGTGTGCGCCTCTCGGGATATTCCTACCCATACCATCACCGAACCCCCTCCATGGATAACGCGGGAACTGAAAGCGCACTCCGTGAATCTCTCTCTAGTACGACGTCATACTCTTTTCCGATCTGATGAGTAAAGACAGTATCTCGACACATCCGTGCAAAGGACATTACCATTGTCCTAAATTCCAATGTAAATGTTCCCTGGAAAATTATAGTCTAACCACTCTGTGCCGTGGAAGTAGTTTGGTCCCAGTTGCTGGTCTGCAACTTTGCAAACCCAATTCATGTAATCTTTAATGAACTGTAAATACACTTATTGCCTCGAACCTTTTGAAGCTGATTTCTTGTTTGAACCGCTGTTAAATGACGATCCCGCAAAGCGTTGACTCATATAAAACAATCATCTAAAGCGGTAGTTTTGCGCTTCCTGCCACTTTCCGCTTTACGCTTGTTTGTGCCAGTTCGTATAAAACGTTCCACTACCCTTTGAATGGTAGAGCGATGAGTGTGTAGTACTCTAGCCACATATTCATAATTTCGCCCATCTTCAACCAGAACCAATGGCTTTGGCATAATGTTGAACTAAGAATCATGATCAATCATAGGTAAACAAAATGTAAGTGCATAATGATAACATTGCATAATGATAACAGTCAACAAAGCCACCTTGTCGTATTACAAAATAACTCCAAAATCATCATAATTAAAAAAGTCCTAAATTGTGGGTGGCAAATTCATTTGGCTCTAAAAAATGAACCAATGCATATTTTGACATAAGACAAAAAACACAATGCTAAGGAGACATGGTTGCAAACGAAAAATAAGGTTTTACGAAAATTCGCAAACGAAATTATTCCACAGGATGTTTCAAAGTTAGGATAATAAAACCACGGTTTAATTAACCCCGTACAATAATTCAAATATAAAATTGCATCAAAAAGCTGACTATACCAAATTAAAATTAATAAATTTATACACAGTGTACTTAAAGAAAATAATCAAAATAAGGCTAAATATAAAAAAATTGAAATACTTTAAATTTAAGCAAAATTTTCTCCGTAAAATATTATTTATAAGATAATTTAATTTAATTTTCCATTCATTTTAAAATATGTATACCTCTTCATTTTCTGCCCAACTTTCTCGTGCATTTTCTCCATTGAGGGGCGGTTTCTAATTCTATTAAATATTTCTGTTGGTGGTCTTCTTAATATCAAGAGTCATCTAATCTGACATTCCGTGTTGAGCTTAATTTTGACTAAAATTTCTATAAAAATAGTTTTTGTACATAATTAGCAATAGAAGAGTGAGTATTTATGGATTACAATTAAAATAATTTAAAAAATAATAATTTGAGACATGTTATATAATGGACATTATGTTTTTCTACGTCAATTAAATTCAGTTGGATATCCAGGGTTTAAAACCGGCATCAACTTCATGGATTCTATCATATTTTTCATCATAAATGGAGTTCCGTATCGAAAAACCCTTTTTCTGATATGGATGTAGCGAAGAAGTCGATTCCTTTAAGGGATAGGATTTGTTATTGACATTTCGACCCGAGTGCTTCGAACTCCAGCTCTAAAATGTCTTTTATTCGCATATATTTTCCATATTGTTGATCATTGAATAGTTTTTCATGTATCCATTTATCTCTTTTTATGGCTAAGGGCCGTACGATGCGCATGTTTTGTATAAATTGGAAATTTAAAACCAGGTGGTGATAAGGGTGGATACTCAAATACAGCCGGTCGAGTTTAAAATTGCTGATATTTATTCGAGGAATAAACGACCAACCCTTTCAATTACTTCTGAATCAGCAAATTGTTAAAGTATTTTAAAAATTGATATATCCATCAGTATGTTTATGGTTTAAGCTTAATCTCGACTTGAGAAAAGTTTTTAGAATAAATCACTTTCCTCGAATCAATTTCTGTTTATAGACTACAAACAGCATTCGACTCTTCTTTCCCTTCTTCATAAGAATAGGGAATTAGCAGACATTAAAGCAAATATGAGAAACATTATTACTAAAGATCGTCAGTCGGAGGTTGTTTACAAAATAAATTGTAAAGACTGCAATTCAACATATATTGGGCAAACATTCCAGTATTTTTATAGAAGAGTTATAGAACACAAACCTAGTGTACATTACAACTCAACAAACTAAACACTATCGACTTAGCTCTTCTATGACAGAAGCCTAGAAAAGTGTAAATACGAAAATATGAAATAAAATTGTTTGTGCGTCATTTTTCTAGGGAGGCGCTCCCTCACCGACCGCCACTGCTAGTACCTACTTATAACTAGTGATCATTAATCATATTTCAAAAACGTTTAAATTTGTTGTCCTGCATTAATTAGCAACGTTAATTATATAAATAATATCATGTAAACAAGAAAGCGATCAAATTAAATACTCTTTATTTAAATATAGCGTTACATGCGTTTTTCTTCTATCTTTAACATGAATGAATGTTAACATTCTCTGGTTAATTTACACTAATAAATCTTTGCGTGCAGAATCATCCTTATTGATCACAACCGAAAGAAAACTCAGTTTTTTACCCCAGTCACGTTTGGTGTCTAATTTACTGTGAGGAAACTCTTTGTTATATGGGCCGAAAGTGGGTATATAAGGTGAAATAACTTTTATCTCTTCTATAAATTACCAATTTATCCTTTAGATAACATTGAAGTAATGCCTCTTTATGTCGGACGTGTGATTTACACAGATGAAGCTCTTTTAATTATTAATTGATGTTTGATCCTGAATGAAGCAAAACCAAAATTTATGGTTTTTAAATTGACACAAAAAGCCTTTCCATTTTTGGGAAGTCTGATGGTTTTACAAGACGTAAATCGTTAACTTTAATGGGTATTACGATTTACGGTTACTTTTGTTTTGGATAATTGTAATTTATGCAACAACTGCACAATGTGGTACGTTTTTCAACAATGTAAAAGTTAATAACCGTCAGGCGAGTACGCGATTTCTTTTCACGAGTGGAAAAGTTGCAACTAATAACATAATTATATTGAATAAGGATTTCATTAAAAACTATAGAAAATCATTAGGGAAAATTTACCAAAATCCAAAGAAAAATCAAATATTTTTAAAGTAGGATCGTTTTAGCCTGTCGCATAACTAATAAAAGTGTCTGTTCAGATTTGCCTCAGGTAGTCAGCGGTTCTCAAATTAAAAATGTACGGTTTTCTTAATTTGATAATACGACATTAGGGATTTTTTTAATAAAATAACTTTGTATTATGTTTTATAATAATTGAATATCATAATGTAAATTGATAAACATTGACTATAAAATATACAGGGTCATTCACGCAACATTGTTGGTTAAAAGTTTTCAAAGTTCTGGTTGTCACTGGTTTCTGGAAACTTGGAATAATGGGTTATGCAAAGCATTCTTCATTTTTTAAATATTTGCATTCTTCTAGCACTTCCGGTTGTACCGGAAGTCGCCATTAAGTTTCTTATTTTAAATAGAAACTGTGCTTTTTGTTATTTTTTTTTAGAATCTACGTAAAATTCTGGATCGATTTTTATTGGGATACCATTCTCGAAAAAATAGCAGTTTTTGAGATACTTAAAGTTTTTGAAAAATTTTTCATATTATACATGCAACTTCAAAAATTAATATTGTGGTTAATATTTATGCTGAAAAACAAAAATTCTTTTTCAGGGTGTACTAAACTCTATTTTTATGTAAGCATAAAAAAATTTGCCAATGTTAATACTGGGTGTTCAAAATTTTGTATTATATTTTTATTTTTATATATTTTATAAATATATCTATAAAAATATATATGTATATAAAACAAAGACTTATTCCTACTTCCCACACACACCTTCCCAAACCCACCGAGGTAGGTTGTCCTCCTGCGGTACAACCAGCCCCGGCTTTCCTCCGCCCCCTGGTCTTTGGAGCCAGATCTCGATTATTTCACGGTATCCCCCGTCAGGCAATGGGAGATTTCCGTGTATTTACATTTACAAGTGGTAGGTTAGCCCATTTGGCTTTATCACTACCGGTCAAAGCAATTGTTCGGCCATGTAATTGTGTGTGCTGATACTTGCTTTCCCTTTTCTGCACCAAGTGCAGTCGAGAGCAAGCAAGCATCGAATCCTTTCATCCGTCGTCTAATACCCAGTCATTCGTCCAGTCAGGTCCTTAATCTACCTTACTTGCTAATCTAATTTTTTTGGTGCTTGCATTCAAGAGCGTCCTGCGGCGTGCGTCCGGCTCTATCTTACATGCGGTTTTTGCATTTCGTTTTTTTTTTGTGGTTGGTAACCTTTTGTGTTAATTTTTCTATCTACGTCTTAATCTATGGACAGGTATCATCACTATCTGACTCGCCATCCGATTCATCTGAATCTTCATCATTACGAATAATTAAAGGTCTTATTTCATCAATAACTTGTTCTATTTCATATGACTCTTAAATGTTTTTTTCAGTATGCTCAATACATTTCCGCCATTGTTCCTCATTGACTTGGTTTAGTGCATCTTGCCAGAGTTGGAAAACGCTGGCTTCGTCGGTGGTCTTACATGCATGTTTATAATAGTAGTTTTTAGTGATGCCTCACACCAATTCAATTGGATTGTACTGGTGGTAGTCTTAGGACCTCATGACCATATTTTAGTGCCATTTGGTCAACGACAAATTTTTTCTCAGTAATGTGTTCCTTACACTTATTTAATAATTCAGCTTTTAAAACTAGATGTTCGTGTTCTATATTTTTTCTCAAACCAATGTTCAAAAATATCGGCGTCCATATTTCCGTGGTAATTATCAGTTTTTTTTGTCGAAGAAAATATAAGACTAGCATTGGATATAAAACCTTCCGTATTTCCTGCATGGAATATAATATATCTTTTGCCATTACTCGCACTAGTACTCGAATAGCATTTGGTAGAATCATCTTGCCAGGATGATTTGGTATTATTTCCTTTCGCTAATATCCATGTTTCCTCAAGAAACACAAATTGTCTGGCAAATTCGGAATTCTTGTTTTTTAAATAGTTTCATATAAATTTCCACCTTTTTCCAACAACATTGGACAGCTGGCACAACACTTTACGATTATTGGTTTTTTTGTATCTAAAACCCATAGCTTTTAATACTTTTGATAAACTGGTCAAACCCATATCACAAAGTTCTCTGTTGAATAAGTGTCTTCCTTGTAACATATTCTTTTGCTTTGTACATGTCATAAATGATATTTCTGATTGAGATTTTAATACCCTGTGGCAAGTCGAGGGTTTTCGGATGCAAACGAATCCTTTTATTTTCTTTACTTAATTCCTCCTCACTCATTTTGCGAACTCTTTGCAAGGTTCGTTCTGAAATTCCACAAGCTGCACTTGTCCTTTTTGAACTGCCAGAACTGAAGTAATTGGTCCCATGTTGATTTTTTCTAAAGTAAAATAATTTTCCACTTTCAACACAATTCGACAATTTGCGTTTTTTCACGATTTATAAAAAAATTGTTTTGGTAGCGCTGATTTATCCTCAAATACTACAGCCGACCAGTAGGAGGTTCGGTACCACAAAGCAGGTAGAAAAGGGAAAGCATAACAGAGTGGCCTTAACTAGAGTCATAAATTATTTTTCGGGCGTTAATCCGAAATACGACAGGGTAAAACGACTTTACTATATCACTTATATTAGAACAATTCCCGAAGTGGAATTAGTGTTCTTCATTCTTGTTTAATTTGATTAATTTCACTGATCGAGTAGGTATTCAGTTCTGGTGGTATGTCTCCATTTCTATATCTATCTAGTCTTCTAATATCTTTCACTCTTCTGAGAAATCTCATTTCGCTAGCTTGAATGCTAAAGATACCTCTCACAATTATTACTGAGCTTTATTATAAAGTTTTATCATGTATCGTTTCTTGTCTTTTTCTCCAATGTTTTGTGTCAGCTTTAACCCTTAAGCCGCGAACATGGTATCCTGCACTGCTACTTAAAATTTAAATGTTTGGTTTATTAGGCAATAAATCGGACTGTATCACAACATATTTGTGAGTAAGTCAATTATCACAAAAGCACTTTTAAAGTAATGATAAATGCATCAAAAGAAATAATTGAATAGAAAAAAAAATAAAAAATAGATAGCTAAAGATACTCTTCAACTCATAGAAGAATGGAGGAATCAGAGAAGAAATCTTACAAAAGTAAGGATCAGAAGAAGAGAGGGCGCTGTAAAGAAAATGTAGGCAAAAACACAGAAGTAAAAAAAAACAAGCCAGGAAAGATAAAAGAAACTATATAAATGAAATACAAAAAATATCAGAACAGCAACGCAAGAAAACGACTTAAAAATGCAATACAATCATACGAACCCTAACAGAAAAATCACAAAGAAATGTACGAGAACGAGAAGTAAAGGATAAATAAGGTAACTGAATAAAAAATAAGAAAAATACAAAGATGTAAGGAATACCTCGAAGAAATATATGCATAACATGAAATAACAAAAGTAGGCGAAGTAGAACTACCAAAGTGAGAAGTGAATATTGGAAAAATTCCAACGGAAAAAATTGGAGTTACTCTTAAACTTCTAAAAACTGGTAAAGCCGCAGGAATCGATTGATTGACCCATTGATCTAACAAACATAGATACTGAACAATCAATAGATATATTTTATAAATTTTTGAAGACGATATGGAATGACGAAGAATTGTCAAATGCGTTGAATGAAGGATTGATAATGAAAATATCCAAAAAGGGGACCTAAATAGATACAATAATTACCGACAATAACCCTATTAAACCACATCCAAAACGTTGACCAAAATTATATTGGAAAGCTTGATGCCGCTCCACCATCGACAACATTTGAAACCTTAGAATTATCTTGGAATAAGCAAGTGAATGGAATAAAGATATAAACGTGAGTTTTATCATACCAATAAAAAATCATTAACTTTATAAAACTTTTCTATGAAGGATACATAGCCAAATTGGAACACTCCAGGTATAATAACAGAAGAAATAGCCATAGAAAGTAGAGTCAAACAGAACTACACTACAGAAAAGAATTACAACAAAATAATAGCAAAAAATTGTACCAAGATGTGGTGAAGTCAAAACAGCACAGGAAATGGAAGAGAGTAAAAGGAAATTGCACACAGTTTTTCTAGAGAAAGAAAAAGAACAAGATTAGCTGTCCCGGCCAGTGAGCAATCTTACACTTTTGGTCAAGAAACGCACAAGCGCCCAATAGAGGGATGGAACTAAAGCTGTGTTTATATTTGAGTCATGGTAAGTTTTTATTTATTTTGTTTATTAGGGTATTTTTTTTTTTTGGAACGTTTGACAAAAAAATAAATTGAATCTAGTGATTTTGTAAATCAATGCTAAAAGTTTGTTTTCGATTTAGATCATCGTATCTTGCTAAGGATGGGTAAAGTTTGGCGATAAAGACGATATAAGGAAACGCTTAAAAAAAGGTTCGATTAACTATCTGATGATGAACAAAAAGACAAAAGGAGATGTAGAATATTTCAATGACCAAACATTCCAGTAAGAGGAAATTATAGAAAAGGAAACAGTAAACAATGATTCGAATTTCAATCTTACGGGTGTAGTCAGTTACTAAGGGAGAAATGATTATACTTGGAAATCCGAAGAACCCAATGAATTTATAAGGACGCCAAAAAATAGCATTATATTAAAATTGTCGTCTATTTTACATTTCCCAGAATTAGTCCATTTGATTACATTTCTTCCCACTTTGTCTCGTGATACTGTATCCATCACCTTATTTCCGTTATGAATCTTGTTTGGCTCATATAATGTTTTAACATTCTCTTTGCAGATGGTGATGTTTTTTATTCGGAATTTCGTCTTTTATCGATCAGTGAAAAAGTCAGAGACGCCTTCTATAAACTAAAGAAAATTCTCATTAATAGAGATAAACCCTAAAATCAGATTAATATGCTGCTACATATTCTCCACATTGTTATATGGGATGGAGAACTGAACTCTTACAGAAACACTAATGAAGTAATTGGAGGCCTTTGAGATGTGGATCTACCGACGAATATTGCGGATAAGTTAGGTTAATATTGAATAAGGAATTAAATTAGTTTTGCACTGAATGAAAAAAAGCACAGAGATAACAAAAACAATAAAAATTTAAAAGATACAATATTTTGGTTCTGTAATGAGCCATTCAGAGAGATATAAGCTTCTACACCTCATAATAGCGAGCAAGATTGCCTGAAGAAGGGGCCCAGCCCAAAGAAGAACCTCTTGGCTCCGAAATATCCGAGATTGGTATCAAGAGACATCCTCTAATCTATTTCAAGTTGCCGTAACAAAATTATTATTGCCAATATGATCGCCAACGTTCGATAATCGTACAACGTACTGAAATAAGAAGATCGACCGAGAAGGTCCTATCGCCTTGTTATTGTAATAGTAACATCTTTTGTTCTACGATTGGTCATAGCCATGTTAATTATATTAGGGATACTCTAAGAGTCTTTATTGTAGTAGTTATCCGTTGTCTTTTGCATGCTTATGTCGTTGGCCAATGTTTAAAGATTCTTTCACTATTTATAAATAATTAGAGACCACAACCAAGCAATAGAATTGAACCCAGTCAGTGGGACGTTCACACTCCTTGAAAAATGACATATAGGTGTTACAATTCATTGGGGTGAGCGGGATTGTTCTGAATAGATCAGGAACCACTTCACCCAATTTTCCAGATCCTCTACCCCATGATATCACGCTGATGCTTTATAGAGGCTACAAATCGGCAAAATGCTTGTTACATAGAAGTCCTGTGTACCCTTGTCTTATTTGGGTCGGACTACTAGTCTGCCATGATCCCGCTGTATCCATATTCTCTCATTTTATATACTAGCTATTGATGTCATATTCTGCACAAGGCTTTGCTTACATCCAGGAAGGCAGCACCTGTATATTGTTTATTATTAAATCCAGTTGCAATGTATTCAGGTAATTGGAGTACTTGATGTTCTGCTCAATGATGAGCTCTGAAGCCAAATTGTGCTTAAGGAATTATCCCAAGATGATCTGTCTCTGTTTTAGTCTGGTTTGTATGACTCTTTCTATTATTTTGCAGACAGCTAGAAGTAAGCTAATCGGCCTGTAATTTTACGGGAAAATGCTATTCTTCTCTGGTTTCTGAATCATTATCACATTGGCTTCTTTTCATCAATTTGGGAAGAACCTGTATCTCAATATTGAATTTGGAAAATTTGTTAAATAAACTATGGCTTTGATTAAAAAGTACTTTAGAGCCCTATTTGTTATTTTAACTGGTATAGGTGCTTTTTTGGTGAGCTTCTCCTAATTAACTCATTTATTTTTCTTGGAGATGTTATGATTATGCCCTCTTGGTCTTTAGACATTTTTGCTTCTAATTCTTTGACTTCAATAAAGTCAATATCCTCACGTCGGTGATAATTTAATATACACTCTCTCTCGAACGTCTTCCTTATCACCTTTGCGTTTTCTTCCACGGAGTAAACGATTCCGCTTTCACCGAGGAGTGTTGGAATTTGTTTTCTATCCTTCCCAATCGACAGAAGAAGTATCGGACGACCGAGCAAAAGATACAGTGACAATCTTCCATAGAGGTATTATTCCGCAAATAAGCAAGCAGAATTTCTAATAAAGAGGAAGAAGAAAAAGAAGAAAAAGAAGAAAAATGTTTTAGATTTTGATTGTTTTTTCGATGTTTATTAGATTCGATGTTTATTATTTCGAAGTTAGAGTTCTACTAATTTTTTTGTATGATACGCTATTATCTATATATATATATATATATATATATATATATATATATATATATATATATATATAGATATATATATATATATATATATATAGATATATATATATATATATATATATATATATATATATATAAAAGAAAGTCGTGTTAGTTACACCACTTACTCATAGAATAACTCAAGAACGGCAGAACAGATTTGGCTGAAAATTGGTAGGGAGGTAGCTTAGAGCCAGGAGACGGACATAGGATACTTTTTATCCCGTTTGACAGCGTTCCCGTGTGACTTGACATGAAACGTCAGTCACTATAAAACGTGGTATAACAAAAAAGAATCAGACTTGGAATAACAAAACGCAAATGACAGCTATGTAATTGACGTAAAATGACAGCTATGTAATGACGTATGGATGACAATTTGATATTTGTAAGACATCAATATTAAAACTATTTCTATTAAATAAATAATTAACAAGTGGATTGAAGTGAAGTGAAGTTTAATTAATAATGCCGCGACCAAGACGATCGAATCTTTCCCGACAAAGCCGTAATTGAAGTGAAGTGAAGTTTAAATATTAATGCCAACCAAGCCGATCGAATCTTTCCCGACAAAGCCGTAATGCAAGAAGAATACAAAATACTGCAAATGAAAGGACTGAAGAAGAACAAGAAATTGCACGTGAACAGCACCGCGATAGTATGGCTCGACTTCGTGCTTCTCAATCACGAGAGCAAAGTGAAGCAGCCCGTGAAACATCTCGGTTGGCAATGCAGAATCGTCGAGCGAACAACTTTATAGATAATTTGCGACGCAGAACAAGATATTTAGCTGATTTGAATCGAGCAGCGTTTCGATACGATTGCAGCAATGATTACAGCTTGCATCCTAGCGTTTGCATTGGGCAAATGGACGTTGTTTGCGAGTATTGTGGTGCATTAAAGTTTTCCGGAGAAACGCCTGGATTATGCTGCCTTAATGGTAAAGTGAAATTGCCAGTGTTGATTCCGCCACATGAGCCATTGTATTCATTGCTTTGTGGCGAAACACAAGAATCACGCCACTTTCTTGCAAATACTCGAAAATACAATAGTTGTTTCCAATTGGCACAAATACAAGGAGAGTATGTCAGAAGATATTTTACATCAAAGTCGTGTCAGTTCCAGAAATCACGATATTGAGGTAAATGAGGAGATACATAATCGTGCTTTACTCTTGATCGAAGATATGTGTTACCTCATGTGCGGTAATTTATTAATCAGGTTAGGAATGCCAGCGCCAAATCGTGAAATGAATGACACATTTAATCGAGAATTGGAACGGGAACGTGAATATGATCACCAGGAATTAGATTTAGTAGTTCAAAGGAATATACCCCTGTTGAATTACCAACAAAAGGAAGTTTATGATACTTTAATGAAGGCAATCGCTGATGAAAATGGTGGTTTATATTTCCTAGATGCCCCTGGTGGAACTGGCAAGACATTCCTTATGTCATTAGTTTTAGCAACTGTTCGGGCGAGATCCAACATAGCGGTTGCAGTTGCTTCTTCTGGAATAGGAGCCACATTGTTAGAAGGATGCCGTACGGCTCATTCAGCATTTAAATTAGCAGTAATATTGCAAAACACTCAGCAATGGCCAAAGTTTTAGCGGCATCGAAAATCATCATCTGGGACGAATGCACAATGGCGCATAAACGTGCATTAGAAGCACTTAACCGAACATTAAAAGATTTACGCAATGACTCGAGATGTTTTGGAGGAGCAATGATTTTACTGTCTGGCGATTTCCGCCAAATACTGCCAGTAATTCCAAGATCTACGGCTGCCGATGAAATAAACGCTTGCCTCAAATCGTCAAATCTATTTCGCGGAGCTATTTCTCGGAGCAATTGCTGACTATCGGTAATGGTCAAGTACCTGTCGATGAATCGAGCGGATTAATATCATTTCCAAATAATTTCTGTAATTTTGTCTCATCAAAAGACGAACTTATCAACAATGTATTTCCAAATATTATTTCTAACTACAAAAATAATGAATGGTTGAGTGAGCGAGCAATTTTAGCGGCTAAGAATAAAGATGTAGATGACCTGAACTACATAATTCAAAATAAGATCATTGGAACAATGCATTCATTCAAATCTATTGACTGCGTCACAAATGAAGATGAAGCCACCAACTATCCAATTGAATTTTTAAACTCTTTGGACGTGCCTGGCTTACCACCGCACAATTTACGCCTAAAGGTTGGCTACGTAGTAATCATGCTTCGAAACATAAACCAACCAAAACTGTGCAACGGTACGCGTTTGGTGGTTAGTAAATTGATGAACAATGTAATTTACGCTACGATAATGATAGGAAATTTCAAAGGTGAGGAAGTTCTCATTCCGAGGATCCCGATGATCCCAACCGATATGCTGTTTGAATTTAAAAGACTTCAATTTCCGATACGTCTTGCATTTGCCATGACCATCAACAAATCACAAGGCCAATCCTTAAAAGTTTGTGGTTTAAATCTAGAACATTCATGTTTTTCCCATGGTCAATTATACGTGGCATGTTCACGGGTCGGAAGACCATCTGCGTTGTTTGTTTTTGCGCCTGATAATAAAACAAAAAATGTCGTGTATCACAAGGTACTTAAGTGAAGAGCAACCTATGTACTAAAATACAGAAATAATCATGAATGATTAATGTAGTTATTTAATTTTTTTTTGTATTTTTTCCAATAAAAAAAACCACAATCTGCTTATTTATTGCCATTAAGGCGGAACAAAGTTCGCCGGGTCAGCTAGTTTTAAAATATTTACTTATATCCATAATATTTATGACAATTTGGGTTACTATTTGTTTAGCTTTTCCAATACAACTTTAAACAATATGGTAGAGGGTGCATATACTGCTGATGTCTTCTTTATTTGTGAACACTTTCATTTTTTTTATTCGATTCTGTTACATATCCTTGTACTAACTTAATGAGTTCATTTAGAATTACATTTAATGCAATTAGAATGTTAGAATAGACAAACAAAGCATACAAGAACGCTGAATTTGGTCTAATAATGCCATTATACTAAAAGCAATAATTATAAGAACAATATAACTGAATAATTGTTTTAGTCTAGTTTATGAAAATAATGGTTCAAATTATCCACGTGCATTTTGATTAAACTTCTCACAAACTAGTACGAATTTCCATACAAATGTTAGCTATTTCTAGATAATTTCGTTATGTTGGTGGCTCAAGGAGCAGCGTTATCTTTATAGTTATTAGATTTTATCGTCAAAATTGTGCGGGAAAAGCAAATGCTTGTTATATCCCCATTATAATTATATGATTATTATCGCGGAATATTATGAAGATATTAACGTAAAGTTCGAGACAAAAGTGAGACAAAGCGCTGCCTGAAGCACTTATAGAACAATTAGCTCGAACTAAAATAACAGAAAAGAGAATGAAATAGTGAAATCCACAAGGAAACTAAGTTCCTGTATTTGGCTGTATACCATATATTAAAAAATTTTTTGAATAAAATCCTTTATAAAAAGGTATATAAAAAACCCAGTTGGGCTATGTTAAATTGACAAAACGTTTTCGGAATAAGTATTCCATCATCAGTGTCCTAAAAAAAGTATTTAACCACTTAATTAAAAAGAACATGAAATAATTTAAGTTTTGACTAAGGTTAATGTAAAATGTGGTTAATACTTACTAGTTAATACATGGATGTAGTCACTAAATATGTGGGTAAAAACCCTTTAAAAATTATTAAATGAAATTTAGTTTACATTATGTCTAATTTACAATTAAGTTATGGGTTACCAATCCAACGGTAACTTTACCATCTTAATTGTAAATTAGACATAATGTAAACTAAATTTCATTTCATAATTTTTAAAGGGTTTTTACCCACATATTTAGTGGCTACATCCATGTATTAACTAGTAAGTATTAACCACATTTTACATTAACCTTAGTCAAAACTTAAATTATTTCATGTTCTTTTTAATTAAGTGGTTAAATACTTTTTTTAGGACACTGATGATGGAATACTTATTCCGAAAACGTTTTGTCAATTTATCATAGCCCAACTGGGTTTTTTATAAACCTTTTTATAAAGGATTTTATTCAAAAATTTTTTTGAAATAGTGAAACTTATGTAATATATAGATATATACAAAGATAAATAACGAACGAAATATGGACTTAAAAATATATTTGAAAATAAACGTTATCCCCGCATGATAAAAGTGATAATAAGTTCTGAACACCCCACTCGAAAAATTCTTCTTAATAAAAATAAACTTTTGAAAAACAAATCTACTGAAACTTATTCTGTTATTGGTGACAGGACACCTATGCAGCAACTTCGTTTAAAGGAACTTCGTACTGAGCTTGAAATTCGTAAAAATAATGGAGAAAACGACCTTACGATTAAATATGTGAATGGCTGTCCAAAGATAATGAAATTTCGTTCATAATTCTTCTGCACCAAAATTTATGGATTGGCTTCTTATGTATACGAATCTAAACTGTCTTATGTGCAAATTTAATGAATTTATAAGTACTGTTGAACTTTTAAAACCTCACATTATTCTCGTAACAGGAACGTAGCTTAATTCTTCTATCTCAATGCTATTGTAAACATTGATAATTTTACTATATTTCGTAGAGATAAAGGTACTCGTCGAGCGGGAGGAGTGTGCATCTATTTAGCAAATGAAATTACCAATACTTTTTCCATCAGTAATAAAATAATAGAAGTACTTGGTATACAAATTATCCACTTACTTATTACTAATAACTCTTTCATATTTAATATAGTTTGCATATACCGATCTCCGGATACAGTATTTACTCAGGACAATATTCTTATTGACAAACTTGAGGAATTATCATCCCTTAAAAATCTCATTGTTGTTGGAGATTTTAATTTTCCAGAGATTAGCTGGTCCATTATTTCCAAAACTGTAACTATCAATTCCCAGAATTTGTTTAAAAACTTTATCAAGAACTCAAATTTATTACAACTGATAACTGAACCTACAAGCAAAGAATATAGACGCTTAGTCTATATTCTTTGCTACAAGGTTTAGGAGCCAACAATAATACTTCAATTTTAGACTTTTTTCTCACAAATGACGATCCATTAATTTCTACACTTGAAGTGTCCTCTCCTGTGGGTCTTTCTGACCACTCGCTTATTACTGCTCACATTCAATTTAGTTTAACACCGCCTTGCAAAAATAATTTCGTAACGTATGCCACTACTGATTTCTTTAATTTAAATTCAGTTTTATCCCAGTTAAACTGGCAATCTATTTTTCTTAATCACTCTGATCCATCGTCAATATGCGACTCTTGTCTTCATACTGCTATTACAACAATTTCTAATCATACAACCGAACGGAAGCTATACAGAAATCGAATAAAACCTTGGATTAACCTCTCAGCTACCCATTTATTTTGACATAAGCGAAAGCTTTGGAGAAGATATAAACTTACTGGTTCGCTTGATGATTTTCTTGCGCACCGTAATTTTTCTAACCGAGTCAAACAATCTTTGCTAAAGTTAGGAACATAATTTGAAAAATCTATCTTTGCAAGTGGTAATAGTAGAAAAGTTTATCGGTACATTCGCACATCTTTATCTTCTAAAGTCTCCATACCATTATTTCAAGCTGAAGGGTATTTATTTTCTTCGAATAACGAATCTTCGGAATGTTTATCGTTATTCTTTTTTTAGATGAACCTAACGATACCATTCCTCAAATAATGTGCCCACGTTTGTCTAAAACTCTTGACAATATATCCTTCACACCAAATGCAATTAAAAATCATTTATGGAAACTACGCAATATTTCATCACCTGGATTAGACTGACTCACCTCCTTTTTCCTCAAACAATGTGCAGAATCTGTAGCCATCCCTATATCTCTTATAATGAATGCTTCTTTTAATCAAGGTTCTCTCCCCTCGTCTTGGAAATCGGCTTCGGTCACTCCTATATTCAAGAAAGGAAATAAACTTGATTGCAATGATTATCGTCCAATCAGCCTGGTTCCTATTATCGGCAAGGTCATGGAATCGATTAATTCGGAAGCTATGTCTGAGTTGTCTACAGTACATAATACAACATGTACACAATGCATGTGAAAGGTACGGACTGCAAATGAATCTCAAGAAAACGAAATCAATGATATTCTCAAAAAAACCACAAAATGTAGATAACCTGATCATCAATAATACAACGATCGAAAGAGTAACAACATATAAATATTTAGGAACGTGGCTAACCGGAGATGGAGATCAAACAAAAGAAATCAGATCTAGAATAGAAATGGCAAGAAACGCGTTCATAAAATTGAAGAACTTACTTTGCAACCATAACCTTAATCTAGAGATCCGCACAAGAATGCTACGTTGTTACGTTTTTTCTACTTTACTACACGGCATGGAAGCGTGGACAATAAAACTGTCTGAAATCAAAAAATTAAACTCCTTTGAGATGTGGTGCTACAGGAGAATCAACAGAATATCGTGGACTGAAAAAGTAACTAATATAGAGGTGTTACAAAGAATGAAGAAAGAATGTGAAGTCATAAAAACTGTTAAAATTAGAAAGATTCAATATCTGGGTCATATAATGAGGGGCGAGAAGTACGTATTACTTAGATTAATTATGCAAGGGCAGATACAAGGGAAGAGAAACCCAGGACGACGCAAAATATCCTGGCTAAGAAATTTGAGAGAGTGGTTCGGTTGCAGCTCATTAGAATTATTCAGAAGCGCGGCCAATAAAATTAAGATAGCGATGATGATTTCCAACCTCGGATAGGAGAAGGAACCTGAAGAAGAAGAATGTCTGAGTTTCTTCTTCAAGAAAATGGCATCTCTCACCAACAGCATGACTTTATCAAAGATCGTTTAACGATCACAAACTTACTTCATTGTGTAAATAATTGGTTATTATCTTTAAATAATCGGAATCCTGATGTAGTGTACATAGACTTCTTCAAAGCTTTCGACCGTGTTTTAAAACGTCGATTATTAGCAAAATTGGATCACTATGGTATCCGCGGAAGGTTAAACATTTGGCAACAAGAGAAATCATACGATTTCCTACCTGGCGAAACTGAATTCAAATTTTTACCACTGTGCTTTCTACAACTTGCAAAGTTAACAGCTTGATGAGTTACTCGGCAAGGGAAACTAAAATATGGATTTCACCTGCCGTTCATCATGGTCAAAATTCGTAGTGACTTCAGTTTCTGGTACTCCAAAAAGAGTAAAGAAATAAAACATAATGACGGTATTAGATTTTTGTTTCGATACAGGGCAACGGCAAGCCGCTTATACGTATTTCGACCTCTTTAGGTCTCATCAGAGCGGTATATGCCATTTCTCTGAATCGAAACAAAATCTATCCCGTCGTAGACCAATAACTATCGAAATAATCATTTACAGACGTAACAACGCCATATAATAACAACAAGAGAAATCATACGATTTCCTACCTGGCGAAACATTTGGATTCAAGAGTTACTATCCAACAGATACTTCAGGGTACGTGTTGGGGAAGACCACTCACTAGATAAGCCAGTCAAGAGTAAAGTCCCAAAAGGATGAGTACTTGGACCGCTACTTTTTTGACACGAAATTATATGTGAATTCAACTATTAACTAACATGTTCTTCAACACGATCTTGATGCAATATTCAAATGGTCCTCAAAATGGTTAATTCCGCTTAACATTGAAAAATGCATTGTTTTACATATCGGCAAAAATAACCCATCACTGCCATACTTTATTAATGGACATCCCTTAAACTCGGTAACCTCTCACAACGATTTCGGAGTGAAAGATTAAGAGGTTATCGTTACAAATTAAAGAGGAAACAAACTACTGCAAGGTCCAGGGTGAACTTCTTGCCAAATAGAATCTTTAATATCTGGAACAATTTGGATCAAGACACCATATCGGCAACTAGTGTTAACATCTTTAAAAATAAACTTGATAGCGCTTAATTTTATTTACAGGATTGTGTTACTTCGGACCGCATTATTTATGTAGTGTGTTACAATTTTGGTATCATATACTTAATTGTTTAACTTTATTTAACTTTATAATTGGTATTAGTTTTATTAGGATATTTTTTTTGCTTTTTAATTTTTTTAATAATTTTTAAACTTTTTTTCCTTTGTGTCGTGTTGTGTTAATGTATCAGCTAATGTTTATGACATTCAGCATATATTGTTGGATAGTCTAATTTAGACGAAATGCCCCTGAAGATGCTCTAGGAGCGTAAGTACTTGGACAAGCTTTAATCAAAACTGTGCTTGATATATGTCTTTTATTTGATTAAAATATATAAATAAAAAAAAACGTCAGACGCATTGCAATATTCTTATTCGACTCATTGGTATTCTTTTTTAAAATTTTCACTTTTACAATTTTTTTTAAATATTAAAGATTAAAATATAAAGATTAAAGGAATTGATAAGCATATTCTTTACCATCCTTTAAATTCACCTTTTAATAAAACAAAAAAATTAATCGCTTTAGTTAAAGGAGAATTAGATAAAAGAAGATAAAAGTGAATTAGAAAATGTTGATGAAAATTACCAGGTCAGAATCAGATTCTAATTTAGTTATGTGATGGGAAATCATAGATGAAACTATTTAATATCCTTTAATATATTAAATAGTGCAGTAGAGAGCTATCGGTTTAATAATCTAGTTTGACTGATTTTCGTTGACAATCGGCATGATATATGAAATTTTAACACAGATTTTAACAATTTTAGGGCTATAACGGTAATCAATAAATTGTATAATTTGCCAAATATGGAAATTATAAAGTTATTAAAGTGAACAATGGATCAGTGAAGTAGATCTATTGCAGTATGTTATATTAGATAAATATTAGACATATATAATTTTCTCGACATAGTTTCAATATCTATATATATATTTATATATATATATATATATATATATATATATATATATATATATATGAACTGATGATGCTTATTGAACAATGGGCGAAACGTCTTCAATAAATAGATAAAGTAGCACAACTCTTGTCTTTTTTATCTCCAAATTGACCGAAAACATCCCATTCACTTATGGGTGCACATTTATATATATATATATATATATATATATATATATATATATATATATATATATATATATATATATATATATATATATATACTCAATAATCAAAAACAATTCACGGCAAATGAATTTATTCACGGCAAAATTGGATGTCAATTTGTGTCAAATTTGACCTTGAAGCGACTTTATGAATTTCTTCGTGAATTTATTGTTAGCGTAAATTATATCTGTATGCCCCTTACAATTTTGTGTTTTTTTAACGTAAAATTATTTCAAATTTTTCATTTTCAAATGCTTATAAACTTTCTGGGAAGGTTGGGTTTCCGAAGGGCAGCCAAATTGATCTTGCAACCAGGCAGCAGATACCCTAGGAACGGCCCTGGTGTCAAACTAGGTCTATTTTAAATTGACGTAACAAAAAACGACTCATTTTTTCAATTTTTCCGCTCTGACGCCCTCCCATTTTTATGTAAAATTTGTTGACAATATTTACAATATTTTCAATTAATTCTAAGATGACTGCCATTGAAATAGTCTATTATGGAAAATTCAACATCTACAACAGACACAAAAAACTGTTTTCAACTCGGCGCTGCCTCCATTGTTTTATTCTGAAAAGAAAGCATAATAATTTCCCTAAGGAGACACTGTACATCTGAGCGACAGAGACGGAGATGGTGCACAAAAGTAGGGCAAGACACGACTGCACTTAATGAACATCCAGAAGAAATTAGTGTAGGTCAGATAATTTTCGTTGGTAACACTTTGAAGATTAAATTATGATTAGAGGTTCTTCAGAAAGTGATTACTGAGCAAATTTGCAGAGCGAATTTTTGTGAGAATTGTAATGTATCTGAAACGGGGTTACGGGATAAACTGAAATAAAAATAGAGAATAGAATAGTGGGTGTTAATAATTTCCTTTGCTTTTTTTTAGGTTTTACACTGTTCAAAGAAATTAACGCACGATTAATCAATATATTAATTTATTTATTAATAAAGGCGAAAGGAATAAATCAAATATTATATTTTAATAAGATTCGTTAAAGTACTTTTAAATAACCTGTTTTTTATTTTATTCTAAAATTTTATGACAATAAAGGTAACCTAAAAATTAATACTGAAAATAAACTGAAGTAACAGTGTAATATCGTCGGAGTCAGTGCCAAACCTCGTATGTGCATGTTGGGAGATTTTTCAGGAAATGAAAAAAACTCTTTCTTTTTTATCTTTATCAAAATTAAGATCATTTTGCCTAAATTTGATAAAAAGTACTACACTCTTATTAAATTTAGAAGCAATATTAACAAGATTATTACAGTATTATGCGTTTTAATTAGAAATAAAAAAAATACGGGGTATGGTTTCTTAGTTTTGACGGTATATGGAGATACGTGGTACTAACTTTGATTATATTAATCAAAAGTTTAAAATGGATAAATAAATTAATATCATTTGCTCTATTTAGAAAACTAAAATTTATTTTTATACATATTACAATCTATGTTTGTATCAAAAGTATTAAAATAAAATGTAAAGAAAATTATTAATTATCAGATAATATGACAAATTGTCATAAAAATCATGGTAATCACTTACTATAACACGCTTTTGTTCCTGTAGGTCTTGGTATTTCTCCTTTTTAATTTGGTCTACTCTCTGAATAGAGAAAATTCGGAAAATCTTTCTGAATTTTGCCTATTCTTTTAGGCAACAATAATTGCCACTCTTCAGATGTTTGTAACTTATAGAATATTTGTCTTTGTGGTGTATATTTTAGGGCCCTAATATCGGTAACCACTTTGTCGCCAGACTTACACCCTGACCGAATGATCTAAGTTGAATTTAATGTAGAGTACTTTCTAAAGAACCTGTAATCTACGTATTCTCGTATGGCATGCGTCACAAGACATTTGCGTGTGTCCTTTCTCCGAAATCTTTTGAATTATAGTAATGTTCCTAAGACCGCAGTTTATAAAAGTGCATTACTTAAGACAGCATTTCGGTTTTTGTAGGTACATCCATCACTCCAGAGTATAACTTCGTCAACGTCCGCAGAATTTAATTTATTTATAAAGTCGACAATACACGAAGAAAATTCATTTGATGTGATGGCACCTTCGCTCTCATGCCAAATGTAGCAAAATGTATCATGGTTAGAATTATTGTAAATGGTGAAATTATGTACTATTAATTTTGTCTTCTAGTCAGACGTGGGCCCTGAAGTACCACTTGAAGGTCCGTTGTGATTACCACATACCTGCTATTATTTTTTGCCTTTTCGATATCTGACTGCATCGATTCTCGTGCTTGTTGTTTCCTTTTTCTATGCTGCGCCCATACCATTACCATTTTCATGCAGCACACAGATATCACACAGGTCTTTTTTTGGCTTAAAGAGACCAAGTTTCATGCTCTTAAAAAAAGTTTTAAACTGAGTTAGAGATAACGCCTCGTGTGACCTTTTAGAACAGTGTTGAACATACAAATTGAAAACCTCACTGATAAAATGGAATAAAGTATAATAAAATTATATTAAATAGAACATAATTAAACAAATTAAAATTAAAATAAAATAAAATGAATTAGAATAAAGTAAATAGAATTAAATAAAATAGGATAAAATAGAATAAAATAGAATAAAATGGAATAAAATGAAATAAAATAGAATCAAATGGAATAGAGTAAATTGAAGTAAAATAAAATAGAGTTTAATAAAATAAAATAAAATAGAAGAAAATAGAAAAAAAATTAAAAAATTAAATTAAACTAAAATAAAATAAATTAGTACCTATAAAATGAAATAAAGTAAAATAAAATAGAATCAAATAGAATCAAGTAGAATAAAATAGTATAAAATAGTATCAAATAGAATAAAATAGAGTTATATAGAATAGAGAAAAATAGAATAAAATAGAATAAAATCAAATAAAATGGAATAAGTTAGAATAAAGCAGAATAAAATAAAATTAAATAAATTAAAGTATAATAGAATAAAATAAAATAAAATAGAATAAAATAAAAAAAAAATTAAATCTTAAATTTGACGAATAATAATAGACCGGTAGTATGCTAATTTAATTATTTGGTCTGTCATATGGCCTGTCTTTTATTTTTTTTTTATTTTAATTTATTATCAAGACATAGTTTTTTATGTAACTTATATATCTCTCAAAGAAAATTAATGAGCACCATTAATATTTGGCCGTTAATAAATGTTATTCATTTCTTTGTGACATTATAAAAGAGATTGCAATAAATCTAGTGTTAGTTTCATCTGGAATATCTGAAACTTTATTAGAAGGCGGACGAACTGCACATTTTGCTAAGAAATTACCATTAAACATACAAATCAATGAAACATCAGATTGCAACATCACCAAAAATAGGGCAATGGCGAGTATTTTGAAGAATGGCCTACAAGAGGTCATAACAGACACTGGACTCAAAGATATTTGTGACAATCAAAAAAACATTTTTGGACTGCTGTGAACAAACTAAACGCATGCCTAACATCATCCAATTTGTGACAGCACGTAAAGGCGCTTTAATTGACGAATAACATGCGAGTATTTTTCAAGATCAAAGTGCAATTTTGTTTTCGAAGCAGTTGTTGGCAATGGCATTTTTAAATTTTAGGTTTTAGCAAACATTCAAAATAAAATAAAATTAACTTACAGTAAACCTATTCTTTTTTTATATAATTTATAACATCTGTTGTTGGAATCAACATCTCATAAAATCAGTAAAGGTATTATATGTTTTTTTATAGTGTAAAATACGGATTTGAACAAATACAAGAACATTTAAATTGATTTTATTCAAATACGGGCATTAATTTAGTGTTTTATGAATTTTACTTTGATTTATATAAAAAACTTTATACAAAAAGTTCACTAGTTACACAAAACATGCAAGACATGCTCTGTGGATAGTTGCCTAAGTCTACTAATACACTCATGCCAGTAACATTTTCTATGTAATTTTAGACACATATTCGCATTACGAATATTATTTATAAATATCGTACAAATCGTTACAAAACTTTCCAACGCTATTAAAATTATCGTTACCTTTAACACTTTATTCTCATATTTTCCCATTTACCTTTCTGTACCTGCTTCAAAATAACAAATCTAAAAAGTAAATGCAATTCCACCAGCTCCGTTTATTCCTTTGAACGTTCTAAACGCTTTAATGTCGCCGTCGCAAATATTTCTCTCGCCAAAATCACATTCGATTCAATATATTCACTACTATTTTTCGATTCATTTTTATGCTCCATTTAATATTATTTTTACAATAACACTTTGCCCTTGTCAAAAAAGAGAATGTCACACCTGTGACCTTTCCCAATTCCTTTTCAAAACTCTCGAGTGTCCTAGTTTCTAGTCTTAGTTTTTCTGGAGAGATAGATACATACACGGGTTAATATAATTTTGTTAAAGGTCTTCTTAAAGAAGGAGAGTGTATGTGTATTCTTTAAAATCAATTAAAATTTGTATATTTACATATTATTTTAATAAACGGGGATTAAACGTTGGTATAGGAATCGGAGGGCTTGTTGTTTTGCTCGTAAGACCAAAACATTGAAATCTCCGGTAAATGCCTAACTGATAGTGGCGAATAGGTTATAGCTGATCTCAAAAGTCAGCCAGCTCTGCCAACGAATCCTACCTCCTACATCCACGAGGACATAAGTTGCGTAATCCTCGGTAATATATGGAGGTGCATAAATATTATAGCAGAAGGAGGAGGGTGAAAGGCGGGCTTCGGGGCATTATAATCGAAACACACCAGCGAACCCTTTCTAGCCCGCACTGAGGCAGCGTGGTAAGGTACGTTTTACAAATCCAAACATGAAACACACTCAAATCATGGCCCTCATTCTCCGTAGGCCCAAATGTTCCTGAACTGGGTAGCTTTCAAGATCAAGCCAGGAGGGCAGAGGGTGCTAAGAATCTGCGGAGTCGAAACCGCTGCCCAAATAAAACAACAAAGCTTCTTATAGCAACATATAACTGCAGCTCGCTATCAAATCAATCCAAAGTTGTAGAACTGGAGAAAGAAACTGAACATATAAAATGGGACGTCATAGAAATCAGCGAAGTGAGACGGAAATATGAAGAGCTATTGGAATAAGCGTCAGGAAACACGTTTTACTACCGAGGGACATCATCGGGTAGAACAAGCCCGGTATTAACAACTATCAAACAAATACAATACACAAATTATACAAATATACGCCCCAACGATTAGGGGTGGGAAAAACCTCCCGGTTATAACCTAAAACCGGTTTTTTACTCGGCAATAATCGGTTTTTCCGATTATCGGTTGTTTTTCGGTGCCGGTTATACCCGGTTTTTTCTTTTTAAAGTAATAACCGGTGAAAAACCGGTAGTTTCATATTTATATTTTTACTTTATAAGTATATACCTAATAAAATGTATGGAAGAAAATTAGCTTTTTTTATGTGCTCTTAGATTGTCACCTTGAAAAATTCATAAATCGACTGTAATTTATATCGATGTGCGCTACTTCAATTAACTTAATTAATATAAACAAAGCTTAAAAGGTTTTTTTATTTTATTGCTTTGAAAATATAGAATATCGGTCCATAAACTACTGAATTTTATGTATCTCGGAATTTTGTGTTATAAATAAAGAATCAGCAGACCTAGTAAAACATATTTGATTGATTTTAGTGTGTTTTTCAGATATAAAGCAAATCGGCAAATAACAGTCTTGAGACAATGATGTTGGGGGTTCGACGCTTTCGGGAAAGTAATACTGGGGATTATATCTGCAAAGCCATGAAGGAGCTCCTCGAGGAATTCGGCATCCCTCTGGCTAGAGTTGTTGGCGTCTACACAGATAGTGAAGCGAACATGGTCGTTCGAGTAAAGATGCTCGGAGAGGACAAAAACCTGCATTGTTTTATGTTTTGCACACGTAATATATTTAGTTGTTACAGATGGCCTAGAGGATGTCAACAATGCTGTATTAAAATAATTAATTACCGAATTTAAAACCACAGTCATTTTGGTAGGCATAGCAACGTGTATATGGAAAAATTAAGAATGGAACAAGAACGGGAAGGTAAGAGAGCGGGTGATGTGAAGCTTTTGGTACAATTCGTACCAAATAGATGAAATTTCATATACTATATTCTCTAAAGGTGGGTATAATGTCTCCTTACATATCTGCAATATTGGCAAATCTCTCAATTAAAAAATCACCGAGAATGATTTGTGCTGCCGACATAGAACTAATCAATGAAATTGTAAGCATTTTATTGCCTTTGATGAGACCACAAAGAGATATCCGGTTCTCAGTACATTACTGCTAGTCTGGTAATTCCCCTTGTGTCCACTATCAAAAGATCTTTAAAAAACCTATCCCCAAAACATAGTGGAGCCCAAAGGCTATGCTAAAAACTTGTAAGTAGCTTTCAAGAGAGAGGCACCAAGCTTTTACAAAATCCTCTGCCATGCCATGCTTCACTTACGGACCCAAGGTTCAAAAAATTATATATGAATCCGTTGAGACCGGACAAAGCCACATCCAATTTAGGCTCAGACGTCAGGAAATATCTTTCCCAAATTGAAAAACTCTCTCCTTTATGCTCTTTCCAAACTGAAGTGCCAAAGTGGGTTTAAAATCAAACCCTCGTTGGTCTTCACACGACGTGGAGTTGGTGAAAAGTGGTTCCAGTTTAGGTTCCCTTGAAACAGTTTTAAAGTTCTTATCCAAATGAACTTTTCTCTTAAATGAACTCACTCTTGAGTACCCCATTTGTATTCTGGGAGCAGAACACAACCTGTATGCTAGGTTTGTCTTTTATAGCCAAAAGACACATATCGTTGGTTAAAAGTTCGGTAGCATCAGAGAGACGGCTGACATCGTTGAACGATATTTTCTCTTATCCGACCAATATATGTATATATACATATATATATATATATATATATATATATATATATATATATATATATATATATATATATATATATATATATATATATATATATATATATATATATATATATATGAATGAGTTTTCCTCAATAGGCTTCTTGGACTTTAATTTTCTATGCTACATTGTGACTTGAAATTTATTATGGCTTCACCAGGTTGTAAAATTTGCTGGTGAAAAGTTGCCGTTTATATTGATTGATTATATTGCTATCGATATATTCTTTCGATAAATATCATTATCGATAATATTGATTCGAATGGAATATCGAAAACTAAAGTGCAATGTAAATGTAACATTGTAACCTATTTGGTATTGGTATATTGGCTATTGATTAAAAAAGACAGAACACCGGTTTTTGGAATAACCGGTTTTTTTTTGACCGGTTATAACCGCCAGGTTAAACCGTGAATAACAAAAAACGGTACTACCGAAAACCGGTGTTTTATCAACAACCGCCATCCCTACCAACGATTAGTCACACTAACGAGAAAATACAGGAACTCTACACTAACACAATTGAAGAATTAAATAACAGTAAAAGTCACTTCAACAAAACACTGATGATGGGCTTTTTAGTCCAAAAACTTTCTGTGATGTAACCCGAAAGGGATTTAAAATTAAATACCTTTTATAAAGGATTTTTAATTAACTTTTGTGATTAATGGTATAGTCAACTACAGGAATTTCATTTTCCTTATGAATGACAATAAATGGTCCACTAATGGAAGTAGTATATTATTATAACATGAAGAACACCTAATTACTTTTTAATCATACTGTTTTTGTTTTTTTCTTTCTGTTCTCTATGGATAAGTTAAAACACACTATTAAAAGATGTCACAAACAACATTTTTACTATCATAACTAAATTTTAAAATGTATTTTGTCCATTATTTTAGATGTTATATTTTATATGTGTGTTATTAATGTTGAGTGTCATAGCTTTATATAAATAATCTCAACGACTAGTAAGTTGCACTGACAATTTGTGATATATTGTAAATATTTACACAATCTTCTAATTACAGTGTCTTGAAGAAGGAATAAAACAATTCCGAAAGCTAGACCAAAAGTCAAAAGAGTGTTTCTTCAACATCCCGGTCAAACCTTCTGACTGCAGCCCTAATTAACTATGTTGTTTGTTTATATCGACAGTCAATAATATCCAGTATTTCTTTTATATATATATATATATATATATATATATATATATATATATATATATGTATATATATATATATATATATATATATATATATATATATATTACATATTAGCCTCGAATATCGGCTATCAATGCGACTCTCGTTTAGTGCTTCTATAACACTGTAGAGTTCTACTGAGTCGAATGCTTTGTGGAAATCTACGAATGTTAAAACTAAGGGCTTGTTATATTCTATATATATTTGGAGGCGATCGTTGGTTCCAAAGTTTGCACTGAATCCAGCTTGTTCTCTACTTTGATATAGTTATAATTTCTTGTCTAATCTTGTGGTGATTACTCTCGTGAAAAGTTTATAAAGATGGTTTAACAGACTGATTGGTCGGTAATTTTCCAGATCAGTTTTTTTATGCAGTACTCCGTAAAATATCTTTCTTGTACCATTTTTGCTGTAGTATTACACAGTGACTTTACAGACAACTCTTTATAGTCTTCGCCAGTTGCCATCTTGCCTTTTTTGAGGCCAGTTGCTATGACGTTTTATCATTTAAAAATAGTCTTATCAGTTAAAACAGTTAAAACGGTTTTATCAGTTAAAAAAAAAAAAATAAAAATAGTGAAATAGTCCATTTTATATACTTCAAAATAGATCAAATCAAGCTTTTTGACGTGACAACGTCTTAAATTAGGTTGTGGCTCGGAGTCATTCATGAAAAAGTGTAACGCCCGCTCACGTCTGTTACGATGAGTCACCGAACGAGAGAGAGGCCCGCCGGACCGGCGAATGCCTTGCCTCTCTCTCCCACTCAAACATGATTGGTCCGCTGCGCGCGCAGCACTAGAGAATTAGGCGCGTTGAATCGGTGCGTGCTTGTGTCTCTGTCTTTCTCGAGCGTTCTTGGCGTTCAAGACACATTACAGCAGAAACACTTCCTTTCATTTCATATTTCTCCTATCATCGTCCTATCCTCAACAAAATCACTCAAATAGAAATTAGTTAAGTTTAAGTTTACATGTACAATGTTTTAGTAAACAAAATATATTTCTATAGTTAAAATTTGTGCAATTCTTATTTTCATTCAATTCCTTGTTCCTATTGTGCAATTTAATAATATTCATATCAATAAATATTCTACCGAGAAAAAGACGTTGTCACGTAAAATCTTCGCCCGTAAAACCGACTTTACAGGCAACCGATTTTTTTTACTTAAGTACTCACTTTATACAACATTAATCAAGTTATACATAATTTGAAGCAACTGAGTCCTTTAGGACTTTCAAAAAATGACGAAACACCTTTAAATCCACAAAAAACGTATTTTTCAGTGTTTTAAGGGTTTCGCGAGTTTTTGAACGAACGTAAAAAAATGAATTCTGGGAGTGAGGACATTTTACATTTTACGACTTAACGGGGGACCTTTCACCAAGGTCTCAAGGACTCTTCGCTTGAGACTTCACAAAAAAGTTGTTCGAATTACCGTTTAAGATGTGTGGAAGGTGTGCCAGCCGTAGCTCAGTGGCTATGTTACTGGCTTAACAAGCTGGAGGGCCTGGGTTCGTATCCCGGCACCGACAAAAATTTAAAATTTCTAATTTAACTGAGCTGCCACCGTGCTTCGGAGGGCACGTAAAGCCGTCAGTCTCGGCTACGAAAGTAGTCGTTAGGTCATGTTAGGGGCGCTTGCGCGACCTGAAAACCCTAACACTAGACCTTAGCCAGAAGGTTACACGAACTTTACTTTACCGTTTAAGATATTCCAATAAACTAAAATGTGACTTTTGGAACATAAACAGAATGTGGAAAAATAAAAAATGATAAAACTAAATTTAAATTTAAAGTATGTAGCATATTTCTTTGTTTAGAGCATCTACATGGTCTATGTAGAAATTGTTTTCAAAGTCACAATGTAGATGAATATTTTCACCACAATTAAAGTTTATTTAACATATTTATTGTTTTTAGTTCCACCTTTTACTTTTTAAGAACTTCTAATAAAATGTTTATTATTATTACTCTTAATAAATATATCGTAGAGTTTATAGTTGTCACTTTTTCAAATAAAAATTCTATAAAAATTTTTTTACATTTTTTAGTTTCTATTCTTTGACTCCACATTATAGAAATATTTATTTCAGGACACATTATAGACGAATCCTTAAAAATTAAATCATTTTATCAATAATTTAATTAATATGTTTTCAATAATTATGTAGAGATCTCTAAAACAAAAGAGAAAAAATGAAAAAACCTCCGACTATGATATTCGCCGAAGCCGGTGTCGAACAGAGTACTGGAGGAAGAAATCTGAAACATAAAGAAGAGTGGAAAATGGAATTGCAGACATTTAAAGCAATTCTAATCATAAAGAAAACAGCTTTATAGCCATCAATGTGACGCCACTGAACAGCAAAAACACCTGATTCGATTCGAAGAATCGTAATTTCTAGTCGGGTGCATAAATGGGCCCAGAATGGGACTAACCACCCCCTGAATGGTGGTAAAAACCCCCAAGCCCGGGCCTTTTTCCTAATGGCGAACACTAAACTACAGGAAAGGTCGAAAATCTCGTTTGGAGAAGGGTTTCTCGAATAAAACTTTCTTAGTTTTCGGTCTATTTCCACAATGGAATTCCGGCGGATGCGAAAAGATAAAATTAAAAATGAAAATCTATTTGCATACTTCCGGAAGAGGAAGGAAATGGAAAGAACATATTCTTTTAAATTTTTGATGAGTTGCATAAATGATTTTTTATTCAGAGGTAAACTTTCAGTCACGTTAGGGTCTTTCTTTTCCAGTGTAACAAAACAATAAAAGGGAACAACTTTTGGTTTTTACTGAAGTTGAAAAAAAGTAGGTAGATAAATCCCCTTTTTCAGGGACTTTTCCATTGTGATCAGTAAAAATAGCTCTGGGAATAAGGTAGATATACGAGGGATAATAACCTTTCCAAGAATTGAAAATAAACTCTAAAACAACTTAGATCAATTGGAGCGTTTATTTACATAACAACACAAATCCATTTTTTGCAAATTTGACTTTATATGTTGTTCGTATAGAATGGTAGTTTCTTTTTATCGATCACACACATTCAGTTGTGTAAAAATCCCAGATGTCCGTATTAAACTACATAGAAAATTCGGATCGTTTTGGTAAAACAATAGATATCCATGCCGTTTGCTGTAAAAGCAACACTTGTCCTATCTTAGTCAACGCTCATCGCTAAGCGTGAATGATCTTGTCTTGAAACCATAAATCAAGCTAAAATACATGGAGTTGCTCACAAAACGCATAAAGGTGATAAGGATGTTTTAGTCCGAACAACAGGAAATGACTGTAGGTAAGTTTTTCGATAATAACAAGTTATTTTCTCAATGCTTGCAACTTCAATCTTGGTTGTAGGTGTAAACGTTACCAATGCTTCTATGTAATAACACAGAAACAACGTTCTGACTTACTGAATATGTTTAATAATATAAAGACCAAAGATTGGAAATGACAGATTTGGATCACATATTTTTTATCTGCAGTAAATACATAACAGTAAGACAGCTTTAGTAACAAGCTTAAATATTTTCTATCTTACCGTGGTCTACCCAGTACTTGCCTTAAAATATGCTCAAAACGACATCTGGACGTGAAAGGTCTGAACCTCGTTCTAATCCTAATATACCTATCAAATTCTGCTTTTAAACTTTCTTGATATATGTTTATATAAGTTAAGAAAATAAATGATAAAGTATAGAATGTGAAGTTAAATATTTTAAACAGTATACTTGTTGTATAGTACTAAATCGGTCTGCTCGTCTTAAAAAATCTTGTCATCTGATAAAAATTACAAAGCTAGGCAAAATACTTACTCAGTTTTTGGTAAAATGGGTTAGTCCTAAAGCCAAAAAGGTAAATTAAATTTGACTTTTTATTTTAGATTTTTGAATGGACAAAATATCATACTTAGTATCTAAAGAGTTTTCCGCAGTTGTTTTCAACCAACGATAAATACTTGTGATAACGTTACAAGTTCTTAAAATACGAAACAACCCAGTAAACCAACTAGAAAGAATAAATCTGTCTATATAAATGCAACCTAATTATTATAATATTGTGTTATGTTATTTTGTATTATAAATTAACTTTCTTAAGACGGTCCTGCGCACTTTTCAACGATTCAGAATGTTACTTGTGCTGTCACCTGTTGAATACACTTATATAACTACATAGAAATCTGTTTTCTGCTGTACTCCCATCTACCAGTACTTTACATGACTAATAGTTATGTTGACGTTTGAGGCATCATTGCCAAGTTTATTGTAAAAGAAATAAGGTGATTTTATTAACAATAAAAATAATCTGCTTATCTACTGTAGCAAATAATTATAAGGACTAAGCATGTGTGGTATTTTTACTTTAAAATAATAAATAAATTAATCTTCAATATCAGCACAATATCTTATAATATATTATGCAAAAAATATTTAAGTTTCTTGTGTACCACTGCGGCAACATTGTAATGAAGTTAGAAATAGTTCAACAACTACTGGAACTTTCAAAATATGTATTTATTATTTAAATTTTAACATAAAACCTCAAACCAATGAACAAGTGGATAATATAGTGGTATTATCAATTAGTTTCAGAATTAAATATAAAGCTGTCTTATGATTTGGTGTAATATTTGAATTGATTCATTCAAAGGTAAGTCTCATAGGTTATATTATCAAATCTTTCCCGCCAATTTTTCTGTTTTCTATAAAAACAAAATAATGTTAAAAATTTAGAAAAATGCGTTTTACCCTTTTATGACATTTTACCCTGATATTACATAGTAGCTCTTTTAGACTTATTCCATTTTGAAAACATAGAATCATGTGTCTGTTTGGAAAAATATCTGCTTATAATTTTGTTTGAATGTTGATTTTTAGATTAGTTCTAAAGCTTTCAATTTTTTTATAGATTTTTCGGACAATCTCCTCAGAAAGTGTTTCTGATGCCATCTATAAATTAAACCGTTTTGATGCTTTATATTGGTTTTAAAATGATAATTACCTGCGAAGTGAAGAGTTAAAAATTGCTACTTCTTTTGTTCCAAAGACTCCCATCAATAACTTATATGTCTAGTAGAAATAGGTTACTTTTTCAAACTATCACAATAGTGATTTCACAATGAAAAGACAATTCACATTCCTAAGACCTATCCATGTGACTAAAGGAAATATTTAATACAAATACTAAAACAAATTTGTAAAAAATGCTTCCTAATTGCAATATTTTGATACCTTTTTATATGGATTGTTTTCTTACAAACATATAAATAGAATTTTGACAGCATTGAAGACCAAATTGAAGAATGATCATATATTGACCCATGAACACAATGGAATCTTCTTTATTCAGTTATTAAATATTCATTTTAAACAAAATTTAATGCACACAGTATGTGTAGAGCAAGTAAAGCATATATGACTAACAAGTCTCTGAACATTGATACATTCAAGAAATTACATTTAAGTCTAACAGTTCTTGACAATGCAGGATGGTTTCAGAGCATTGATTAAATGTTGATTTAGTTCGACTATTTGGCCAGAATTATTTAATTGCTGAAAATATTATTTTATTAAATACATTATTTTCTATTGTAATAATTGCATAACATTAATTATATTTTTTTATTTAATTTAATTTAAAAACTTTTTATTATTAAAAATAATATTTTATGATGTCCTAGCAATGCGTCCAGCACATCTTATCCTCTGCACATTACCTTTAAACAGATACAGAGATTGCGAAATTTATTACCTAGCTGGTATAATTCAAAGTTATATTCTTAATGCTGTAGCCCATTTCCCAATAGTTAATTGGGAATTGCAATAAAAGTATTACCCTATGCTATGTAGAACAAGTACATACTTAGTAAAACTATAAATTTTAAGGCGCTTAAGACATTTTACATTTCAGAATCTAATTGTAAGTCATATAATTTATGCACTCTTTATCTTTGCTTTTATCAGAATCATTTGCTAAAGGTTTATGCAGAATTTGAATGACTTTCTTAGGGAGAGGTAATTTTTTATTGTTTTCTTATTCTCTTTTTAAAATTTATACTACTTATTTTGGAATGTGATGCATCTATTGCTCTAGTGTTGGAAAATTCTCAAGAACAAAAGAATCGAGTTATTGAATCTTCCAATAGGTGAACCAGTCCATGATATTCACCAGTTTGGTTAGTTAAGACAGTTAATGGCGAGTATGACTTTTGTTTTGACGGTAGGGTTCTCAATGAAGTAACTAAATGAGACACATATCTCTTACCTAATATAGAAAGAATATTTTCCTACTTAAAGATGCAAAATTTATAAGTTCCACTGCCTTGAAAAAAGCTTTTTGGCAAATCTCTCTTCCCTTCAAGAGAAAAAACCACTTTAAGTGTCATAGGTCCTAGAGGTTCCTTCCAGTTTACCGTTATGCCTTTTGGCCTATGCAATTTTGCTCAAACTTGACATATATTAGTTGATGCAATTTTCGGTAATAAATATAAACCTAACATCTTTTGTATATATATTTTTATTTGTTTTGGTGTCGACCATATTATTATTTAAAATAATTTTCTTTGGCATATTTTCACATTTTGTCAGTCTGGAATTAAAACAATTCTATTTTTTTGTCACTTAATATTTTGTCAACTGATTGTTGACTTCATCAGAATTGCACTACAAATTTATTAAAACAAAGAAATAAGCAACATTAACATAAAATTACATAATTATTTACTCACAGAGGTAGAACTGTTCACAAAAATAGTAATAAACTTTTTCAATTAGACAGACAATTTTAAAATAAGTTAAAACACACATAAAGCAACAAAAAGTGTATAGTGGAATAGACAAGTTTCTTTGTATTTGTACGTATAAAATAAAGTAGCAGGTACATGGTAAATTAATTTTGAATTCAATTGATTGCAGAATATCGCGGAAGATGCTGCTTAACTGATTCATATCTGCTTTGTAATTTATTACATTTTTTGTGTTGGTAATATACCTAACATATTTCAAGAACAGTTTTTTTGTGAACAGTTCTACCTCTGTGAGTATTTATGTAATTATATGTTAATGTTGCTTATCTCTTTGTTTTAATAAATTTATAGTGCACTTCTGATAAAGCCAACAATCCCAAATGTTCTGTGATGTAGCCCGAAAGGGTTCTTTTTTAAATAAATATACCATTTTATAGAGCATTTTTAAATAAAATTTTTTAACCAATTTTAAACATTTATATTTGGCTTCTTCTTGTCCAAAGTTAACTAAGTCCAAAAACCATTAATTTCCAAAAAGGACTGAGTTCTGTCGTTAATTGCGTTTTTGTGTAACTAATGATCACCTGATTCAATAATTGAATATAAAATAAGGAGCTGTATTTGATTCCGGAACAGTCAAGAAATGTTCATCTCTGGAATGACGAATTTTTAAACAAAAATAATTACTATATTTGTACCATCAAACTTTATTGGTATTTAAGATTTATGGAAAAATCGTATCACGTATTTGCTTCAAAATATGTACATTTTTATTCCGATATGGCAAGTAATATAAGATCGTCTGCTGCAGCTACATATTATACAAGAGGATAGTTTCACGGCACAGCATAAAATTTCTACAAGCATAAAATCCTTGTTTATTGCGAACGTCGAGAAAAACAGATGTCCCATTTGCTAGTTCTAGCACGTGTATTATGAGACGGACGTGTCACGTGCACCAAAATAAAACATAAAACTCAAGAAATGTCAGGGAGCTTGATCTCTTGTAGGAGGTGTCATATGACCTGTTTTCTTTTATTGTAGTTGAGTGGTAATTGAAAAGGTAATTTAATGTAGCCATTTGGGGAGGCGCTATAAATAACTTTTTGCCTTACATCTCTTTACGAGTTATCGAATTTTTGATACATTTTAGGTTTTTTATAGTATTTTTCTTCATGTTATTGTTTAGTTTGAGAATGTAACTTTTTTATTTATACATCGATGATTGAATCATGCTTTAGTTAAAGCAATATTGATAGTCTTTTATACAGCCGTAGGCAATTGTTGTTTGCGCGTATATTCCAGTGCTCTGATTCTTAAATCTGGTCCTGATGCGCCGCTCGGGTCAAACTGACAACGTGGTTGGCCGTTCTCTCGTAAGAAATACATTGCCTATTATACCTGCACTGCATTCTAACTGTGGCTTCTACTATAGTGGAACAGGGGCTTTGAAGGTGGAAGTGTAAGAAAGAAGCATCATGAAGAAGAGTTTTTGGGTTAGCCAACCAAGCCATGAACACAAGGTATCTCTGGTCTCATCAGCCATACAAAGGGAACGGCTCTTGAATCAGCGTTTTTGGCGTACAGCTGTTTTATCTGCGATATTTGAGGGGGTTTGTTTCTAGGTCGTCGTAATACTCATCCGGAAATTCGTTACCAGCGAAGTGTAGAAGCTTGGGTGGAGGGAATGGAGTTTTGTTTTGGCCAGCCTAGTAAGTGTGCCCCAGGCAATGGAATAACCTTGGCAATGGAATAATGGAATGTCTTTAGAGTTTGTTTGGCTCTGTTGTTGGGGTCAACTATTGTTCGAAGGACGTATCTTCTGCTGAGAGTGCGAATTCTGTTCCTTATTGTTGGAAATTAATGAAATGAAATTTTTTTATCTATTAATGAGGAACTCATCAATGGAAACTTGCAAGTGATAGGCCAATGGAATGTAAGTAGAATGAAAAATTTCGATACAAAGCCTCGGAACAATGGTGGAAAACGAAGACGACTACTGCAAAGAAAACGAAATATGATTGGCTACAGGCTACATGGAATATACAGGGACTTTGGACAAAACAAGCAGACGTATTCAAAGAGTTAGGGGAAAGGAAAGTAGATATATGTATCATTACAGAAACCAAGAAAAAAGGAAAAGGAAATGAAGAGCTAGGAGAGTACATATACATTCACAGTAGTGTGAGTAAAAATAACAGAGAGGAGTCTTAATAGACATCCGAAAAAATCATGTATTACTAAAAATAAAAAAAATGGACACATTGCTCCAAGTGAAGATGCAGATACAAAAACTAAAGACGAATCCTACGGCAAGATAACTGAAGTATTCTATAAGGTCAAATATTACTGCGTAATTTTCATATTCGGTAACTTACACTGCAGAGTGTGGTTTTTAGCGATTTCTTGCTTCCCCCAGATTCCATGAAGCTGTCCTTTTTTCCAAAGGAGTGGGATTTGCCATTACTGTATGATATACCCACCTGGGGACCCATTCTTTTTGTTTTAGATATCGCCATATTTCTATTAGGAGGTTTTTTAGCCTTAAAACACCACGCTGGCTAGACGGGTTGGTGAGTGATTTTATACAATCCCTAAAATCAAGGGATTGCCACTTCCGCCATTCACACCGCACCGAAGGTATTCTTCTCCGCCGTGGCTGCCGTTGTGGACTTCATCCGTGACCCTGGGTAAGGGACCCTAAGCAGGTACTAGTTTCCCGGGTCAGGAAACACCTGGAATCTGCGGAGGGCAGGGATTTATTCATTTTCCCTGATAGGACTATCGAAAGGGCAGAGTAGGGAGAGAAAAAAATAACGTGGTAGTAGGAAAATATGGAGAACAAATAACCAATGAAAACTGAATGCGTATCAAAGATTTTTGTGAAACAATGACAACTTCCCAGCTGAAAACCACTGACGCAAGGATATACCGAGGATCGGCATGGGGATCTGACGATCATTCAGTTATGTCCATTGCGATGATTAACTATGGAAAGAACAGTTACACCCAAGTACAAAAGATACAAAAATGATAAGAATTATCGTCATCAACATTCTGGCTTTACAAACCTGCCCCTGCCTCCTCAAAAATTACTCTCCAGTCATCCCTATCCACCGCCTTCCTCCGCCAAGCACGTATTTCCATATTTCTTATGTCTTCATAGATGGTATTAAATAACCTTGTTCTGAGTCTTCCTCTTCTTCTCTGACCAATGGGTCTATCAAGGAGCGTTTTTCTATCTTTGTCATTTTCTTCCATCAAACTCCCAGGTATACAAATTTGTTCATTGCTTCAATGACGTCGTTTTCTATAACAAGTGATCGTAAGATTTGTGGTTGCGTGCTTATTTTCATATACTTCGTTTTTTTGGTGTTTTATTAAACCCATTTTTGTAGCTGATTCTTTTAATGCTACATACTCCTCTCGAACAGCGTTTTCCGTTTTTCCAACAATATTGATATCATCAGTATAGGTAAGGTTTTGCACTGATTTATTATATATTGAACCAATGGTTGTGATTTGTGACACACATATTACTTTTTCCAGAGCCAGATTAAACAGTAGGTATACAGGAGAGACGGTCTCCCTGACGCAGCTTGTTATTCGTTATTTGAGTTAGTTTTGTTAAATTTACCAACTGATTTGCTATTCCTAGCTCTTTCATTGCTTTGAACATTTCCCTTCTATTCACCGAGTCGTAGGCTGCTCTGTAGTCTATAAATATGCGATAAGTAACTATGCCATATTCCAGTGTTTTTTCTAAAATTTGTCTCAAGGTTGCAATCTGATGAATTGTCGATTTACCACCTCTGAAACCATCGTGGTATTTTCCTACTATCCGTTCTGCATATGGTGCCATACGGTGACGTACGTAGTACTATGGAAAATATTTTATGCGCTATATTTAGAAGCGTAATTCCTCTGTGGTTAGAGCATTCAAAGATATCTCCATTTTTGTGTATTCCAATATTGCAACCATTGGGGAGGGATTTCTGTGTCCATATTTCTTTTATAAGCTGCTGTAATGACATTATGGTATCGTGGCTGCCTTTTTTATATAGTTCGGCTGGGAGATTATCTATTTGGGTGATTTGCTTCTGGCTAGTTTTTTAACTGCATCTTTAACTTCAAAAATCGTTGGTGGTTCCTCTTGTCTCTCGTCTGTTCCCCTTACCTCATCTCTTTCGTCTTTCAGGTTTTCTACTTCTTCCTCTACATTAGGTGCCTAAATGACAAGGTTTAACAGCATGTAAATATATCCTGGAAAGTTTAAAAAGCTAAGAGAAGAGAAAGTATGCCATCGAGAGAATTACATCAATAACTACTGTCAACAACGTATAGCAAATTTTCTTTATCTGCGATAAACACTTGTTGAACGTAGATGTTGGCTTGAATGTAGCTGCTTCTAGATACTTGTTGTTGAATGTATGTATGTATTTTCGGGTAGCCGTTGAATTTTGCGTAGCAGCTGCTATGCTACTGCATTTTTATTCCGTGGTTGACCATGTTCTTCGGGAGGTCACTGTGTGGTACCACGAGACTCAGGGAATTCCACCAATGTAGTTAGGGTATATCCCAATAAAAGGTGAACAATGAAAAGAAAAGGCCAAAAAACTAAAATAAAAATAATGATACCGACCAATAGAAAAAAGAAGTTCTATTAGACACTTGCGTCACCTCTAGAGAATCGAATATCAAAACAATTTTAATTTTAACACTATTTGAAACGAAAATAAGTTTACAAGGAGAGCATAAAAATTGCTGCATTCTGAATTAATTGAAAAAAAAATATAGATTCTTTGGATCGTTACAAACTATAGCATGCTTTAACTTGGTTTAATTTCAAACATTACTTCATAAGGTTCCAGTTATTTCAATCTTTACCAAATTATATACCTATACATATATCAACATACATCGATGATATTGCAAATGTTTGAGAATATAAGCAAATATTCGATCCTTCACCGACGTACATTTAATATGTGTTTATATTCATCAAATATCAACATTCTACAATTTCGGAATTTTAGTGTAACCTATACATTAAACACCTTTCTCAGGATAACAGTCAGTAAGGAATAGTAGTACAAGGTATTTTAACCCTTGAAATCGTGCTCAAGCACCAGATATAAATTAAGAAATACAGCTATCGATCACACGAACACAATACGTCCTTTTTACCCTGATTTCATTTTTTATATACATCTTTTCAATCCATTAATTTAGAAAATAGATTCGATCGAGGTTATGTAATTGATTAATGGGAGTTTTACTCAAAAACTACGGGAGATATAATGGAAAATATTGCTTAATATTTCTCTCTTAAAGGAAAATGAAATCTCGTGGCTTTTACGCCAGGAATATTTGAAACAAAGGGAAACGAGAATAATAGGAAAGTCGTCGTATTTTTAATATACAGAGGCATATTTCTCAGCGTTCTGCAGTAACCTAGATATTCAGGATAAAGTTACAAATATTAATTATTACTTGTATAAGCCACTTTATATTTCGTTCGCTGCCAAAAAACATAAAAAAACGATTTTTAGAAGCAGAGATCAATAAATTGTGCTTTGGCTAGGACTTTCAAAGCAAGATTTTCCCGCTGAGAGGCTTTTTATTATCTATAAGCGTCGGTCTATCTAGATATCCCTGTCATATTTATTTGAATTTTTATTACCTAGCTCGAGTGATCAGTGGCCCGAGACATACTTTTCAGTGTGTAGATTATTAGATTATTGGTTCGAAAGAATTTGAAACGTATGTAATATTAAAATCCAAAGGGTCTTTTTACTGGAGCTGTAGCTTCTCAGGGAGCTGTTGCTTCCTTCGTGGATGTGTGAGATCTCAGGTTCTTCTGACGTGATTGTCATAAATTGGTTACATTGCTCCTGCAACTCCTATGGCAAGTTAATTTTCTTCTATTCTAGTTTAAGTCATATTGAACGCGTCGTAAGCTATTTTAGAATATATTTATAAAAATTAAAATGTATATACAGTGTGATTTAAAATTTAATACGAAATTTAGACAAATATACTAATTGTCATTTTGACAAGTTACAGTATGCCGGTGTTTATCGATTTTAATACAAAAACTATATAGGAAGGTATATAAGCCTATACCGAAGACGCAACATAGGCCCGTGGGAATAACCGTTTACAGCGCTATAAAAGCTCCCAAAATTCCTTTCAAACGAAGGTTTAATTTTAAAAAAGCGAACTGGGCAAAATTTGCTGATATTGGAAACACAAATGAAAAATATAGTCCCGATCCCCAAAAACTATGACGCGTTCATCAAACTTGTAAAACGAATCTCATGTAAACACATACCCAGAGGATGTCAACAACATTACATATCTGGTCTGAACGATGAAGCAAAAGACATTATGACAAAGTACACCGAAGAATATAGTAAAGACCCATTTAGCGAAGTTACGGCAGAGATAGGGGAGAGACTACAGCAAACACTAAGTGCCTCCAGACAACAACGGTGGAGTGAGACTTTAAGTAAAATGGATATGACGCACAGTAGTAAGCAGGCTTGGAATATGATCAAAAAACGTAATGGTGATCCCACAGAGATGAAAGAGCTATGTACAATAACACCAAATCAGATAGCCCACCAACTGCTTCTGAATGGCAAAACAAACAATCGTTGCAAAGCGCCAAAGATTATAAGAACTCAAGACCAGGAAACAACTCTCTTGCGAAACCCATTTACCATCGAAGAGCTCAAAAATGGTATTGACTGTATGAAAAATGGAAAATCACCTGGAGTGGACGAAATCCTAACAGAGCAGATAAAACACCTCAGGCAAAAAGCGAGACAATGGGTGCTCGATCTATTTAACATCTGTCGCTCTACCTACCAGATTCCAAAACTGTGGCGTAAATCAAAAGTAGTAGCCCTTCTGAAACCTGGGAAAGACCCTGAACTACCGAGTAGCTACCGTCCGATATCCCTGCTATGCCATTTGTATAAATTGTATGAACGTCTCATTTTAAACCGCATCCAGGAAAAATTAGATGCAAAATTAATCCCACAACAAGCAGGCTTCAGACCAGGTAAATCATGCACAGGCCAAGTGCTGAACCTAACAGAATACATAGAGGAGGGATTTGAGCAGAAAGACATAGTGGGAGTAGCCTTGATAGACCTCACACCGGCCTATGATACGATAAACCACAGAACCCTGCTAACTAAGATCTATAACACTGTGCTTGACTACGACCTGGTAAGTATCATTAGATCACTGTTGTGTAATAGACGTTTCTACGTTTTGCTAAATGGAAAGAAGAGCAGATGGAGAACCCAAAAAAATGGCCTACCTCAAGGAAGCGTTCTGGCGCCGTTCTTATTTAACATCTACACCAACGACCAACCAATGCACCCTCAGACTGAGAGTTTTGTCTACGCTGATGACCTTGGTATAGCCGTAAAGGGGAAAACACTCACACAAGTAGAGTCGACAATGGAAGAGGCTTTAAACATGATGTCAACTTACTACAAACAAAACTCATTAAAGCCAAACCCTACTAAAACCCAAGTATGTGCATTCCATCTCAACAACCAACTGGCGCATGTAAAGCTGAATGTTTCTTGGGAGCGACAACGCTTGAAACATACTAATAGGCCCAAATATCTTGGAGTAGTACTAGACCGGTCACTAACGTATAAATTCCACTGTCAGAACACAAGACAAAAGGTTTCTACGAGAAACAACCTTCTCCGGAAACTTGTAGGGAGCAAGTGGGGTGCAAACCCCCAGGTCTTGAAGACAACAGCTGATGCCTTATGTTTCTCAACAGGGGAATATGCTTGTCCCGTCTGGGGTAGATCTAGACACGCCCACAAGTCACCACGGCGTTAAATGAAACATGCAGAATAATTACCGGTTGTATGAAGCCTACCCCCCTTCCCCTACTGTACCGGGTAGCTGGATTCTCATCACCAGATGACCGTAGATGCGCCTCACAATATGTGGAGAAGTTCAGGCAAACTTTCGATAAAAGGCACCAATTATACGGGTTTGACGAACCACCAGGAATCAGCCGACTTAAATCAAGGAAAAGGTTTATGAGAAATGTCAGCGTCGAACCACCCGAACTGTTCCCCCTACATCCAGAACGACCTAATGGAATGAACCTGGACTGGAGAACCTGGCGGACACTGAATCGCATACGCACAGGTGTTGCCCCTGTAAAACAGAACCTCATTAAATGGGGCATCAAGACAGACAGCGACGCACTTTGTGAATGTGGGGAAATACAGAACGTGGAACACCTCAGAGTATGCAGACTTTGCCCATCACAGTGCACCCTCGATGATTTATGGCTCGCAAATACAAAGGGTGTAGACGTAGCCCGATATTGGGCAGAAAAACTGTAGTCGGATCCAGACACGAAAAAGTAAAGTAAGTAATACAAAAACTGACAACAGATAAGAACAAATTCATTTTTCCAGGTTTCAGTTCCCACGCGCATTTGGATAACTTCGCGGATCACTATAACGTTTCGCAATTAGAAGGCATTCAGTTATCATTCGCTCTAAGAACGACAGTTTCGAATCCAAAAATCGAACGATTCGATTGTCTGGGAACTAACTTAGTGCTGAAAAATGCTTTCTGAATACATGAGTATTATGTGAATGTTGAATGCTGTTGATTTTCTTTGACAAATAATCACTGACTTTTTTATCGCTATCTAGTACATGTATAAGAAAGAAATTGGGCACTAAAAAAGGGACTCAGTAGCACTCTGTATACGGTTCTTGAACAACTAAGTGGAGCATAGAGCTTTAGTGAAAATGCGCCATCGGGTTCTATTTTGCGCTAAGGCCCTCACCTCATTCCAACACTTTCCTTGACTTCTTATCTCGTCCATAATGGATCTTCTCCAAGTTTGTACTGGACGACCTCTTTTTCTTGGGCGACTGTTAGTGATGGGCGATATGAACGCTAAAGTTGGAGAAGGCAATATTAATTTAGAAACCGTAATGGGCAAACATGGCCTGGGAGCGATGAATGAAAACGGAGAGCGTTTTACAAATTTTTGTTCCAATCGTAGCTTAGCTATTGGTGGAACCATCTTCCTACATACAAATATCCACGGTTACATGGACTGCACCGGGTCATATAAGAGAAAATCAATAGACCGCATCGCCATATCAAAAAGATGGAGATCATCTCTTCTTGATGTACGTAATAAATGAGGAGCAGACGTCGCAAGTGACATCATCTTGTAATCGGTACCATTAAAATCAAGATGACAAAAAACAAAATCACGCTAAAATCCAACAGACCAACATACAATCTAGACAAATTAAAAACGGCTCCAGGACGACACTTGTTTAGGGAGGAACTCCAACTTAAAATAAGAGAACGTGAAGTAAATAGCTGGGAAGATTTGTAAGATTTTTGACACAAATAGCTAAACATAAACTGGGTAAAAAGGAAAAACAGAAAACAGAAAAAAATGGATGTCAGATAAAACTTGGAATCTGATCGAGGAAAGAACACAACAAAATGAAGATATTTTTTAAGCAAGAACTGCAGAAGAAAGAGATCGACAACAAGAATATGAAACAATAAATAAAGCAGTTAAAAGAAATGCAAGAAGAGACAAAAGAATGTGGTCTGAAGAACTGACAAAACAAGCTGAAACAGTTGCACAACACAACAGAACTAGAGAGCTATACCAAATTACTAGACTAACAAAAAATGGGCCAACTGTTCCCAAGCTCAAACATTGTAAGATCCGAGACAAACGAATTCCTTACTACAACAAATGACCAAGTAGAGAAGGAGATCTTCAAGAACTAGGAGAACGAGATGTTGAGTGACGAGCGGAATTTTGTTATAAAATTTTAGAGACCGGTAATGCAGACAGACACTTTAAAAAAATATATTTTGTTTAGTGATGAATATACATTTATCTTAAATAATGAACCAAATGTTCAAAATTATAGGATTTGGTCGACAGGAAAGCCTGAGGATATTATTGAAAGCCATACCTAATATCGTGGAAAAATAAATCTCTGGTTAGGAATATTTGAACACAATATTATTGGACCATCTTTCTACGAGGAAAATTTAAATTCAACAAAGTTTTTAGACTTGCTACAAAAAGAGATTTTACCCAGACTTGCAGAAATAGCTCCAAATGAAGAAGAAATTTGGTTTCAAATGGATGGATGCCCTGCGCACAATAACTGGGTGGTTAAGGAATTCCTTAAAAACAGCTTTAATAATTGTTTGATTGAACCTGACTGTAACATTAAGTGGCACCCGAGATCGGGAGATCTAGCTCCAAACGATTATTTTATCTGGGGGTATGTAAAATCAAAAATTAATTCTGACCAAAAATTTACAGATATAGAAGCATTAAAATTAAAAATACGAATTATTGAAGAGTGTGCAAAAATAACGCCACGTGTTCTGGCTAAAGTTAGACGAGAATTTTACAATCGATTGGGATACTGCTTAATACAAAATGACTTATTGTTTGAACATTTGTTATAGTTTTATGTTTAGAAATTATCATAAATTATTTTTAGGAAGGATCACAGTAAAACTATATTGAAATTCTTTGAATTGTGGTATAACCTGAAATTGAATTGGAGTGTATTATAATATCTTACATTAAATAAATATCTGGCAGTGCTCGCACTATTGCCTGAATATAACATTATCGCGATTTTTCGTGAACTAAGTACATTTCATCAACTTTATTGCTTTGTAAACAATATAATTGATTGCTTACAAAATACTATTTATTGTTAACTAGTAGTAGTACTATTTGCGAAAATTTGTTGTTTATAATTTAATCATAAAATAAAAATATTGACAGTTCAAAATTCAAATATTGTCTAATATCAGAAACATCAATATGATCAAACGCAACATGTCATACACATTCTTGTACCGCCTGTGGTTCGATTTTAAGGGGTGGACTGAAAAATATATTATATTTTTGCAAAATTTTGGAGTACGCTTAATTCGTAAAACAATTTTATCACTTGTTTTTAATGCAGATTTCACTCCTCTATAAAAAGTTTCTTATAACTTTTGATGTCAAATAATTAGGGAAGCAGGAATTCAACAATTTAGAATTTCCCATTGAGTTTCCTATGGCCCATTTTTCGATCCACCACCCGGTATATATAAATTTACTAGGAGAAGACAGGAAGGTTGTTTGTTTTATTTGATTTTTTGTATAAAGGAATAGTGCTAGAATTTTTTTTGAGCAGTGTAATTAGAACAACTACTCATACTCATCTAATTTATTGCATACATAAAATTATATATTTACTTTTTCTAGTAACTCTCCACTGTGATATCGCATGCAGTTGATGTAACATTCAAATCAAACTTACTTTTTAGAATATGTGTAAGTTTATCTACGATAAAATTTGCATTCAATTTTCTACGAGACCTGATTGTATATTAACCGAATCCTTTGTTTCAGCTGTCGTATTCGCCGCACAATGGCTCACAATTTATCCAATTTGAGGCAGTTCCTGCCATGTAGAGATATCCAAATCGAACTGCTCTATAATCTGTTTGCATATAAAGATGAACCTCAAATTGAAAGCGTCTACGTTTATGGAGGCCCAAGCAGTGGAAAATCAATTGTGGTCACCTCGACACTCGAGCACTTGGATATCAATCACGCCATAGTGAACATTATTGAATGTTACTCATCGAAAATTCTGTTCGAGACAATTTTAAATAAAATATCCGGTCATCAGTTGGATCCAAAGCATCCTGTGCCCTACGCGAGATGCGACAACATGATGGACTTTTTGTACAACGTAGAGAAATGCAACGAGGAAAAAAATCTCGACGGGTTTGTTTTGGTTTTGGACAATGCCGATGAGCTCCGAAATATGGAACATAATCTACTGCCTTGTTTTTTGAGACTAAAACAACTCACTGGAATCTCTTTAGTGGTTGTTATGATATCTGAAATCCTGTTTGAAAAATATTATACGAAAGCAGGGGGAATTGAGCCGTTAAAGATACATTTTCCACAGTATAACAAAAATGATTTGTTAGAAATCATTTCCTTAGATTTTGAGGATTCTAAAACGTTTATTTGCCAACACTTTAACTTGGCTTTGGAGTTTGATTTAAACTTTTATAAAAACTACCTTAACCTCTTCTTGTCGACTTTTTATAGAGCCTGTAAAGACTTGTCTGAACTTCGGTACATGTCTCGAATCAATTTTGTAAAATACTGTGAACCTGTTTTCAAAAAGGAACTTGCCCTAGAAGACTCTATGGGCTTATGGAGAAATATATCACCCGTGTTAAAACAATCGCTAGAAATGCTTTACTTAAGAATCGACACAACCAAACCAGCTTCTTCTGTCAAGGAAAAATCCATGCCAACATTGGAATTGCCGTTTTATGCTAAATACCTGCTTATAGCAGCCTATCTGGCTAGCTACAATCCTGCCAAAGACGATAAGAGACTTTTCATGAAATATCATGGTAAACAGAGGAAGAAGTTGAAAGATATCAGATTGAAAAGCAAAGTTAGCGAACAATTAAACACTCAACTGGGCCCTAAGCCGTTCGTTTTCGACAGATTGTTGGCCATTTTCTATTCCATCCTGGACGAGAAAGATAATAAAATGGGATTTAACAACAACCTGTTGGTGCAGATTTCCAGTTTGATGGAATTAAGGTTATTGTCTTCGGTGTCAGACAGCTGTGTGTTGGACGGACAGAAATATAAATGCAACGTTAGTTTTGAATTTATTCAAACCGTTTGTAGGTCAGTAGCGTTTGAGATTAAAAAGTATCTCAGCGATTTTAGTCATATGTGATGAACCAAACTTTGTTATTTATTTTGTCAGCAATTTTTTCTATTTAATTATGTTTAATAAAAATAAAATTTTTATAAAAATGCTCGAGTTATAATTGTTTGTACGTGTAGGAGAAAAAACTACATCCAACGTCAAAATATCTGGACAAATAACTACACCAGTCTGACTGGGAAAAAAGTATTGATTTCACGTAAAAATCTTCGTATCCACGTAAAAAAAATTTGAACAGTCTAAAAGGTAGGTATATGAGAGTTAGCTGATGAAAAATCCGTGACGAGGTATAGCTGATTTTACTTTGTTTTTGTTTTAAACAATCTTAAAAAGTGAAACAGTCATTTTTTTGTCTATAAAATGTTACTCATGTAGTTTAAAGAAAAATGGCTCAAATAAAAATTGTAGATCTTAAAATGTTTTTAATTTGCCAATTTCTGAATTAAAATACATAAAGAATTCACCAATATATAATCGGTTCACAATTTGTCGATAGCTCACTACAAGTTTAACCCTAATTAGAGAACTGAAATACAGAGAGGATAGGTAATACGATATAATAGTAAAAACCAACCTGAAACTGACCGTTTAAGATGTTTTCGACTAACCCACCTTGTATCTGTAGGAATACAATACAGCAGACAACCTTATAACCCGATTACGAAGGTATTTTGAATGGTTACAGATGACCGACCAGTGTCCAGTGACCGACCAGTGAACTAAATAAATATATTTTTTAAATTGTACTTATGTAAATTGTATTTTTGTTTTAATAAAACTTCTTTATTTTATTCAAAAATAAAAAATTTCTTGCCATTTGTAAAAGATACATTTATTTAATTAAGGGGAAAGGCGCCAAATGTCGCCTGGCAAAATTTTAAATGCGTTTTAAATGTATCCATTATTTTCGAATCCGGAGAAAACTAATATTTTTGAAAAATTTAAACGCAAATTGAAAGACTACTACAGAGGGCAGAATTACTGGGGGCAAAAAGTCCCTGAAAACTTCTACAATGTTTATTTTAATGTGTTATGTAACAGGGGTGAAAATAAAAGAGAAAATATAGTATAATTTTTAATTGAAAATATTACATGCAAAAAAAACTTATTTATTCTAATAAATATTTCATTCTGCCTTTAAATTTTTCAAAAATGCTTTTTATTTTTTTCAGGATTTGAAAAAAATGGATACATTTAAAACACATTGAACATTTTGACAGGCGACATTTTGCTTTAATACCTTACGATTACAACTACTATTACTTACCTTATATAATTACGATTAGAAAACTATTCAAATTCAAAATAAATAGGATCAACTTCGGAATCCGAGTCATCTTGAGGGTTAATAATTAGCGGTTGTGTCTCTACGGTCGCATCAATTATGTTATCAAGATCCCACATTTTTTATTCTTCTTCTATTACATGTCTTACTGCATCTTTCCAGTTTTGTTCTGTAATATGTTGTAAAGACTCGTATAACAATTCACGTACAGCTTGTATTTTATATGACGTATTTTTTCTAGCCACATAACTTTTCATTTGTGCCCAAATGAGTTCAATTGGATTTATTTCGCAGTGATAGGGTGGAAGTCTAAGAACTGTGATGTTTTGCTTTTCCGCCATTTTGTCAACTACGTATTTCTTGAACTTAGATTTGTGTTGCCGGGCCATTTTTTAAAAGTTCTGCTTTTACCATTCCATCTTCGTAATGCAGATACTTATTCCGCAGCAAGTCAAGAATATCCTGTTTCTTCCACGCACTCGTTGGAAGTCTTTCTACTAATCGTGAATGATAAGGTGCATTATCTAATACTATAATTGAATTTGGTGGTATGTGTTCAATCATCTGCTCGAAATACTCTTCGAAAACATCAGCTGTCATCTCCTCGTGATAGTTTTTGTGCTTTTGGACTGAAATTCCAACAAACCATGCTTAACAAATCCTTTTTCACTGCCAATGTGAGAAATTATTAATCTACTGCCTTTACCAGAAGGTGGGGAGATACCAGTAGACCAACCTTCCATAAAGGCTTGCCTGGAGCTTAATATATTTTTATCTGACCAAATTTTTTTTAGCCCGGAATTTTCGTATGGATCTTAGATAATTTCTTCTCCAACATATTATCTCCTCCCGGTCAATCAAAAGTGATTTTCGGTCTGATTTCTCCCACCGGAAATTTAATTCTTTTAAAACTTGCCACAATTTAGTTCTTCTTACAACTTCTTGTAAAATGTTGTTAAGGTTTGGTATTTCTTTTTTGAAAAAAATCATGAATTTTCCTTCGAATACCATTTTTGACAAATTCATCAATTTCAATAGGCTTTTTCCCTCTCTTTAAGTGTTCGTTTGTATTTGGGTTTGCTATACCGTGTTTTTTTTTCTTTCTGATAGGAACCTATATATCGTTCCTATATAACTCCCCTACGCCAGTCATGTTGGCACAACTTTCGACTATGTTGCGAACAGTGTTTGTGGGATTCTGAGAAACCAGAGCATCGTGAACATTCAGGACAATAGTCTTCTCTCTTGGTGAATAGACAGACTTACTGACTGTACGCAACAGTACCGGTGTAAAACTTGATGATGTTGATGATGAAGCCATCACAAATAATCCAACAAAACGAGCACGAGCGAAAGGTACGTATATGTTCGTAGGTATATGGAATAAAAAATCACTCACGCACTGCATATAATTCGCAAAAGAAATATTCGAGACGCTAATTACTGCCGTAGACGCGGAAACACCGACGAGCCGTAAATTACATGCGATCAAAAACGTACTAAACAAAAAATTGTTTTGGTTCGTAATAACTTCACCCTTTCAAGTTAAGTTTCCAATATAAACTGAACAGACGAGGCATGTGGCCAAAGCCGGCATCTTTATCCCCATTATATTATTAAAAATCTGGGGAATTCCATCCTAATTATCTTGCAATGAATACCACCTTCGGATATGAATTCCAGGTTTTCTAGTAAAGTGATTAAACGCGAAGATTAGTATTGAAATATCCAAAGAGATAAGGTATTCTTATTTACAAAATTGTTAATGGTTAAATTCTTATTTTTATTAATATAATATAATAACCAACATTAGCCGTGAAAGTTTTAATTGTTTTTTGCTAAATATATTAGTATTAAAACATTATTAATATTATATATAGAGAGATATATATAAAGATATATAGAAATTACAAAAACTTCTCAATATCTTCTTTTAACGCCGATCTGGAAAAAATGCCATGGGATAATATACTGTACGAAAATTTTATAGATAATAAAATTCGAATTTTCAATGATATGTTAGTTTCGCTGTTTGATAAACATGCTCCCTATGTTGAATCAAGAATTACAAAGCCACCTGCTCCGTGGCTAACACCCACAATACAGAATATGATGAAAACTCGTAATGCTGCTTTAGCCAAATATAAGAAAACTAAAAACGTCTTAGACTATAGTTACTATAAAGATCTTCGAAACGCAGTTACTAACGCAGTCCGTTTGGAGAAGAATGGTTACTTAAATTATCGGTCTGCTTCTTTGAATAAAAAAGATCTTTGGAAAGCTGTGAGGTTATTCAAAATTGTAAATAAACCAGTTATAGAGATCCCTCAGGAGCTTAAAGATCCTATATCTATAAATAATTATTTTACATCTGTCTTTAGCCCTGTAAATTGTTGTCCTGAGACAACCCAATGGTATCAGTCAAATATTTTCAACCCAGATATTATTTTCTCGTTTAAAATGGCCACTATTGATGAAATTAAATCACTTATATTAGGGTTAAAATCGGAAGCTGTTGGATGTGATAATATTTCTGCAAAGATGCTACAACTCTCCCTTTCTATTACTGCTCCTTATATTACGCACATTATAAATTGTTGTTTGGAGGTAGGTTATTTTCCGGACACTTGGAAATACGCTTTGGTAAAACCACTGCCCAAATCAAATAAACCTGAATCACTTAATGATCTTCGCCCAATAAGCATCCTACCGGGACTGTCAAAAATTTTAGAAAAGGTTATCTATAAACAGATATACGATTATATTTTCAGAAATAATGTAGTTACGTGTATACAATCAGGCTTTAGAAAAGAGTTTAGTACAACGACCCTGCTTCTTGACTTAACCGATAATATACTTCGATCATTTGATGAAGGAAAAGCAACCTCAGTCATCTTGCTTGATTTTTCTAAAGCCTTCGACACTATTGATCACGCTCTTTTGTGTGCTAAATTGAAATATTTTGGATTTGATGATACCTCCTTACAGTTTTTCAAATTTTATTTGGTAAATCGTTATCAAAAGGTCATAATCGATAATAGTTCATCAGAATTTGCATCTGTCAATTCAGGGGTGCCTCAAGGTTCGGTTCTTGGTCCTCTTCTTTTTTCAATATATATATCCGACCTGTATAAATCTTTAAATAATCTGAAATTGCACTCTTTTGCAGATGACACACAACTGTATTTCTCTTTTGAACCTAACTCTGTAAATCAAGCGTCAAAAAAATAAATCAGGATTTGGAATCTATTTGTACTTACTCCACTAGACATAATCTTAAACTTAATGCTAAAAAATGTAATTCTTTGTTATATTGTTCAAAAAATTATAAAGCCACTGTTCAGGATAACTTGAAACTAATTATAAAAAATGAACTTCTAAAAAATGTTAATAGTTGCAGAAACTTAGGAGTCATATATGACTGTACGCTACGTTTTCAAGAGCATGTCACCCTTTTAGTAAAAAAGTGCTATTTAGTTATGCGTCAACTCTATAGAAGCAAAGGCATTTTAAACTTTAAATTGCGTAAGTTACTTTGTGAAACTATGGTTATGTCAATTCTTAATTATGGGCTATTGGTATTTTACCCTTGCTTAGATCAAGTTACGAAATTGAGGTTGCAAAAAATTCAAAATAATTGTTGCAGATTTGTTTTTGGCATAAGAAAATATGATCGTGTATCATGCAAAATTAAAGAACTTCAATGGCTAACAATAGATAATTTATACAAATATCACCTCGTCTCATTGATATATCGAATTATTTCGTCGTCAAATCCTATTTATTTAAGGAACAAATTAGTATTTCGTGAAGACGCTCATAATCTGGATCTGAGATATCCTCATAGTCTTATGCTGCCAAGATATAGACTAGCTATTTTCCAGCGATCGTTTACTTACAATGCTGTTTTAGTGTTTAATAGTTTAACAAAAAATTTAAGAGGTAAATCTCTTGATTTCATGAAGCAGCATTATAAGAAATTTTTACTACAATCGCAGTAACGTTATTATTATTATATAGTATATTGTTGTCGTAATTGTTACCATTAGAATTTTTAGAATTTTTTTTTTTTTTTTGTTTTTATTTATCATTAATATCATTTATCACATAACATCACAAATTATTTTCTTTATCTTATTTTTCTGGTAGCCACATGACTATTTCTACCATTTCAATATTATATTATTATTTATGTCAATTTATAAATAATTTTTTATTCATGTTCTACTTATTTCAAACTGATTTTGTAAACTTGAGGTTAAGTGGAGTAGCTCTAGCTAGACTTCGCCTCATGTATCTCTTGTTTGTAAATTTTTACAGACTAAATAAAGGCAATTTATTATTATTATTATTATATATAACAGTATTAAAACATTATATTATTATTTAATGAATAAACACCTCAGGAACGCCTATGATGATACAAATTTGAATGACATGTAATGTAACTAATGAAAATTGTTGTTTGTTTGTGTTTATATGACTGCGGACATTAAATCCATTCGCCAATCTTACAATTTTTACTCATTTATTCATTAGTCATTGTTTCCTATACGATCTTATCCTAAATCTTGTTTGTTTCTAGTTTTTTTTATTAGGTGCTTTTTTAGTTATTTATTTATAAAATAGATGATGAGGTCCTTAGAATTCTACAGAAAACTCTTCTGTAGCTATTTACTTAATTCGATAGCTACTTTACTATGGACTGTCAAAGTTCCTCATTTTTTCTCTTTATTTCTTTTTATTTTTTTATTATTTTTTATTTATTTATTATTTTTTTAATTTTCTTTTTCTATGATATTTTTTTATATTCTAATAAATTACAAAGAAATACTTACTCTATATTTACAATTACAATTTGAGTTTAATATCTAAAACATATTTATACAATAATCTGTATAAAAACTCATTGTTTTCTAACGTTAATAAATAGTTTAAATTAATGGGATGGTGGACATCAGTTAAAGAATACAGCGAATTAAAAAAAATTTTATGTTGTAGGTTACCCATCTGATCACAAGTACATTGTGGACTATCAGCCTAGATTCATTTTAAACATATATGATGGTGTAAGACAGTGGTTAAATCTCATTCTCCATATAGTTCGTGTCATATCCTTTGTCGACTTATCCAAACTTAGAAAACCAAGATTTATCCGTAATATTGTTTCTGATATAATAGAATATGAAATATAACTTAGCTTTAAATATCAACTAGAAACAACCCGCAGCTAGTCTGCTTCTGAAACGATAGAGAAACCTTAAAGTAGCAAAAAGGAAGAAAAATATAACGCAAACGTCAATAAATACTACAGTTCTATAGACCAAAATGTGTACCTATAATGATTTACATACCTCTTTTATTATTAGATAATTTGCACGAAACAATGAAACGATACTGTACAATGAGAAAATTGAGATGGTTACATTAAATGTGTTTACTATTTAAAAATACGTATATTACAATATATTTAATTTTAAGTCAGTAATATTTCATTGTGGCTAACAGTGTCATACCTAGAATTTTCTTGGTGGGGGTTGGTTGGCACTGATATTTTTTTATGCTACCTCCATTTTGAGTTCTTAAAATTTGGGTTTTAGTTTAAGAACTAAAGATAGCAGTGCCAAAGATTCAGGTATCTGTTATCCTGCCTACCAACTAAAACCACCGTCTCCTACTTGTGCGCAGTTAACTGTCGCACGTACCGTACCTCTTATCTAGATCTTATCTCTGTCGTTGGTCCAGTTGGCGTTTCCCTTCTTCTTCTTTCTTTTTAATTACTGGTCGGATGTCATTGTGAACACTATTCCATCTCTTCTTACTTCCCGTCATCTTCACGATCATCTCCCTCACAGTAACAGAGCTCATACATATTTCTCTATACATTCTCTTTCTCTCCACTGTACATCTGTTACACTCCAGCATTGTGTGAGTAACAGTGTCGATATATTCGCAGTATAGGCATTTATCTTTATCTGTCATTTTAAACCTATGAAGATACGCCCTAAAACAGACGATCTATCCAGTTCCTGAGGCTCAGGATCAGCATCTTGGTCCACTGGGCAACATCTTCCGTGTTGTTTTGCAATCCTTCCATTGATCTTTCCCTTTCTTCTTTTTATGGCTGTTGTCAAATGCTCCCTTTTTTCATAGAGATATCTCCTTTCTACTGATAACACTTGCAGAGGAACACAAGCATGTTACTCGCAACAGATTCATTCTGTCTACTCTTATCATGAGCCTAATATTAGGTAACTATATCTAAATATAATGAAAAATAATAATTTAAATCCTAAACTTTATTTTAAATTAAATTTATAATAAAATGTCTAAAGGGCGTTGCTTTAGATCCATATGGTTTCTTACCTCTTCTTCATCTATTTGAATGTCCTGATGGATAAACATCAAAGCTAAGACATTTGGTCTCTCTTCGCTAATACAATTTCTTAAATGAGGAGGTGAAATGCAAACAAGATAAAGTCACAGATAAGTAATTTTTCAGGAATGGCGAAAAACTTGTAGCTATGCTCTGAAAAAGGATAATGAGTTCTAATCAATGTTATGCAATACTATTGGTTCCAATCATGCGATTAAAATACTCATTTCAGTTAGGGTAGCTAAAAAATAGTTTAAAAAATTGATTTTGTTTTGGCAGTAAGACTTTTCGCATGAATTAAGTGGAAATAAGTCGTTTTGCATGTAAAATGTTGTGCACATAAGCTGATTTACATGTAAATAAAGTAATAAAGCAATAAATTAAAGGCTTAAATAGTTTTCTTAACCTTTAACTACCCGCGCTCCAAAATCTCACGCAGCTACCCGCGCGGTGTATTCTATACACCATATTTATTAATATCAGATTCAATACATACGAATTATTTATATTAATGTATAGGGATAAAAAACATGATTCTTTAATTTTTATGCATTTTTAATGATATAAATAAAAAATACTTTTTTTTTAAGACAAAATCTTAACAAAGAAATAACTCAAGAAAACAAGTAAATTCTTAAAATGAAAACTTCACATGTGTCACTGTTAGTTTGTATTATTCACTGGTTACTTCTCCATTTTTGCAACAATCGCATGTAACAACTGTTGTCATATGTTGTTTGCAAACTGACTTATTGCAACTTCCGCAGATAATTGTTGTGACTCGTTTGTTTTTTCTACCGCAAATGAAACACCGCGCTCCGATCTATGCAGGTTCGCCAGAAAACCTTTTATATCACTTGGCAGTGATTGAATACTGGCGCGTTCAGAGAGGTATGGCTTCATCAAACCTAAGGAAAGCACTTTAAAAAATTCCCGTCTATGCTTATAAGCTGCATTGACATGAGTTGCATTATAGAGAAGTTGTCCATTGATTCCCGCGATGTTCATGAGTTGGAAAAATATAGACAATGGCCATCGTCTTGTTCTTCTTGATACTGAGTATATGCTACACATTTTATCAACAGTATCAACTCCACCTTTGGTTGCCTTATATTGTAAGATGATTTCAGGTTTACTCGACACTGGATCTATATATCCATCCTCGTGCATCGTTGAGATCAATACAACCGCTCTATTTGTTTTCGGTACATGGGAAATCAATGTTACATTTTTTTGGAATCCAAATAACGACGATTTAACCGGTTTATTTTTATGAGGTAAAAACTCTTGCGGTATTTCCCGTTTATTTTTTTTTCATGGTCCCAATCATGGTAGTTTTCTCTTCCAATAATTCCTTCACTAGCGGATAACTTGAATACCAGTTATCACATGTCAAGTTCCGATTAGTACCTTTTACTTCGTTCAACAAACGGTGCACAATTGCACTAGATGTATTTGGCATGCTGTAGGGGCCTTCGGGCTGCTTACCACAATAAACTTCAAAGTTTGACACATAAAATGTTGTTGCATCACACAATATAAAAAGTTTCAGTCCATACTTCGTGGGTTTGTTGGGAAGATATTGAAGAAAACTACAACGCCCTCGGAAAGGTATCAACATTTCATCAATTGTTAAAAATTCACCCAGAGTGTAATTGTCTTTGCAATTCGTTAAGAATGTATCTATGACCCATCTTACTGTAGCTTACTTATCTACCTTTTTTCTTTCATTTCTGGTACTTTTATCATCGAATCGAATCACTGCGAGTAAAAATAAGAACCTGTTTTTGCTCATACATGCCCGAAAAAAACAGAGCCGGTGCCATCTGTTGTCCAGAGTTCCAAAAAGTGGGTAAGATTTTGCTTCTTGTATTCAGATAACAAAAGCAAACCTATAAATGCCTGCATTTCTACTTTTGTTACGTCTTTTGCATCACGTTCTCTCATACACTGTGGTTTAACATCTACATCTACATCTACTTCGTTTTGAATATCCCTTGCTTTGTGTTTCACGCCAGGAAAGATTTTTACAAGATTTTTAGCGCTGACTTTACTAAATTTGCTCTTGAGTGGATTTTTATTCCATCTAGTCAGTTTATCTTTGGCAATAAAGTAACTGCTAGATTCAACATATTCTAAATCGTCATGGGAGTCGTTACTTTCGATTTCTGATTCTGAGCCATGTTCAGTCTCCTCTACGTACTCTTCAGAAGAAGTATCAGCATCGTCGTTTGGTAATTCTTCTTCCGAATCGGAATTGCAAATAACTTGAGCCAGCTCCTCTAATTCCATCTGTGTTAATTTGTTGGGGTTTCTGATTTTTACTTTGTCTCTAAAAATAATATATAAATATAATAAAAATAAATAAAATAATGAAAATGTCCAAAAAACAAAAAAAAAACACCAATTTACTGAACAAATAATTATACTTACATTGTTACCCGCGCGGTGTATTTTATTCACCAAACCAAAGAATATAGACGCTTAAGCGTCTATATTCTTTGACCAAACTGTATTGCACGAAGAAAGTGATAAATAAATCATCAAACTCTACAGCTATCGACCTGCAACTGCGTGTGCACGTAAAAAACACATCGTTCCAAGGTTACATAGAGTGTAAAAAAGTGGAGTATACGGAATTTGGATTTTATCGTTGTTTTAGTAGAAATGGTGTATTTTATACACCAGCGCGGGTAGTTAAAGGTTAAAAAACTTTTATTTTTATAAAATAATAATATAGGCCTTACCTAAATGACAAACGTTGTCATAATAGCTAATGCAACAAATAAACAGTTTTTTAAATATGCAAGTCACAGCGCTCTTTGTGGAGGCAGTCACACATTTCTTCCTGCTCCTCACCAGCTGCTGCTGTAGTGAGTTCACTAAAAATCAAACTCTTATCCAAAGCGTGGATCAGAAGTAGACCAATCATCTCCAAATATTTTTTTCGAAAGTTTGATTATTTTTCCCTTTCTTTCTCAAATATACAAAAGACTCTTATGCTTCATACCTGTAGTTTTTCAAGCCTCTTACCAACACAATCTTTTTGTAAAGGTCGTGGCATATTATCGTGCACGTTGCGTTTCCAGCACATAGCGTTTAGTTTCCGAAAAATATAATTTAAATGGTTTTAAATATGAATAACGCACACTGTCCGGGACATAGGTCGTAACCGGTTGGTAAGGATAATGTGCATTAGATGTCCGTCATTCTCCCCTTGTTGTTTATTTAGGAACTTGTTTGATTTTGATATAGAGTATTTAAAAAAATAATTTTCGAGGCTATTTTGTCATTTATGCATGTGTTTTTATTGCTTTGTGACAATTAATCACGGAAGTGATAAACAAGTAGGACTTTTGTACGGAAGTGATACCTCTTATTTTTAAAAATACTTTTTGGTTTGATATGTATGGCTTCGTTAAATGTAGTATTTTGTTTTTTAACTGAAGGTGAAATTAAATTTAAAACATATTTAAACTGAATCCTATTCATTCTAAAATAATTGTTAAACCTATTAATTATTATTAAATTCCTATTAAAAACAGCCTCGAAAATTATTTTTTTTAAATACTCTGTATCAAAATCAAACAAAGACCTAAATAAACAACAAGGGGAAAACGACAGGTATCTAATTAACATTATCACATTATCCTTACAAACCGGTTACGACTCGTTACGCAGCCGTCGGCATCAGTAAAATATTGTGTTCGAATATACTGAACAAGTGTCTGAAACGCAATGTTCCGGACAGTGTGCGTTGTTCATATTTAAAACCATTTAAATTATATTTTTCGGAAACGATATGTGCTGGAAACGCAACGTGCACGATAATATGCCACGACCTTAAGACTATAATTTTCCTTTTTACGGAGGTATTTAATTTCGTCTTGTGTTCGGTAGCTTATTTCAATTATATTCAGTTCACTAATTGATTGGATGTCCTTATAGTATTCACTTAGCTTCTTAGTTTCAAGTTGTGGCCAATCATCTCCTAGGGCTTTTATCTTGCCCATACCACTGTAGATGTCATGGTATTCTTGTTTAAATAAAATTATGGGTTCTTTTCGCAACTGCTTTTCCACTCTTCCAAAAACACGGTAAAAAGCTATATCCGCGTACAGGAAAATACAATAAAATCTTTTGGATTAATGCTTTGTGTGTTTCCAAAAAATGAATAAGTGTTCTCAGGACAATATTATTTTTATTTTGAGAAACACAACCATCGCTAAACAACCTTAGTACAGAACAGCCCTGAAAATTAGCTTCTGTCAAATAGTTAAAGTCTTGCTTTAAATAGCTAAGGTCCACACTACCTTTTCCTGCCTGCTCCTCTGTCCAAATATAGAACATGGGGTTTTGAGTTTTTAGATCAGTAATACAAAAGTTATAAAGCCCAATTTGTCTTGCGTAATAAGCTTCTTGAATTGGACTTTTCGGTAGTGGCTGAATTTGTTGACGATCAAAGCAAAGGCTAACATAATGAGAAACATCAACCATTAGCTGCGACTTTTTAGCAGACCGTGCTGGTGCACTTTTAATTTGTTCTTTGAGAAGGCAGCACGTACTGCAAGCATTGGAGGCAGGTGACTTAAAACATATGTTAAACTCGTTCATAAAAATACTAAACATTCTGCATTTCACTGTTAACTCTTCTTCAAACTGATCAATATACATTTTACTTAGTTTACTTACTTAACTCACTAATTAGATACAATATTTTGGATTTGTTTCTGTTGTAATGTGATTCAGTTCATCTGAGCTTTTTTCTGTACTCCCTAACACTCTCCTTCAGATAATTCTTGTTTTTGGTAGTATCACCTCCTCTTTTCTTTTCAACAGCAAACCCAAAATGCACCTTTTTGGCAATGTTTTTTATTCTAGTTTCTCCAACACCAATAACAGTGCAAAAGAATTTTAAACATACAGAAGTTTTAACACCAGAGACAGTTGGAAAGAAGTATTGTATTCAATACTTTCGCTCAGGTCCAGGTTTTTTCTGTTTGTTTTTGTTTACCGTCCTAGGTCTATGTCTTTTGATTTGTGTTGTATAAATTAGACTGGCAATTATATTGTCTTGTCTTTTCTTATCTGGAACTTTATAAAACTCTTATTTAAAAGCTTTGAAGCTTAGAAACGTTTATTGTTGTGTTTACACGGTACAAAAACTAGGACTCTTTTAGGAGCTACATTCCTGGTAATTTGTTCACTGTTTCTTTTTCCTCCTGTAATTCTTTTCTTTCTAGTCCCTTCATTTCGCTCATCTGAGCTTTTTTTTGTACTCCCTAACACTTTCCTTCTTCAGATAATTCTTGTTTTTGGTAGTATCACCTCCTCTTTTCTTTTCAACAGCAAACCCAAAATGCACCTTTTTGGCAATGTTTTTTATTCTAGTTTCTCCAACACCAATAACAGTGCAAAAGAATTTTAAACATACAGAAGTTTTAACACCAGAGACAGTTGGAAAGAAGTATTGTATTCGATACTTTCGCTCAGGTCCAGGTTTTTTCTGTTTGTTTTTGTTTACCGTCCTAGGTCTATGTCTTTTGATTTGTGTTGTATAAATTAGACTGGCAATTATATTATCTTGTCTTTTCTTATCTGGAACTTTATAAAACTCTTATTTAAAAGCTTTGAAGCTTAGAAACGTTTATTGTTGTGTTTACACGGTACAAAAACTAGGGCTCTTTTAGGAGCTGTATTCCTGGTAATTTGTTCACTGTTTCTTTTTCCTCCTGTAATTCTTCTCTTTCTAGTCCCTTCATTTCGCTCACCACACTTCCATCTGCACCATCCATTCTCCTTTAAATAATAACGTAATTACTTCTAAATACGTTGACAATCTAAGTAGTAGTCACAAAAACTTTTATTGCAAAACCCTTACATAACCCCAAATTTGCAAGACTCACTGGGTCAGCTGAGTGGCACTTGCAGCGCTGCTATTGGTTGGTTGTTTTGCATGTGAAGGTGATTTTTAACATGCTGTTACCATTGGAAATAATTTTTTTTGCGTCAATCAAATAAAATAAACCACCGTGTCGACAACAGGACAATGCATTGGCACATAATTTAACTTTGAATTTTGTGTGACTTAAGGCTGTTTGCATGTTACCTCCTCAAATAAGTGAATCTTCCGGTTTTCAGCGATGAAAATAACCTTGAACATGTACAGGTTGTTACAGGTAATTTAATTAATTATTAATACATTTTCCTACTATTCTTTATATATCTTTTTTACTTTATATGCCCTGGGGGGGGGGGGGCAGGGGAGGGGCAAACCTCTTCCCCTGGGTGCACCACTGGTGGCTAATGAACATAGTTCGAAGCCAAACCTCTCCACACCTACATACATAAATGTGTGGTGAGGTTCTCCATTAATAATCCTGTAAAAAATATTGTATAGCAAAGTATTTAGGTAAGTAAAGGTTTTATTACTGATTAATTCGTGCAATTAAACAAATTAGTTATTACAAAACTCTATAGTGCAGTTTGTATTCCGTGATTAATTTAGTATTACATGTATTTTTGCTGTAAACATGAATGATAAATTTCAAATATTTTGTATTGTGTAAGCAAGTTTCCGTAGAATAGCAATTTAGAAACCTCAAATTTCGTCTGGCGCATTTACCTCTCAACTATGAATAATTTATTTGTTTACATTTCGAAAATTCATACCTAAACTAACGACTTCGTCGTGGTGAACTAAAAATGACAAATTAATATCGTCAGACATTAGTATGCATTGCTGATAAATCATCCATTTGACTAGTGAGCTTGAGTTTCTTAACCAGGGGCGTGATATTAGGACGAGATCAATTGGTTATGATGTGTTAGGGATCCATATATTAATAAATAACATGTAGTAGATATTACTATATCAATACGTAACTTTTTTTATTTAAGCACCAAATCAACATTTTCGAAAAAGTTTTTGTAAAGGCTTCGTTAAGGGTGCAGATATACAGTGTGTAAAAGCCAAATGGAATAAATTCATTATTTAGGTTACTGTACATATTTATAAAAAATTCCGAAACACGTCAAATTTAAATTATAACTTGACATTGTTTAACATGAAAATGCAACCCCTACCTTCAACCCCCTTAGAATGACAGGTACAACCCCCAATTTTTCAAATAGGAAGTATAGGCTTGTGATATATCGTTTGAAAGGTCTTTTTATTCTCCATTCAAAAATGTTGTCGCTTTCAAGTTTATTAAGATTAATTAAGATAAAATAAATTAAAATCATGTGGTTACCGAAATTCGCTAAAATATTCTCAAAACTTATTTCCCGTTTAGGTCTTGATAATAAGAAAGTGAACAAAAACCATAGCAATGTGGTTTTTAGATGGTAACCATTAACTTTAAAGAATTTCCGTGGCAACGTTTTTTTAACACGCATTAGTAAATTGTTTTATTTAAGTTGTGAGTATTTTAATTTCAGTAAAAAGTTCGTTCAATTCAATTCTGAAAAATGGTTAGATTAACGGAAATGCATAAAATAACAGTTTTACAAATAATTATTGGCAAACACCCGAACACAACAGGAAGTAACTCGCCTATTTCATGAGAAATTTCCTAATTTACCGCCTATATCCCAAGGAACAATAAGTAAAATAGAGAAGCAGTTTCGCGAGTTTGGTCATGTAAGGCAGATAAAAAAAGCAGCCGCTAATGCGAGCGATGAACTCAAATTAGATGTGTTGCTTGAGTTTCAGGAAAATCCACATACATCGAGTAGACAGACATCCACTGCATTCAATGCTAGCCATACATCGATAGTAAACATATTAAAAGAAAATAAATTGCATCCCTATAAGATGATACCTACTCAGAGCTCATGGAAGACGATTTTGATAGGAGAACTTTTTTTTGTGAGCAAATGATGGACATGTTGGATAACAATATTATCCAATTAGAAGACGTTATGTTTTCTGATGAGTGTACTTTTTCACTTAACGGTCATGCTAATCGGCAAAATTGCCACTACTGGGCCACGGAAAATCCTCACTGGATGAGAGAAGAACACACTCAATACCCTCAAAAGGTTAATGTTTGGGCAGGGATTGTAGGAAACAATATCATTGGTCCCTTTTTCATTGAGGGCAACTTGAATGACAACAATTATTTGGCACTACTTCAAAATGATGTCATTCCAACGTTGGCAAATTTATATCCTGATCCAGGAAACCCTCAAGTTCCAGCGAATACGATATGGTTTCAGCAGGATGAAGCACCACCACATTACCAACTTAATGTCCGGCAGTACCTCGATACAATATTTCTCAATCGGTGGATAGGGAGGCGAGGATCGATTGCATAGCCAGCGCGATCACCTGATCTTACATTATTAGATTTCTTTTTATGGGGATATGTGAAGAGCCATGTGTACAAAACTAAACCTTCTGATTTAAATGACTTAAAAGAACGAATAACGCTTGCGATTAGGTCGATCACGCCTGATATGTTAAATAATGTTTTATTACACAAGACAGTTTTATTTGAGATTAGGATGTTGCCAAGACATTCGCAGTGAACATTTTGAACATCTACTTCATTAACATTCATAGTTCATTTTCGTGTTCTACGTTTTATTACGTTTTGCATTACATTTTAGTTTTTGATTGTATTGTAGCGAATTTCGGTAACCACATGATTTTAATTTATTTTATCTTCATTAATCTTAATAAACTTGAAAGCGACAACATTTTTGAATGGAGAATGAAAAGACCTTTCAAACGATATATCACAAGCCTATACTTCCTATTTTAAAAATTGGGGGTTGTACCTGTCATTCTAAGGGGGTTGAAGGTAGGGGTTGCATTTTCACGTTAAAGAATGTCAAGTTATAATTTAAATTTGAAGGATTTTCGGGATTTTTTATAAATATGTACAGTAACCTAAATAATGAATTTATTCCATTTGGCTTTTACACACTGTATAAAGAAAGACTTACCGGTGTCCTTTTGTCACGAAACCAGTAATTACAAGGTGCGAAACATGGCTCAAAGCAGTTTTTTTACTTTGAATACTGCAATGAAATAGAATTAGTAATTTAAAAAATTTTTGATGATGTTTCGGAAGCTATTTGATAAGCAAAAAAAATATTAAAAAATCCGAAATTAATAGTTAGGGAAAAGGTGTACAAAATGATATAGTGCGGATATAATGACATAGTGCTTGTATATACCGAATTCGTTGTTCAGGAGTGTTCAGAAACGAATATCTAATTGTGGCGTGGGTACCAGTCATGCTAGTTTGTATTCAGTTGTATTCAGTTCCGCTTCATCGGTCAGAGTGGGAGCACGTTCGATTATTTTATTTTTGGCGTCGAAAAGTTTTTGGCGCGAAATATTAAACTCTGCTGTATGTTTTTAGTGCGATAAACCGGTAAGTTTAAATATTTATGATAAATTATAAGGATTATTATTTTATTGTTTTCCTATCTCAAATTTAGTAAATAAGTTATTGTTTTTTCAAAAATTGTATTTCTTTAAAATAAGTTCACATGGGGCAAAATGACATAGGAGTTTAGAGGGCAAAATGACATAGTATGTCATTTCACCTAATCGTACATAGATAAAAATAAGGTGCCTTACAAATGGATAATATTTCTGTTTTTTAATTTTACAGATTATGCCGCGAAATTACGCAAGAACGACCATTAGTCAATCATGGAATACAGATTCTATGGTAAAGGCAATAGAAGCTGTTAATAAGGTTGAAATGGGGTGGCTCAAGGCATCAAATCTTTTCAATATACCTCAAGCAACCCTAAGAAGGCATGCCTTGCAAGAAAATAAAAATTTAAAAACAGGCAAAAAACGACTAGGCAGGTTTAAACCTACTGCTTTTCCCACAGAAATAGAAAGACAGTTGGTTAAACATTTAAAAATGCTAGATTCAAGGTTCTTTGGAGTAACGAGATGGGACGTCTTATAATTTAGCAGTCAAAAATGGGTTTAAACAGTATTTTAATAACCAGAAAAAGGCCGCTGAAAAATATTGGTTAAGAGAATTTCGCAGAAGAAATCCAGATATAACACTGCGTAAACCCGAAGCCACATCTGCAGCAATAGCGCAGGCTTTTAATAAACCTCAAGTAGTTAAGTTTTTTAAAGTGTTAGAGGACAATTCGATAAAGGAAAATATTGATCCCATGAAGATATTTAATGCAGATGAATCTGCATTATCTACCGTACAACGCAGAAAGTGTGCTACAGCCGGTTGCAAACCAGTAGGTGCAATTACTAGCGCCGAACGAGGTTCCCACGTGACAGTTGTTTGTTGTATGTGCACTAACGGGAGCTATATTCCACCTACGAAAAATACGAAAAAAGAATTAGCTGATTATACACCAGCAGGAACTTTATGTATTCTCCAGGAGACTGGCTGGATGATGTGTCCAGTGTTTTTACAATGGTTGTAGCATTTCCAAAAATATGCCAAGGCATATTCCACCGTGAAGGTTTTGTTAAGTGTGAATGGACATTCAAGTCATAAATATCTTGACGCTCTTCTGTACGCCAAAGAAAATTGCATTGTACTTTTATGTTTGCCGGCTCACTGTACACATCGGATGCAACCTCTCGATGTAGCATTTTTTGGTCCACTCAAAAACTATTATAACCAAGAAATATCCAAATGGCTTAAAGCTCATCCTGGTCTAGTTGCGACTCAGTTCCAAATTGGTGGTCTGTTAAATGAAACCTATGAAAATGTAGCTATAGTTTATTTTTATGAACGAGAGAGTAATTAGCATAATTTTAACTGGTAGCTTCGACCACTCCATGGGCGTGCTCAAGATTAATTGAAAAATTACTTTGAATAATTGTAAAAAATAAATGAATTATTTCAGTGTTATAAAGTGTTGTGTGTATGTAAACAAAAGTGTCCTCTTTTATCACACACTATATTAGAACTGACTGGCCTACATTAAAAAGAGTTTTAAAAAATTCACATTTTTTTTAATTTTTAAAAATTACAAAAGAGAAAAAGAGTTTTTAAAACCGTCTAAGGTATGTTAAATAGATGAATAAAAATATTAATATAAAACTTACAGCTACTTGTTACAAATCCAAATCAGATTCAGAAGATGAACTTTCAGAACCAAGATTTATAATAACTGGCTCGATCATTTTATCAGTAATATTGTCCAGCTTCCACATTTTTTCCTCTTCTTTAATAGTGTGATTTACTGCCTTTTCCCAGTTTTCAGGTTTTACATTATTTACGGCCTCCAAAAACAACTGTTTAACATCATGAATTTTAAAAGTGGTATTTTTTCTTGAAACTTCACTCTTTATCTGTGCCCATACCAGTTCAATCGGGTTCAATTCACAATGATATGGTGGGGATCTAAGTACTGTCATTCCACGATTTTTGTCAATTTCATCAATTTCGGATTTTTTAAATTTTTCTTTATGAAGGGCACACAACGAATAAAGGTCCTTTCTTATAGATCCGGGATGGTACGTAATATTTTTTGAACTCAGCCAATTCTGCAAGTCTTTTTTTAACCACTTGGTTGTGGGCAGTCCTTCTATAAGTCTGGAGTGATAACTTGCATTATCCATTACTATTACACAGTTCTTAGGAAGAAGATCTATCATTTGTTTGAACCATTCTTGAAAGACATCAGCGTTCATGTCTTCATGGTAGTCACCGGTACGAGTTGATTCAAAAGTTAATAAACCACCTTCAACAAAACCGTCTGAACTGCCAATGTGTACTATTATCAGCCTGCGTCCCTTTCCTGATGGTGGGTTTAAACCAGTAGATAAGTTATTTACAAAAGCGTGCCTTTGACTTGTAACAGTTTCATCCTGCCAAAATTTATTTGGTGTATGACCCTCGTTGATCCCTGTTTCATCAAGATAAAATATTTTTCTTTTTTGGTTTCTCATTTCCTTTATGGTTCTTAGAAAATGTCTCCTCTATATGACAATATCGCTTCTTTCTAATAAAATAGACTTTCTGGGATTCTTTTTCCAGCGGAAGCCTATTTCTTTTAAAAGTTTCCATAACGTACTTCGACTCATTTCTGGGTAATCCTTATCATCTCGAACTGAGACAAGAACTTTATCCAATGTTGGAAATTCTTGTCTAAAGAAGAATTCATACACTTTCCGTCGAAGTCCTTCTTTAAAATGATATTCTATTTGAAATTTTGGTTTCCCTGGAGCATTACGTGGCATTTGAAAACTACCACATTTCTCTTCTTTAATAACTCTGTAAATCGTAGATTTCCCAACACCAAGTGTACTGCTAACTAACTCAACGGTCTCATCAACACTTTCACATAAACGGTTGTCTGTAAATGATTTAAAACAATTAAATATTAATGTTTTTTCATTAACTGTTAGAGGACCAATTTTTCGGCGTTTACACGGCACTTCCAAATTTTCCATAACACTAGTATACACAATAAACTGCACCTTGCAACTGAAGTACCTACTTTTATTGAATTGTTAAGAATTTTGAATACGCCACTTGGACCTTCCTATATACAAAATGGAAAAACCCACTATCACATTTTCTGTGGAATAAGTTTAGAAGGTAATTATCTAGTCAATTACTATCGTAGATTCCTGGAATTAAAGAATTAAATGTTTGATTGTTGAAACCCTTACTTCGTGGAATGCACTCATTTTAGATAAAATAAAACGTTTTATTTTATCTAAAGAATTAAACTTTATTTTGCAAATAGGCAAAGAATTAAACTTTATTTTGCAAATAGATAAAATAAAACGTTTTATTTTATCTAAAGAATTAAACTTTATTTTGCAAATAGGTAGGTACTTATTAAACTTTTATTGGTTATATATAACCAATAAAATAAACATCTTACATTTCTTGCAAATTCATTAGTACCTGTTAACCTCCATCACTCCGACACTGGCAACCTTATTTAGGGATTAGTAAGCCTCACAAATATTGTATTCTATTCTGCTCCAACCTTTATACCTGGTGGTCATACTCAATTTAAAATTGTTTTCCTATATACTTCTGTAAACTTGTTGACAAATATCTGTTTTTCATTGAGTCACCGGAACAACAGTTTAGGGATTTGCATACATAATTTATTGTTTTATTACTCTCTCATACATAAAAATACACTATAATGTCCAGAATGCTGCTCATGGATTTTACAAAACTGGTATCTACCCAATAAACCCCGATGTATTCCCCGACTACATGTTTCAAGCATCTGAAACTACATATATTGTTGTAGATAGTGTCAAACCTGTTGTAAACATTTATGATAATAACGAAGAAATTGGACCTTCCTCTTCTACCATAGCAGTCCCTAATATGATGACAGCTCAGTCAAACTTGCAAAATCCAACAAGTGGCATTTTACTAGTGGTTACTCCGGCAGATTTAAGTCCAGTTTCAGTCGGACCATTTTTTTTCCGGCCAGGGAAAAAGAAAGGCAAGGAAACATCAAGGCGTTTTTATTCTTAATTCAACTCCAAATTTAGAGGACGCAAAAGAAAAAAGCAAACCGAAACCAGAGATCCCCCAAAAATAAAAAGGGCGGTAAAAAGGAATGTTTTTATAGAATGCGAATCAGAAAATGAAAGAGAACCTTTTTCTGCTGATGAATAAAATGATGATGCTGTTTGAATTTACTGTACAGAACTGTACAAGTTGTCTAAATAAGGTGAGCTATGGCTATGCTGTTGTTCGTGTCAAAAGTGGACACATGCTGAGTGTGCCGTACTAGACAAGAAAACAAAAATGTTTGTTTGCGAGCTTTGTACCGACTGAAGAATATCAATCGCTATTAATGTGTCATTTTGCCCACAAGGCGGGGTAAAATGAACTTTTCTTGTTCATTTTTATCGGTTTGGCTAAAAGTTTATATTTTCTCCTACTTTGTTAAAAACTTGTCTGGAGTGTTTCAAATACTTTAGTTTGTGTTCTATGCAAGTTTTGTTTAAAAAAATGTTTTCTTTAAGTAAAATTTTTGGTTTTTTAAAAATGCACGTCATTTTGTACACCCTTCTCCTACCACAATTATCCTATTAGAAAGACCAGAAGTAAATTTATGGGAGTCAGTAAACCTAGTAGATAATTTAAAGTCAAATATTAAATCGGCACTTGAAAGTAATGGTCAATTAATTAAAAAAAAATTATTAGCTCTACTGGAATGAACATCATGCTATTTATTTGCAGGGATTTAACTACGAGATTGTTTACAAAAATACACTTTCTCATTGCAATGCAGATGCACTTTCACGGTTACCTATTACAGCAGACAAATATTTTACCCATGATTAACATGAGTACCCCATAAGTATTTAGGCGAACGGTTTACCCCTATAAGCAGAGCATCAACCGACTAAAATTCTTTTTGCATTTCTAATGCACCCAACCTTTTTTATTCGATTCTATATATTTTTCCAAGATGAAACGTATTTTTTTTTAAATTTTTACAAGTGGGCCGGCAATTGTTATTAACAAATAACTTGTACAAAAAAGCAATTTCACCGAATTGTTTCGGAATCAATTTTTTTAGGTGTATCTCATCAAAATAAACACTTTTTCTCTCTTGATAATTTTTCGAAAAATGCTTCCTTTTCGAGTTATTTGCATTTTTTTGTTGAAAAAATGCCGTAATTACTGATTTTTGGGATTTTTTTTCTAAAAAACCACTAAATGAATGGCAATTTTACAGATAGCTTACAGATAGCTTAGCAGTAACCGTCGAGTACAAGTTAGAATATTTTCACAAGGATAAATGGTTTCTATCTCGCTAAAAACGTGGACCCAAATATTTCGAATATGCCTTTCGAGAGTATCCCGCTAAGCGTGTACAGCGGTTGAGGTGCTGTAGGCGCTAAAAAAAATGCATCTAATTAAAAATTACCACCTTCGAAACCAGCATTATTACAACATTACTTAAGAGCAAAGTGGCAAATAAATGAATATATTTAAGCAAAAAACAATATTATTTCATCTCTTGATCCATTAACCCATGGTTGGACAATGGAAAATAATTGTTTCGATTTTAATTATTTTGAAGGCGAAACTAGTTTAGATATGTTACAAAAGTATTTCTGCTCATGTACCGGAAAATGTTCTACGAAAAATTATAATTGTATTTCCTATAATTTAGAATGCTGCGCAGTATGTGCATGTACACCAGAGAATTGTAAAAATGTTAAAGACGACTTTATTGAAGACAATGAAATCAGCTTATTAGATGGAAATCCTGTTGCTGTTGACGAAAATTTTCAAATTATTGACAATGAAAACGATGTATAATTAATATTAAATTTTAATTTTATTATATTTTTCAATGAAAATTAATTATATATTGCTTAATGTATTTCACTGTAATAAAACATTCAATAATATAGTCACCACGTATATTAAAAGAAAAATTACATTATTATAGCATTGTAAAAAATTAATTTTAATTGTTTTAATTATAATATGTCTATATAAAAATAATTAGAAATATCTTTTTTTTTAATAATTTGTACGTAATATTTGTATTGAATTAATTTTTTAAATTTAAACAAATATTTCTACGTGCCGCACGCCTGTATCGCCGCAACAGCTGTACAAACTTAGCGGTAGACTGCTCGAAAGGCATATTCGAAATATTTGGGTCCACGTTTTTAGCAAGAGAGAAAAAAATTATCCTTGTCAAAATATTTTAACTTGTACTCGACGGTTTAAAGATCATAAAGCTATTTGTAGAATTGCAATTCATTTAGTAGTTTTTTAGAAAAAAAATCCCAAAAATCACTAATTAAAGCATGTTTTCAACAAAAAAATGCAAATAACTCGAAAAGGAAGCATTTTTCGAAAAATTATCAAGAGAGAAAAAGTGTTAATTTTGATGAGATACACCTAAAAAAATTAATTCGGAAGCAATTCGGTGAAATTGCTTTTTTGTATTAGTTATTTGTTAATAACAATTGCTGGCCCACTTGTAAAAATTAAAAAAAAATACATTTCATCTTGGAAAAATATATAGAATCGAATAAAAAACGTTTGGTGCATTATAAATGCAAAAAGAATTTTAGTCGGTATATTCTGTTTCTAAGCGTCTTTTGAGGGGTAAACCGCTCGCCTACTAAAAATATCATAGAATTACAAATAAAGAAGTACTGGAGAGGGTTGGTAAAGAAACAGAACTAATCACCACTATACAAACCAGAAAACTGGAATACTTAGGTCACGTGATGAGGGGACCAAAATATGAAATTTTGAGACTTCTGACTTTGAGATAATACAAGGAAAGATTCAAGGAAGAGGATCTGTTGGCCGAAGGCAGAACTCATGGTTAAAGAATCTACGTGATTGGTATCAATGCAGATCGATTGATTTGTTTAGAGCAGCAAGTTCAAAAATAAAAATAGCCGTTATGATTGCTAACCTCCGTAGGGAGACGGCACTGTAAGAAGAAGAAGTTGTTGTTATAGTTGGTTCACATATAATCAGATCAATTAGATATTTCTAAACTTTTTATTTATATTTATTTATTAACGATAAATTTATACTAATCACTATTTGGTAAGGAGCTCGTCTTCGATATTTGTTTATGGTTTGAATTTTCAAACTAGCCAATAAATATTTGAGATGCCATTGGAGACAATTTCAGAACAATATCTAGTATCTATTAGATCTGATCATTTAAAAATTTGTATACAGTATGAACAGTTGTAATTTAAAACTTTTGCATCACCCGAAAGAAAAAAATTTTAATAATTTAGAAATATTTGGTCGTTGCCTTTTAATGCTACCCATTTTATCAACTAAATGTCCAAAAAGAACTTTTCCACTTAAAATACCAAAAGCCAAGAGGCAAAAAACCCTTTAACTAAAATCCCCCTACTGGGTCTACGTGGCTATGAAACATATACGTGTATCCAGGGATGATGAATGGTAAGTGCAAACAATTTAATAATACGCCCGTTCCTAAATAAACAGCCACACGAATCCTGAAATTTCTGGAGTGTAGTGAAAGTAGCTGAACGTATGGGACTACAATTAAATGGGGAATTTTAGAGCAACCGCAGCGACGAAATTTGGAGCTGTTGTGGCATAAAGTAGGGAAATTCTATAGTATTATTTAAAAATAACAAATTATCTTAAAAATAAAATTAAATTGTACAATAAACTCAAAACAAATATCGTACTGGTCATTTTTCTAAGCTGACAACAGGGATTATTCGGGTCTTATTAAGCGACGGGCGGTGTAGAATTATCTGTCATTAGTTTAACCCTTTCGCATTCATTTTTTTTATTCATTAGATTTATATTGTGAGCAAAAATTTTAGTAATAAGCATTTAAAAGAAACATTTTTAAAGTTTAAAATTTTCTGTATAGTAATAAAAAATCATATGGGAGCAATAAATTCCACTAGGTGTATAATTCTCTTAAATACATGAAGAACAAACAAATTTATATTTAACATAACAATATCTTTATTTTTAGAAAATAATATACATTCCGTGAACATAAAATTATTTAAAAAAAAACAGTGTCACAAACGAAAATATTATTTACTTATTCCTAACCGTTACATATACAAATAGTCCTCCACAGAATATGGCTCAAGAGCTACCAGTAATTGAAATATCTGATGTTTATACAAACTTAATCTTTCATCCCTTTTAATAGGTTCAGGCAGTTTATTAAACAATTTGATGCAGCAATAAAGAGCGTTTTTTTCTGTTATACTTAACCTGTGTATTGGAATTTTATAATTATATAACCTGGTATTTACTATACCATTGGGCTCAAAGTTCCTAAAGAGTATTTTATTCTTATATAGAAACAGTAAGCATGCTTGAATAAATACAGCGTAAACTGTTAAAATATTATTACTCCTAAAATGCCCTCTACATGATTCCCTACTTTTTAAGTCAAACATAACTCTGATTATTTTTTTCTGAACCAGAAATACATTATTTATGTCCCTACTGTGGCCAAAATTTATTAGACCATATCTAAATTTTGCTTCAAAATTAGCATGATACACTGTTTTTAATGAGTTACTATTCATGTATTTTTTTAGAACTCTAAAGCTGTAAATCACTTTACTCAAAGACATACATAACTGGTCAACATGTTTATCCCAACATAAAAAACTGTCAATATATAATCCTAAAAATTTGGTACTGCTGCTAATATTTAAAGTGTCATTATTTACAATAATACTGTTTGGCATATCTGAATGTGCATAATCTGTCTTAAACAAAAAAGATCTGTTTTATTTTGATTTAAAACCAACCTATTCATAGAAAACCAGTCTTTAGCTTTCTGGAACTCTAAACTAGCATTAACGCTTAGAACAGACATGTCTTTACCACTGACTAAAATGTTTGTATCATCTGCATAATTTGTTATGTTGGAAGTAGTATTAGCCACTAGACCATGAAGATCATTGATATAGATCACAAACAGTAAAGGACCAATCACACTTCCTTGTGGTACTCCAATACTGATAGTGCTTTCAGATGAGATGCCTATTTCAGTGTTTTTATGTATTTTTACTAAATGTCTCCTATTTGCCAAGTAGGACTTAAACCAGTTCAATGCTGGTCCACGTATACCATATTTCTCCAATTTATCAAATAATAAGTCATGCACTAAACAGTCATATGCCTTTGATAGGTCCAAAAAGAGACCCAAAGCCATATGACCAATCTTAGTACATTTCAAAATATCCCAGACAAATTGAAAAATCGCAGTCTGAGTTGATTTTCCCTGTTGATAACCATGCTGATTTGCACTAATAATATGACATTTTGTTAAAAATTCTGTTATCCGCCTATACATAGTCATTTCTAAGATTTTTGAAAAGGAACATAGAAGGCTAATTGGTCTATAGTTATTAATTAATTTAGGATCACCCTTTTTGTAAACAGGTGTTACTATGGCAGTTTTCAGGCATTCAGGAAATACACCAGATTTTAGTGAATTATTTATGATTGTAGTGAGAGGATACACTATCTCCTTTATACAAAGTTTAAGGATTTTAGTGGGTATTTCATCAATTCCACAACTCATTTTGTTTTTTAAATTTTTAGTTATATCCATAATTTCAGTTTCTGTCACAGGTGCGACAAACACTGAATTTATGTTACTTGCAATGTTGTCTTAATTATCAGTGTATTGTAATTGAGATAAAGTGTTATTTAAAGTAGTATTTAAGTGGATCATGTATTTATCAGCAATCTCTTGAGGACTACCCTATACTTTTATTGAATTTACACTTTTTAATTGACCATTAATTTCACTAACAATTTGCCACATGCATTTATTTTTGTTGGCAGCTTCAGACATCCTGTTTTCATATAGCTTTGATCGTTTTGTTATTAGTTTCTTATTATATTCTTTTTTTACCTGTCTATAGGAATCATAGAATTTATGGTTAACTCTGCTCATTGTAAACAAGATGTCCAAACGAGTCTTACATTCTATTATCTCTGGACCATCTCTTTTATTAAGGACTTTTTACGTTGCCTAGAATCTAACTTTTTAAAAGGAAAGCACTGATTGAATATATACAGAAACTGATTTAAGAAAGTATTCCATTGATCATTTACACATTTGTAACTTAAATTAAGCCAGTCATGATTATGTAATTTACTTATAAAGGTTTCAATATTATTTGTACTAAAATGTCTTTTCATTTCAAGAGTATTCGTTTCTGCTTCCTCTACCTGAAAAGTTAATTTTTGGGCAGAATGATCAGAGATTCCAGCGTGCAAGACTTCTACTGACACATATGATTGCATATTTGTTAGTATGTTATCTATACAAGTTTTAGATGTGGCAGTTACTCTAGTGTAGTCTTCAATTACATGACAAATATTATATGAGTTAATTAACATACAAAATTTTACTTTATCTAATGTGTTATTCTTAAGATCGATATTGAAATCTCCCCCTATAATTATAATTGTGTTTTCTATCATAATTCTTCCCAGTATAATATCAAATTTGTTTAAAAAAACTGCCAGATCGCTACCTGATGGTCTGTAAACTGATGCTATAATGAGTTTGTTATTACCTATATTAGCTTCGCATACAGCACACTCTATTACCCTATCTACTGATAACTCTTGTATATCCTTTCTTTTCTGGCCAATGATGTCTTTACTAAGATATATAGCTGTTCCTCCATGTTCGTTCACATTATTTCTACAATGACTAGCTGTCAGCACAAAATTGTTATTTCCATATTCACTTAATTCTTTAGTTTTCCAATGTTCTGTTGTGCACAATATTTTACAGTCACTGTTGTTTGTTAGAAGTTCTTCTATTTCATCAATACAATTTCCTATGGATTGGAGGTTCTGGTGAATGATACTTACATTCTTTGCTCGTGTGACTGTGTTTTGTATTTCAATTTTCTTGTGTTGATGTGTCTTGTGCTCTCTATTTTCTCCTATGAAAAATTTCCACCTCGGTTATCTAGAAAATCCTTATGACGATGCATCTGGAACCTTTTTATGCCAACAACATTAGGCCAAAACTCTGGTTTATACATGTCATCCTTATATTCAAAGGGAGCCGATACAACAAATCTCTTCAACATATTTTCTTGACTTGGCAATTCCTTTACCATAATAGACTCTTGTTGCATTTTCCTCTTTTCTATTAGAAATTTACACATCTCCTCTTGTTTTGTTGTTCTCTTCACTCTATACAAGTATAGCCACACTTTTTTCTTTTCCCCTGCAAAACCACTTGTGCTATCGTCATCGCTTACTGCCGTTCCTATATATTTTTTAGTTATGTCTCATGTGTATAACTTTTTGGAACCCATCTGAGTCACTATCGCTGTTTTCCTCAGTTATTTTATGTTTTTTTATTTGCTCATTAACCTCAGTTGTTTGTTTATTTTTGAGGTTGACATTAATGTTGTCACTTGTCTTCTGTTCACAGGAACTACTTAAACTTTTTGACGTTTGAGCTACTACTTCTGTGAATGATCTATTTTGTGTACGAGGTGGTACCGACCTTGAGAATTGTTTATCAACAGAGTGATCCATTATCTGATCTTGTTTATTTACATTTCGTATTTAGTTTTTTTTGCGGTTTTTTGCTCTAGATAACTTACTTTTTGGCGCAATAAATTATTGTTTTCTTTTAATACAACATTTTTGTCTTCCATTTCCATAATTAGTCTTTTTAAGAGGTCATTTTCTAATAAAAATATTTTTTATGATTTATTATACTTAGGGTAAAACACCCAAACGTTGGCAATCGACCATCGATTGGCACAATAAATTTTAAACTATATTAATAAAGACAATAAGTCAATTATCTGAAAAAATTATACATATTTCAAATCTGGCAACATTTCCCTTGGTAGTAAACGACTGCTCGTGCTTATTGAAAATGGTTTAAATCAGTGTGGCTTGTGTTTTATATGAATGTTGTGGTGACTGTACCAAACAAGGTAAGATTTTAAGTTTATAGTAAGAATAGTGCAATGGTAAACTGCTTTGTAAATCAGGTTAATTTTTGTAATATACAACAAAAATTTTTACACACATTAACGGACCTTATTGGTTTGATTTTAGCATAATTTTATCTTAATAAAAATGTCGATTCGCGGCAATTTAGAGGGTGCCAACATTTGGAAAGCACAATTTAACATAATCTAATTATTGGCATATTTATTATTTTATTGGGTTATTTTTGTTATTACTAATATTGGAACTCCAACGGTAAACAATAATTACCGCCTCTTTTGAATTCGAGATTGATAATAATTGTGCGTGAAAAAAATAATAAATCATTCGCTAGTCAAAAAATATTCTTTTACTATTCTAGATACCAAAAGTAAAGAAACCGTCAAAGAATTCAAGTACCTGGGAGCGATCATAACATGTGAAAATAAATATAAAAAGAACGTGGCAGCCAGGATCATTACAGGAAACAGGGCATATTACTCATTAATGACGGTACTTAAATCAAAAATACTCTCAATACCAGCAAAAATAAGAGTTTACAACTCTTATTTTTGCTGGTATTGAGGTGTTGGTGTTTAAAGCCATCAATTTAAGTACCTTTAAAAATATCCTCGAGAACAGTATGCAAACCCTTAGCTAACAAATTATTATCCAGTGTTTCCGCATCCTCAACTGATTTGAAATTTTTTATAAATTCAGAAAAAGAATTGACTAACAAAATAACTATCTTGTTTTTTTCACCATCTATTGAACTATTAGGTTTATTGGGATTAGGTGGCAGAGACTGTGACGGGTTAAATCTAAAAGGAAAGGTGGTAGAATCTGTAGGGGATTGTGAAACAGGAGTAGATATTTTCCTTTTTTTAAGTGCATTATGTTTAGTACTAATCCTACTAGGTCCAGGATGATTAAAGTTTGTTGATTTTTTCATATATCATCTTGGAATGGTAGGATGAGATGACGCAATGTCATCAGATACGTTAGGTAGTTTTGGAAAATTTTCTTCAAGATTTGGCAATATCGAAAATTTATTGTTACTAACAAATCCGGAACGAGATGATTCTTTATATCTTTTTGCCTCTAGAAAGGAGATTTTTTGATCTATCATAATGTTTTTAATTTTTTTTGTTCCTCATAAACGGGACAACTTTTGGAGATCGAAATATGATCTTCACTTTTACAATATATACAAAAAGTTTTTTTAGTGTCGCATATGTGACTATCATTTTTAATTTCCGCATATCGTATACAAAACTCTTGTGTGCCCTTGCATTGCTCCGAAATGTGACCAAATTTCAAACACTTGTAGTACTTTATTACCCTGCCTACAAATCTTTCTACCGGCAAAAACACAAAATTATCTACGACATGAGTTGGCAAAACTCATTACTGGCATTTCCTTCAAATGTAACTAAAATATTTCTTCTGGGGACGTATTCTGTTTTACCGTCTTTATCTACCTTTCTATGTATTCTTTTAATGTCGGTAATTTTAAAGGAAGAGTCTTATGTTTTTTAAATAATCAGTATCATACCTCGTATCTACATCGTGAATTATTCCCTTGATTTCCAAGAGATGGTTAGGGATATAGGCTTTTAAATTTTCATCCTTTAACTTATTATGTATTACTAGATGATTTGCATCCAAAATAGATTTTAAAATGACTTTAATTCTATTTTTTCCTATAAATTTAATTTCCTTTAGGCTTTTGATTTTAAGTTTTTGATACAAAATTTCCACCACCACCATTGGATGTAAACGAGAAATGTTCTGATTATTTAAATTCTCGATATATATGCAACAGCTATGGATAAATATAATAATATGGCGCTTTAAATGTGTCGTATATCCCCTAACGTCAGCTGCACAGAACGAATTGCGGTATTGATGATTAGCGTACCCGCATCTTCCGAGGTTTGTGAGACCATGAAATTGTTAGCTTCAAAACATTCTAATGAGGAGGTTCTTGTTCGCATTATTCCCCAGGAATTTATCTTGTGATACAGTTCGTATCATTGTCTAGTCAAAAAGTATGTCTAATTTCGTGATCGTCGGGATTGCTCCACATATTTGGTACTACAGTTTGCTACATCTTCAGGATATCCGATATTATCTATGCCGAATTTTTAAACCTAACCACTTCTAACTGATCTAATTTGAATTTCTTAAATTCTGTTTTTTATATTTATGATTGTATTTCTTACTTATTGTGAGATGGGTTTGCCTGTAAAATAAACAAATAAAAAAATTTGTAACAATAAAATACATCTAATTTATTACGCGCTGCTTTAATCAATTCAGATTAAAACAGACTCTTAAGTGCCCGTCCTTAAACTAAACATAGTTTTCATAAATATAGATAACTTCTAATCCAACATATACCAACTTTGTGTGTACACAAGTCTAGACGGCATTTAAAAGGGATACAGTTGCTTGACTACATAGGAGTCTGGTGGTTTTCTTGCTACGAACAAACTTCTGGTTTCTCGTATTTGTGGTTACGTCCACTTTGAGCCATTTCGAGCTCGCTCTTTACGACGTAAAGGACATCTCCAACAAAGCTTTGGCGTATCGTTTGAGGGTTTCGCTAACAAGCTTCCCCAGCTCGAGTTTTATTTTGAAAGCTATAAGATAATTAATTGAGTTATGTCGAGGGTCTTGACTCTCAGAGAATGGTCAGTGTTGACATAAGTTGACATTGTTTACACCGAATTGTTTTAGTTTTAAACTATATGGTTAATTTGTTTTTACTCGTAGCTGCAGATATGAGTGAAAAATTTTTAAGTGTGTATTCAAAGTATGACTTCGAGGATTCAGGGATAAAAGATCAGAAAAAATGTATTTCATAAGGATTACAAAAAGGGAGATACAAAGCTGCAATTTATATCTACGGAGAAGTAATCTGATTCTTTGAGTAGACAAATAATATTGAAAAAGACTGTGGACATACCGTACCTTTATTTCTATAGAGCTGCAACTCAAAATTTGGCGCTTTTTAGTTAAAAGTACAATGGTGTTATCCTTAGCGTTACCCACCGATAAATCGTCTACAAACCGTGTTTCTTTTGCACTCCTATACATATGTCTACCTCACCTTCATCGACTACGAGAAGGCATTTGACAATGTTAAATATGATATCATGATGGAACTACTACATAGGGCCAACATTGACCAGAAGGAGATCAGAATTATTCAGAATCTATACTGGAACCAAATGGTAAAGGTGAGGATTGATCAAGACCAATATACGGATGCATTTGAAATCCGGAAAGGTGTCCGCCAAGGCCGCATACTCTCTCCGATGATTTTTAATTTATATGTTGAAAATATATTTGCGGTAGCATTAGAAGACACGGAATTAGGCATTAAGGTGAACGGCATACCAATTAGCAACCTACGATAATTTGGTAGATCAGCAGTTATTACTTGATAGGGTGAATAACATAGGTAAAAAATATGGCCTCAAAATCAACATTTTGAAAACGAAATATATGGTCATTAGCAGAAACCCTCCAGAAAATCCGATAATATGCATAGGTGACGATCGCATAAAACGCGTGAAAACTTTTAAATACCTTGGCACCACAATCAATGACCAATCGGATCCACAACAAGAGATAAAAACCCGAATACAAATGGCAAGACAAGCTTTTGTGAAATTCAGACCGCTCCTATGTAATCAAAACCTAAATTTCGAAATACGCTACAGAATGGTCAAGTACTACATATGGTCCAGCTTGCTTTATGGCATGGAAACGTGGACTTCTATCAACATCTATCAACAAACTTGAAGCATTTGAAATGTGGTCATTGAGAAGAATGATGCGCATACCTTGGGTGGATAGAGTTCGAAACGATGACGTCCCGATGACGAAGAGAGCCGGCGTGGAAAGAGAACTCTTTGAATTAATTAAAAAACGCAAGATTGGTTACCTTGGGCACATATTGAGAGGAGCAAAATATGAAATACCACAGTTAATCCTACAAGGGAAGATCGAAGGTAGGAGAGGAGCCGGCCGCAAACAATTATCCTGGTTAAGGAACATTAAAGAATGGACAGGAATACACAATACAGGCGAGCTGTGTCACGCCGCCAAGAACAGAATTCTAGTAATGAGATAGTCGCCTACGCACTTTGGTGTATGGCATGTTAAGAAGAAGAAGATACATAGTAATCACTACATCCGTCTTTATTGCACTAAACGAACATTGGTAAGAGTTGATTTCTATACAGACACGTTGTAGTATTGCGCCTAAGCTCGAAGTGAGTGCGTGCCGTCTTTATCGAAAGTGGCTTTTTTGTGTCAACAATTAATGTAAGTATAGTTGCAATTTTTGAGACGATACGGACGCAATTGGATTAGTGGCTGTATAGAAATAAAAAATGGTAATTTTTTTTTACTTCAAAGTAAAATGTGCCAGTACAGACCTTGCTTTGCGAATAATTATATTTTTTATTGTAAATAAAATTGGGTCTGTATAATAGAATATAAAGCTGTTATAGATGTGGCAATTTTAAATTGCTAATAATAATGCCCGAATATGTTTCATAAAAAGCATATTCGTACTTACTCGTAATGTTATTTTTTGGGGTATTTTTCGATATTAGCAAATACATTAAAAGCCTCTAAATAGTGGTCCAAACATTCGATGCTACGCACCATGCTTGAAATAAAAAAAATGTGAATTTTAAATATCCAAAATAAATTGCTTTCTTAAAAAGACAAAACCAGGGACATAAAGCTAATAAGGCAAAAACCTTCTCCAAAAATTTTAATTATGTTAAAAAAATAACATCAAATATTAGAAATAAGCTATATTTATAACTTCGCAAAGTTGATATATGAGTCCTGGTAGCTCAACGAGTTGATGCTTCGCTTACTGTTAAATATTGCGTTGTAGGTGCAAGTACGAATCCTGGCGCCGTCAAATATTTTAAAATTCTTTTTTCTTTATTTTTTAAGTTCTCCTCATTTTCGGAATTTCAGGAGTATGCAGATGTGACGGGATCGTTAAAATGGTGACTACAGATGCTGTGTACATATACAGAAGAAAAAGGTTCAATTTTAATAGTAAATATACCAAATACTAAAACAAATATGCAGAGAACTTTTTTAATCAATGCTTCACCGGGGAATGGCCCTAATTATTTTGATATTTATAAGAAATATATATCGTTACGTCCTAAAATGGATTAGTCACGTTTATTTGTCTGCTATAGAGCAGGAAAATGTATCAAACAACTGGTTGGAAAAAATTCTATCGCTAAAATTCCTACGAAAATTGCAGAATTTTTAAAACTGCCTAACGTCACAAATTATACCGGGCATAGTTTCAGAAGGACCTCGGCAAGTTTACTTGCAAATTCTGGAGCAGATATTCTTGCTTTAAAGCAACATGGATGTTGGAAGTCTATGAATATTGCTGAAGGGGTATATCTCTTACAAAAAAGCGAAAAACTTCGGACCAAATTATGGGAGTCACTAAAGGCAAAGAAATACATCGTAATCTGCCAAATACGAGTCCTTTCGGGAAAATATCACGAAAACTACGTTGCCTCTAGCTCTCACTTCTTGTGCTATTCAAATAACTACTGCTCAAAATTGCACATTTAACATTAATATAAATAATTGCCCAACCAGAAATTAAACATATTTAGGATGCAATTATGAAAATACAGTTGTACTGTACCTACTTGTTAGTTTTAGTTCTCTAATAAATTGTTAATATTTATAAATAAATTATTTAAAAATGATAAAATGACTTGTTATTTGAGGGAGGTCGAAAAATCATATGTATAACATGGGAGTTAAGTGCTTTTTCCTCCCTTGAATGATTGATACCCTCAGCTACGCCTCGGACAGTAAACTTCATTCTCGGGTGGAAAAGAAAAAAGATATGACTTAAAATAAAAAAAAATTGACAGTGTTTTTCGTCATCTAATAAAAAGTTAATTTTCAAAATTACGTCACTAACTATAGAACTGAACGTGTGTTACGATCGACTGGTATAAGGCAGTAGTTGTATGAAAACCAGACTTTGGCGGGAGAAGATAGCTCCTCCACCCAAAGTTGTTTGCTAATAAATGGTAGATTGCTTAGTGCTTATGCCGGCAATCACCCGGTCGCCTGAGCCTCGTCAGTTATCAAGACTAGTACACACATGCAGGTGAGGTTTGCAATACTAGAGGAATAATAACAACAAAATGTGTGCAAATACTAACATTTACAAATAATGTTGCAGATACATTTAACTTGATAGAAAGACCAACACAAAATAATGGCCCAAAAATTAGAGACACAAACACGCTTTTTAAAATATCTTCTCCTGATCCTCCAAAACATACATGTCATAGTACGTTTTTTCTAGAACCCGTAACGAAATCAGAAGTTCAGAGTATTATTTATTCAGTAAAACCAAAAAAATCTCCTGGCGTAGACAATATTTCCGCCGATCTGTTAAAAATAATTTTTAATTATGTTGTTGATCTGATAACTTATTTAATAAATAAAATATTTTTATAAACCTATATTTAAGAAAGGTGATACAAAATTGAAACAAAATTATCGTCCTATAATACTTATTACCAGCCATAGTTTAACTTGCTGTCTCCAAACCAATTTAGTTTTAAGAAGCGATGTTCCACTTCAGATGCTATAGCATTCGCTACTGATTATTTATATAAGATGCTGGATAATGGCTCTCCTACTTTAGCGATATTTTTGAATCTAGCTAAGGCATTTGACACTGCTAGTCATCAGCAGTTAGAAAATAGATCGCAAATCGTCAAAACTAATAAAAAAGTAAGTGCTAAAAAAATCATTGAGTATGGTGTGCTTCAAGGTACTGTTTTAGGCCCTTTACTGTTTTTCAATATATATAAATGATCTAGCAGCAATGAAAATACATGAAAAAATTATTTGTTTTGCTGACGATACTGTCATACTTTACACTAGTGCTTCTTAGAACAAACTTAAAACTTTAGTAGAAATGGAAACTATAAACGTTCTAGAACGGCTAAATAGGAAATTACTGACAGTTAATACTGATAAAACTTATTTCATACAATATACAAAAATAATTTACCCAGCTTCTTCGAATTAAATCTAAGTAATAACGCGTACATTAAAATAAATAGGAAAAATACATAAAATATTTAGGCGTTTATATTGATTGTCACATGAAGTGGAAAGTATATATTGATATGGTATGTAAAACTCTAGAATGTTACTATACAGATTTAGATATCTGAGCAATATCCTTAATTTGTCTTATTTAAAGATAGTATACTATTCTTTAATAGAGTCTTTAGATATGCCGTTTTAGCATGGGGCGGAACACATAAACTCGAAATACTACAAAGGAGGTTTTTGAAAATAATGATAAAAAAATCTCGCTTATATTCGTCAGAACCTCTTTATCAGCAAGCAGGCGTTTTAAATATTAGACAGTTATATTTGTTAAATATAATTTTGCTTACATACAAAAATAAACATGTGGTGTTGAAACCTACATGGAAAAAATCAACTCGTTCCACATTTTTTCAATCTCAATCCATTTTTATAAAATTTCTTAAGAACACTGACTGGATCAGAAATTTTGGATGCGATCTTCTTTAATTAAATTCATCATACAACTAATACTACATACTACTCACTTTGTTATAATATTTTATATTATTAACCTGACGGTATTGTACGAAATATTTAACTTAAAATTAATTTGTAATTCTATTATATTGAACTATTATATTGTAACATTGTTTTATATTGTATAAAGGGAAGTAAATAAACATTATTATTATCAATATTTACATTTTAGTTTTAGTCCACCCCTCGTAGCTATTAATATCAAGAAACCCAGTCATATTCCTTCAATCTAATTACAGAGTATCGCTATAATCTAGTACAGTGAATGATTTGACGTCTCACAAAGATAATTCAATTGTCGCATCCAGAATCAAATTAATGTACATTCCGATGCAGTATTGACCATATGCTAATATTTGAAGTTGGCAGCATTGTAGTAGATTTAGGGAGCTTTGTTCCCGTTAGTTTGATATTCTTCAAAGGTTGTAAAGGCACTATGAGGAGGACAGTAAGAAAATTGAATAAAGGGAATTCAAAGAGATATAATAAATTTCATTTTCGAAAGGTCATTATGAACTATTGTGCTTTGGGATGTATAGTTAAGATAATGTTATTTCTTAGGTTTGTGTATAAGGAATAATAATTTAGTGTATAATTACGCGACATTTATTAGATTTTTAAAATTTCTTGCTTTAAATTTCTAATTAAAAGTTATTATTGTCTATACTATTTATTGTCCTATTCTATATTAATAGCTTTTTGAATGAATGTGTTTATACAATCATTTACTAATAAAAAAAAATTGCTTGTCAAGGATAAATTGACTTTTATAGAGGATTATTTTACTTTACTTTTGCCGTACTTTTAAATGGGAGATTACAAATTATATATATATATATATATATATATATATATATATATATATATATATATATATATATATATAAATGTATACTGCATGTCCCTCCATCAAAATGTCTATTAGACAAGGGTAATAAGGCAAAAATATACTCTGCTCCTGACACTTAGGTTTTTTGATATATAATACTTATACTAACATATTATAACCATTTCCTGCGTGATATTTATTGATACTTAATTTTTAATATTGTTCTGAAACTATTTTCCTTGGGGCATTTTTAAGTAATTACTATTTTAATGGAAATAAGCCACAATTGAAGGTTAAAGTAAGTTTATTGACGTTTCAATTTCCACTTCGAAAATCGTTCTCAAAATACAAACATTAATAAATTTAACAAATTTTGTTTTTTGTTACTTGGTGAAAAATTCTTCTAATAATTTAATTTTATCTGACTCCTTGGTATTGACAATTCAGACATATATTATGCATTTTAAAGTAGACGAATTTAAAATAATATTGCCAATATTGCTGAGTTGCGTTCCTGGGACGACTTTATTGTAAAATAGATTACATGAAATCAACTTTAAGTTGAGAATATCCATCAGAAAAAAATCATAGCATGTAATTCGTCTTTTCACAACCACATTCCACGATAACAGTAAAATTCTCCTGTTAGTGAGTCCATAGTAAAATTCACCATAATAATGTCACTGATGAAATAGAAATCCGTGCTTTTATAAGACTTTTGTATTTATCTGGGCTAGGTCACTGTAATCGTGCCAGCGCAGAAGATATTTGAAGAAGAGATGATTATGATATAGAAATTTTTTATCTTACTTATCTTACAAAGCTTCCGATTTCTTCTTCGTTCCATTAGGTTTGATGATAAAGTAACACGTACGTATATGACATCTGGGCAACTATACTTGTAAGAAATTATAGCGCTACTACCAGAAGGTTAAATATGGCTTTTTACGAAATAGTAATCACAGTAAACAATTGGAAGAGTCTATCTACGTGACGAGGGTGATCGTTATACAATATGTAAACTTTATCAATTATTATACTTCTTATAATCTATAAAAAAAATAAATACATACTAATTATAATAAAATTACTCTCTGTATTGGTATGGAGTGAATTGAGTAGCTCTATAACCGATGAAGCCGGTCCCAAGCAGCACCCTGGAAAGGTTCCTTTTCTAGGATTACAGACGAAGGGTAGATGATGCTCTTAAGATGCAATGAAAGAAAATTGTCTAGGAGCAGGAAAACTCCAAGATTAAACACTGGTCTTTCAAGTCGAAGATTGAGGCATTGGGCTAACTCCCCGTTACTCAGAAAAAATAAAATCTTAAAAAACCCATCAAAACGCCTCGGAATGAATCGATCAACAAACGACGACGTACGCTACGAAAAAGGAGTATGAATTTCGGAACTTGGAACGTGCAAGGTTTTAGACCTGAAACTGAAATTGTAGTCACCGAAACAAAACGAAAGGGCCAAGGATCAGAAAACATCGGAGAATATGATCACTTCTACAGCGAGGTACCAAAGGAGAAAAGAGCTCAACAAGGTGTTGCGATATTAATACGTAAGAAGCTAAGGAAATATATGACTACTTGGGAGGCCATAAACGAGAGAATGATAAAAATGAACCTTACGATTAGAGGGCACAAATGCACAATCTTGGGTGTATATGCAGTAAATGATGACGCACCAGTAAACATTAAAAACGATTTTTTCGAGAAACTGAATTTAGAGGTTGCAAAGGTGGACACGTCTCGAAAAATTATCATCTTGAGAGACTTAAACAGCAGAACTGGAAAAACGACCTATAACGCAGTTATAGGTAAATTCGAAGAGGACCACTTAAATGATAATGGTACCAGACTAATATCTTTAAGCGAACAAAATTAAATGAAACTTGCAAATGAATTTTTTTAAGACAGAGACATACACAAATACACGTATACACAGACGCAAAATACGAGAGGGTTAAAATCAATCATAGACTACCCAATCATACGACAAAAGACAAATATGATTGTACAAGATGTAAGAGTATTGGAGGAGTTACCTGTGGAAGCGATCATCACTTATTAAAAGCTTGGATTACATTTGGAGTAAATAAACCTAAAGAAGAAAAAGAAGGAAATGAAAGGGAGAAAGAAATACAGAAGAGTTATAACCTAATCAGCCTAGAACAAGAAAGCGTGAGAGAATTATACAGAAATAAATTAAATCAAAAGTTGGAAAAAAAAAAACAATTTAATAATAATGAAGAACATTACACTCACATAAAAAGGTGTCTCCAGGAGGCTGCAACAGAAGTCATTGGGTACCAAATCCAGAATCAACCAAAGAAAACCACAAATTTGGTATGACGAAGAAATAGAACAAGAAATAAAGAAGAAAAGAGACCAATATAAAAAATTCTTAAATACAAAGAATATAACGGATAAAATAATCTACAAGGAGTCTCAAGCTAAAGTACCAAAAATAATATATCGGAAAAAAAAATGAAGCATGGCAACAAAAGTGTAGATGATAAATTCACATCTAGGAGGACGAAGAAGCACAGAAAGTTGGAGAGTCTTAAAATCTTTACAAGATAAGAAGAGAGACATAGTGTCAACAATAACAATGGATGACTGGGACCAATATTTTGAGAAACTCCTAAGGTAAGATAGACCACAATTTAAAGACAGCAACGGAACACAAAATATAAATATTTTAACTTCGTCCATACGAATAACAACTAAAGAAGTGGAAGATGTATGTAGATCTCTAAAAATAACAAAGCACCGGGTCCAGGTAACATACCTGCAGGGATAATTAAACACGGTACAATCAAACTGTGTACAAGTTCAGCCAAACTATTCCAAAATTGCATTATTAATGGAATGACAACCCCAGAAGAGTGGAAGACATCATTCATATTCACTATACACAAAAAAGGCAGAAGGGATGAATGTGACAATTACAGAGGCATTGCCGTGACAAACTCGATCAGTAGAATATAAGGATAAGTAATTAAAAACAGAATAGAAAGCAAATATAAAGACTTAGAGGCTGAGGAACAGGCAGGATTTAGGGCAGGTAGATTTACTGTTGACCATTTGTTTTCCATTACATATATTATTGAAAAGAAAATAGCCGTTAACCAAGAAGTATATTTATTGTATGTAGACCTAGGAAAGGCTTATGATAGTGTATCACATTATAAATTATGGAAAGCGATAGAGAAAACAAACATAAGCATGAATTTAATAAATGCGACGAAGGAACTGTACGCTAATGCTAACTCAAAGGTAAAGATTGGAAATAATCTGTCAAACGGATTACAAATGAATAAAGGCATTAAGCAGGAGGAAATCTCTAAAACTGTGGAAGCGCAAACGTAGAAATATGTGAATGCCGATTAATAACTATAGCATATATACTTTGTCATTTGCAGATGATCAACTAGTGATAGCACAAGATTATGAAGATATTGAGTATATGACTCGAAAATTAATCGAGGAGTATAAAAAATGAGGACTTGAAATCAATATCCAAAAAACCGAGTATATGTGTATCGGCCGGAAACAACAGAACCTCATATTGGAAGATGGAGAAGTTATCAAACATTGCAACACATATAAATATTTAGGTATGATCATCACAAAAGAAGGCAACCTAGACGACACAATCGAGGAGAAAAACAACCAAGCAAGAAAAGCAATTTCCTTTCTCAATAGTATCCTTTGGGATCAATCAATCTCCAATAAAAACAAGCACAAGATATATAATACAATCAATAAAAGTATAATTACCTACAGTAATGAAGTATGGCAAATAAAGGAAAGATACAAGAGAAAACTTGAGGCAACGGAAATGGATTTCTGGAGACGTTCAGCTGGAAAATCTAGACCAGAAAGAGTAACGACCAACAGAATAAAAGAAATTATGAAAGTAAAACATACAACAGTAGACGATATTGGTACCCAACAACTCAGATGGTACGGTCATGTACAGAGAATGTCTGAAGAACGTCTCCCAAAACAAGTCTTAATGTGGACCCCACACGGTAGAAAAAAAAGAGAACGACCCCGCTTTAGTTGGAGAGAAGGCATCAATAGAGAAATGAAACACAGAGACATAGAAGAAGACTTATGGATGAATCAAGAGAAGTGGCAACTGGGTATCGGAAGACGTAGGAGAACGTTTTAAACCGATCTATATATATATATATATATATATATATATATATATATATATATATATATATATATATACTTTATTTAATTTTAAACATCCTATTTAAATTTAAAAAATACAGAAGGGTTTGACGCCTAACAGGAAAATTGTGGACAAACAAACGCTTTTTCTTTACAAACATTATCCCTTACGTACGTCGCTTAAAAAGGGTTAGTTGTTATATGCGAAGTCGTACTAATCGGACTACCCTTTATTTGTATTTTTTAAATGTACATTGTTAACTTCTTAATTTATTAACGATTTTGTCTAACTCTACTTGAAAAAGCTATAATACTACTCAACTATCATCAGATTATTGTGAAGTATTCACTCAATACAGAATTACAATTCTAAGAACACTGTCAAAGCCATCCTTTACTTGGTATTTTAATTAAAAAACATCTCCACCAGCCTCTCTAGTCAATTATTTTTCTTCCAGCAATTACATAAATACCTTTCAGAAACATTTAGAATTCCTAACGACTTCCAGCCCTTCTTATGCATTTCTTTAATTAATGCAAAGAGAGCTGCTGCCCTCTGCTTTGCCGCAACTGTCATTAAACCGGCGACTTCACCATTTTATTCTCCTAATTGAATCCATTAACAAATTGTTAATTTTGCCGCCCTTCCGAACGGGAAATATACTTAATTGTCCCAAAAAGCCTTGCTTCCTTCCGCAGGTGTATTTTAGTAAAAACTTTTGGATTGTATATCTCTGAATATTGGTGGATACAGGTGCGGCTTCTTTATGGAGCTATCGAAAAAAATCGTAGTTAAGAAGGCCATGCAATCAGTTATTTATTTGGCTCGGAAGTAACGTAGTCACAATGTAAAGTTTGTAAACAGTTAGTCTGAAAACCACGTATATGAGTTTTTAACTAAAGAGTGTCCAAAATAGGAATATATACATTGACAAATTATTAGATAAAGATGTATTATTACATAAAGCTAAGAATTATAAAAGGAAAGAATTCTTGGAACAAAAAATATCCGAAGATGAAGAGTTTAGTCTATTCTTTAGCAACAAGATAAATAACCAGATATATAAAGAAGATAACTCTTATAAGTTGAATTGGCTCGAGTATATACTAAGACGAGAAAAAAATAAACTAATTAAGAAAATATTAAAGTGGAAAACTACAAATACAAGACCTAGAGGGAGACCAAAGTGCAGACGAGAAGATCAGGTCAGAGAAGATATCAACAGGGTGAAGATACCTAACTGAAGAACACAAATAGAGAATAGAAAGAAATGCAGCTCAATCATAAATAATGCAGCTCAATCATAAATGGTGCGAACATACACAACAACCTGTGAAGGGAGACTGCAGAGGACAAGTAAACAAAGAAAAGTCAGAGTGATCCTTCGTGAACATTCCATTTAAATATAGATGCGTTAATGAAAGGCCGAGTTAATTGGAAAAAGTTGTTCAAGACCCACCCGGGGTTGGAGTGCTTGATTTGTTCATGTTGAATCTTGTTCCGGAATAATATTTTTGGACATAAATCATTACTGATCTTAAAACTTAAAACTTGCCAATTCTTTTAAAATGTTAACTATCCGCTAATATTTGGATCTGTGGCGGCCATAACTCATTATCACCAGAAATTTTTAAATTTCTAATTTAACTCAGCCGGCATTGAAGGACACATAAAGTCATCGATCCCAGCTACGTAAATAGCCGTTAATACTAAAACCTAAATAGATAAATTTAACATTGCAATAATATGTCCTCCTCACAAGAAAATCGATCCTCTTGATTGTGACAACTATACCAGGATAGCTTTAAAAATCCACTTCCTAGGCTAAGATGAAAGGAATATTATAAATGGACCAGTTATTGGATTCCGTAAATTTGACAGGAAAAGAAATGGGTCTAAAAATTAATGCTTCTAAGACAAAATTTATAATATTTAGTCGCCAACCACACGGCAATGCTTCCTTACAGATTGATATATCAACAAAACAGTGACAGAGTGACTCACTTTAAATATCGGGGATGCTACATTACACACCAACTAATCTTAAGTAAATAGATCAAATGCAGGATTAAAGCTTGCACGCTTTCTAAAGCTTTCTAAAAATGAAATCAGTCATAGAAGCTTTTGAGATGTGGTTGCATCGAAGAATGCTCCAAATAGCCTAGAGAGCGATGCAGACTAACGGAACTGCCGTTGTAAGTTATTAAAAACTATTAAGATTAGAAAAATTTCATACCTAGGGCATCTTCTCAGAGAAGACCAATACAGGACCCTTCAGCTTATTATGACGGCAGAAGAATTGAAAGGAAGAAGATGTCGTGGCTTAAAAACATTCCCGATTGGACAGGAGTGCCGAAGAACTATTCAATTCGCTGAAGAGCATAAACAACCTGCAAATGTAATTGCTAATCTTAGTTGGTTCTAATACAAGAATATGTTTGGTGTTATGAGCACCAAAGAAGAAGAATTAGGAATGGAAGAACAACGAGTCAGATTGATCACATTTTAATATATTCAAGCTATAGAATAGACGTAATAAATTGCAGAAGTTATAGAGGCGCAAAAGACTTAGATCATTGCGTAGTAATCTCAACATTAAGGGCTAGAATTTCAAACACCACTAAAGAAAATAAAATTGGTAAAAAATGGAATGTGCAAAAGCTGAGAGATGCGACACTTGCAGAACGGTACTCGGAAAACATCACGGGCTAAGGAATCAAAATGTAAATAAACAAGGCCAGACAGATATAGACTCCTACTGGATGAAAATAAAGGAAGATATTAAAACAACAGCGAAAAATGAAATAGGAACATAAATTTGTGCCCGTAAAAATCCTTGGTTTGACGATGAATGCAAGAACGCAACAAAAGAAAAAAATGAAGCCTACAGAAAGATGTTTACTTGACGAACTAGGACAACTGTAGAGAATTACCAGACAAAGAGAAGAAAAGAAAAGAGGATACACAAAAGAAAAAAACGAGGATAAAAACGAGAAGAAAAGAAAAGAGGATACACAGAAGAAAAAAACAAAACCACTTAAATATATAGAAAACCTCAACACAGAAAAAGAATTTAGAGCATTCTATAAGACAGTTAACATCAACAGAAAAGAATTCAAGGCAATCACAAGACAATGCAGAAGTCAGAATGGTGGACTATTAACAACAAGGAAAGATGTATTGAATAGATGGATGGAATACTATAATCAGGCACTTAATATGGAGAAAGAAGACGAAAACCTGGCACACGAAAGAGATAAGGTTAGGCGAACAGACGTGAGGAAAAAGGAATCTCCAAACGGTTGGAGATTCCTTTATATCCGGTAGTATGATACTACCGCAGAGATAACATGCTATTTTGGGCTCAATTTCCTACAAAACAATAATACACCCAGTCCTAACGTATGGTTCAGAGACCTGGACTTTGTTTTAATTAGACAGTCGGATTCCACTAGTCCGTGCCAGTTCTGAGCTGACCGTTGAATGGCGGCCGAAGAGGACATTCAAGCACCCGAAAGTAACTCAGAGCCTCGCAGCAAGACGGTTCCGCGGGAGGCCAAGGCACGGGACCGAACTCGGATCCATGAAACCCAACTCGTAAGAATTGGGCTCACTTCACCTCGCCCAGGCCCGGCACGTCAGCCGTGACCCGCTTCCTCGCCAAGCCCGACACGCCCCGATCCTCAGAGCCAATCCTTATCCCGAAGTTACGGATCCAATTTACCGACTTCCCTTAACTACATTATTCTATCGACTAGAGGCTTTTCACCTTGGAGACCTGCTGCGGATATGGGTACGAACCGGCGCGAGCCTCCACGTGGCCCTCTCCTGGATTTTCAAGGTCCGAGGGGGGGGGATTATTGGAATTAAAGATGCAGTTAAAAAATTAGCCAGAAAAAAACAATAAATACTTTGCACCATACACAAAAAAGGAGATTTCTTTTAATTCTAATCACAAAGGAATTACGCTTCCTAATGCAGCGTATAAAATATTTTTCACAGTACTATGTCACCGTACTATGTCACCATATGGAGAACGGATAGTAGGAAAATACCAGGTTGGTGTCAGAGGTGGTAAATCGACAATTCATCAGATTGCAACCCTGAAACAAATTTTAGAAAAAACACTAGAATATGGCATTGATATTCATCACATATTTATAGACTACAAAGCGGCCTCCGACTCTGTGAATATAAAAGAAATGTTCAAAGCAATGAAATAGCTAGGAATACTGAATCAGTTGGTAAATATAACAAAACAACTCTTGAAAAAGTTGAATGTAAAGTACGAATTCAGGGGGAACTGTCTGAACCTTTTAAAACAAATACGTATGTCACAAATCACAACCATTGGTTCAATAGATAATAAATCAGCGTAAATCCTTGCCTATGTTGATAATATAAATATTGTTGGGAGAACGGAAGACAAAACGAAGTATATGAAAATAAGCACGCAACTACAAATCTTACGACCACTTGTTATAGAAACGACGTCATTGAAGTAGTGAACGAGTTTGTATACCTGGGAACGGTCCTTAACATCATCATCATCACCTACAGCCCTATAAAAGAGCCTCGACCTTCCCAAGTCTATTACGCCAGTCAGTTCTATCCATTGCCAACTGTTGCCAGTTTGCTGCGCCTATTTGTCTACCATCCTCATCTACACCATCCCTCCATCTGAGTTTTGGTCTACCCCTTTTTCTACTTCCCACAGGTTGTGACATAAGGATTCTTCTAGGAGGGTTGTTCTGCTGTGATCTTGCCAGATGTCCTGCCCATCTTAGTCTTCCTATTTTTATAAAGGATACTACGTCTTTACCACCAAATATATGTTTATATCTGTGATATATCTCGTAGTTGTACCTCCTTCTCCAAACACCATTTTCACAGATGCCACCAAATATTCTTCTCAGGATCCTTCGTTCAAATATAAGCAGGAGATTTTCATCTGCCTTGGAAATGGTCCATGCCTCAGACCCATATGTCAACACTGGTTGTATAAGGGTTTTGTATATGGTTATTTTTGTTTTTTGGCTTAAGTTTCTGCTTCTCATATGTCTACTCAGTCCAAAATAGCATTTGTTTGCTAGGATTATTCTTCGCTTGATTTCTTCCTTCATGACGTTCTCCTTGGTGATCAGGGAGCCCAAGTATGTGAATTTGTCCACCACTTCAAAGGTAGAATTATCAACCGTGAGTTGGTGGCCGATGTTTCTGGCTCTATTGTTGGGTGTTGATGCCATTATCTTAGTTTTATTTTCATTTACTTGCAGGCCCATATTTTTTGAGGCGTGTGACAAGGTGGTATACATGTGACAAGGGAACGGTCCTTAACACTGACAATAATACTACCGCAGAGATAACATGCTATTTTGGGCTAAATTTCCTACAAAACAATAATACACCCAGTCCTAACGTATGGTTCAGAGACCTGAACTTTAACAAAAAGTAATGAAAACATGTTAAGATGTTTGGAAAGAAAAGTACTAAGGTTAATCTATGAAGTAGTGAATTACAATGGAGTGTGGAGAAGACGACACAACTTCAAACTTTATAGAATATGTATACCAGAAACCAAATATCGTAAAACATATTAAGATAGAACGTCTGAGGTGGAAAGCGCATCTAATGCAAATGAAACAAAATAACCCATCTAGAAAAACGCTCCTTGATAGGCCCATTGGCCAGAGAAGAAGAGGAAGACCCAGAACAAGGTTTCTTGATAACATCGATGAAGACATGAGAAATATGGGAATACGTGCTTGACGGAGGAAGGCGATGGATAGAGACGACTGGAGAGAAATGCTTGAGAAAGCTAGGATCCACGTAGGGTTGTAAAGTCAGAATGATGATATATACGCAATTTTGTACAGAAAGCTTTAAATGCCAGTTTTAAATATTACGAGTAATTTAATTTATTACGGTACGCTTGCAGCCAAACAAACTAGTATTCTTACCGTAAACAACTACCATTGAGGGCATTCAAAATCTTATTTATTCCCGACACTGCATCGCGATCGCAAGACTTTGACCACTTGGACGCGTTTCTTTATCTTTCTGCCAACTACAACGCCGCAGGAAGGGTAAGTGCTTCTCTTGAACTGGAAATGATTTGGGAGTTATGCCAATTGTTTTTTTTTCTGTATAATCATATATATTTCATTTCATTGTTCAAGACTGTAATTAATTAACTAGCTGTTTTTGATATTTCCTACATAAACAGATACTATTCTATTCATTTTAAAGAAGTTAATTTTATGAAAAGCGAGTCATTATGGCATTGTACTACGTCTATATATGTTTTTCTTGTTCTGGTTATTTTTGTTCTTTAACTAATTTTAAGATTCTTTTATAAGTGTATAATAAAACTAGAGCATGATAAAAGTATTTACTTATTTTTTACTTATTTACTTAGTATAATATGATTATTTAAAGTGAACAGAATGATCCAATATTCCTTAAGTCTATCCCTGTAATAGCGCCTTTTAATTTTATTACTTTTTGTCCCGTTTCGTTTTTTCCTTAAGGATGGAACGACGATAATGGGCATAGGATACTAAAAACGCCAGGGGGATTTATTATAAAATACAGCGGCCGTTACATTCACCGTTTTAGCTTTTTCTTTTACGCTGAGTATCCATACGAAAACTTTTGTTTCAATTACACTCTTCGAGATGGAGTCTGTTTTAGAACGTGTAAAATTGAATGGCTGATTTAAAAAGTACGCTTTTTTATTTCTGGTATCTGCAGGGTGAAATATCGCTTTAAAATTGTTATTACTTTCTAAATTTGTGTATTTTAATAGACGCCTTTAAGATTAACTTTGATAACCTCACTCGCATAACAATATGTCGCATTCGTTCGATCGCAGTTAAAGTGTGATCCTGACAAGTGTGCTTCATAACACTTTATAATCTACTTTACAAATTAAATAAAACAAGTTATGGTGTATTTTTTTAGTTTACACTAATACAAATCTTCAAAAATTATTTCTACGCATATATAATAAAATATATCTACAATAGTGGCTGTAAGTCCAGTGAACTTAACTAAAAGATTCTATGAAGGAACAGACCTAAGACTTAAATAGTTTGTGTTGGTATCAGATGACGTCACTTACTATGACGCGGACGACGTACATTGGGATTTATACTGTACCAACTGTATACATACGCACAGGCACCCTTGCGGCGCTCGTATGGGATCGGTAAAATTTACCCAAGAATATAAAAATATACATAATATAAAAAAACAATAAAATCTAAGCAACAAACAAGCAAAGTGCAAAAAAATAACTGGCCAAATAATTGCTATTAAGAAGATAGCGCTGCCTTTTCCTTTTTTTTTTTAGCCTTTTTTCTATCCGAATTGTCGAATAAAGGCCTCTCCCATTTCTCGCCATTCATCCCTGTTGTGTGCTAGGCGTTTCCACATTGGTCCTGCGACTCTTTTGATATCGTCGCTCCAGCGCATTTGAGGTCTTCCTCTTGGTCTCTTCGCATCGTACGGTCGCCAGTTTCCGACTTCTTGGTTCCATCTACCATCTTCGAGACGTTCGTTGTGTCCAGCCCATTTCCATTTTAATTTAGCTGCTTGTTTCGCGGCGTCCTTTATTTTTGTTTTGTTCCGGATTGCTTCGTTCGTTTGCCGATCTATTGGTGAGATACCAAGCATCTGTCGTTCCATGGCTCGCTGAGTTTTTCGAATCTTGTCCATGTTCTTTTTTGTGAATGTCCAGGTTTGAGCTCCGTAAGTGAGAACGGGAAGGATACAAGAATCGAACACTTTGGTTCGAAGGTTTTGGGGTATCTTTTTGTCTTTCAGTATGTATGAGAGTTTTCCAAATGCGGCCCATCCCATTCTTACTCGTCTGCTTATTTCGGTAGTTTGGTTTTCTTTGTTTACCTTGATATTCTGACCCAGATATATGTATTCTTCTACATGTTCCACTTTTGTTCCTTGGATGGTTATCGTCGGTTGATCATCTTTATTCGACATTAGCTTAGTTTTACTCAGATTCATTTTCAGTCCTTTTTTTATGGATTCCGTATGAAGCTCATCGATCATCGTCTTCAGTTCTTTCCAGCTGTCGGCTATTAGTACTACGTCATCTGCATATCTTAGATGGTTTAAATACTTTCCGTTTATCGACAGTCCCTTCGTTTCCCAATTTAGTAATTTTCCTTTTCCTGCGATGTATAATATACATTAGTATAATAAAAACAATAGTACCGTTGCTATTACATGCAACAGCGGTGGCGTTAGAGAAATTTAGCACTTTAGTAGATAATCCTAATTAACTCAACTTGTAAAACAGGGCCCGCCGATCAACTGTATCAAAAGCAGCACTAAAGTCCTCAAAAAATATATAAACATTTTTTACTCCCCGTGCATGTTGGATTTTTACTATATTCGTAAGATTAAAAATGTTGTCTATAGTTGAATAGCCGGTTCTATATCCTGCCTGGAACTCATTTAAAATGTTATTATTTTGTACCCACGAGGTAAGTCTGGTTAAAGTCAATGCCGCAATGAGTTTGGTTACTGCATTTAAGAAGTAAGAATGCCTCGATAACTTTCTGCACTTTCCATGTTTCCATGTTTTGGTGCTTTAGTTGGTTTTAAAGAATCCAATGCTATTTGAACTTCTTCCATTCTAAACGGCTGGTCCAAATGTTTATTAAGGATAAGCGGTTCTGCATACAACACAGGATTTAAACTCAAGGCAGCTCTCTCTCTCCAATGGCGCTACAGCTCAAATCGGGCCTTGGCCTCCTCCAAACTATGCATCCAACCTTGTCGGTCCCGCGCCGACATTCAAGGCAGCATTCTTATAAAATTCTTTCTTTTTAAAGTCACAAAGATGCCTGTATTCCTGTTTAACGTTCCTGTATATGTTTGTTGCATAAGTCGAGCTAATTTTTCTAGATACTCTGAGATATGACATTACCTGCTTCCACTTTCTTGCGCACTCACCATCAAACCATTACTGGCTTTGTTTACACTCCTCCTTTGCCATAAAAAGCCTACATTCTCCTTTGTGTGCTGACTTTTTTATACATTGCTGTAGTAACTCTAAAGTTATCTTCGGTTGATCAGTCCACTCATTCACCCTATTAACTTCACAAGACATTCTTTCTTTATATTTTTCCGAATCAGTTTGGATCCAAGTAATTTTAGGAAGCAGTGGCAAAACTTTACTAGTTGATTTCTAACCGCCATCGTCGAAGCTCAACTCTACTATTAGAGGCATTTGGTCAGAATAATATTCACAACCTATAAAAAAATTATCTACTAAATTTAACATTGGTCATTGGACATTTGATTCCTCAAAAACTGACAATTACAAACTCATTAGCATTATTTCTACTTTTAGAAAAGTGATTGAAAAGGTTATCAAACAACAATTCAATTGTTTTAAGTCAAATAATTGCTTTAGCAACTCGAAGTACTCGTTCTACTAAGAACACGGTATTTAATGTTGTGAGCGAGGTCATTGAGGGGCTTGAACGCGACAATCGCATAGCAATTTCTCTTTGCGACTTGTAGAAGGCTTTTGACTGCGTTTCGCACGATATTTTGCTCCACAAATTAAATTACTATGGAATCAGAGGTATCCCTCTTAAGTTTATAACTTCTTATCTATGTGGCAGACATAAGGCGGTAGTGTCTAAAGGTCATCTCTCCGATTTTCTATCCGTAAAACATAAAGTCCCACAAGGTTTGGTCTTAGGACCTCTTTTGTTTATTATTTATGTCAACGATTTGCCTAAATTCATATCTCCGTACAATTTTCAGATGATACGACATACGTTATATCAGGAAAAAATAATGATGATTTAAAAATGTTTTATGAGGAAGTTTCTACTAAATCTAGCACATGGTTTGCTGCAGACAAACTAAAACTTAATTTTGATAAAACGCAAAATTTGGTTATATCTGCAAGTAATTTACGTAATTATCGAGAAAACAAAGAGACTGTTAAAGTATTAGGAATAACCATAGATAATCGACCGAACTGGTCGGCTCATATCTCACAACTAAAGAAAAAGCTGTCAAGTTCATTATTTGGTATTCGCCAACTAACAATTGTCGTCAACTTTAAAACATTAAAAATAACATACTTTTTTTTATTCCACTCTCATCTTAACTATTTATTATCCATATGGAACAATTCAAAAAATGCACATCAAATTTTTAGAATGCAAAAGAAAGCTATCAGGATTTTAGTAGGGGTTAGTTATCTAGAACACAGCCGATCTTCCTTTATCAAATTCAAAATTATGCCGCTACCTACTCTGTTGATATTTCAAGTTGTTGCTGAAATTCACAGAAAACGGGCCATTCAATAAGCAGTCTGATGTTAACGTTCACAATACGCGAAACTGTTACTACTTACGAACAAATCGTTGTAGATTACGTCTTTCAGATAAAAATTGCCTCAAGTATAACTATTACAATATTTTCCTAAAAAGTATTAAATAGCTGTAATGGTTTCGAAAAAGTTATAAAAAAATATCTTCTGAGACATTGCTTTTACTGCTCAGAAAAATATATGACTCATTACAGAACATCCACTGAACTGCTTACCGTGACTTTGCCATAAATATGTTTCTGTTTAATATGTGTTCTTGTTTGTGATATATTTTAGTTACGTTTTATATTCCTTTTCTTATATACTATGTATTTTTTTGACTTGCTACAAACAATATGTGTATTCGTTAAGGAGTAAAATAAATAAACTCTAAACTCCTACTTTGGACTAAAGAATGAGAGAAACAACCTAATTTTTTCTAACTTGCCGCTTTATCTACATCCAAGCTCAATCAAATTTGCATCAATTAAATCCTCAATACTGATAGTAAGTATCTGATTCCCGAAGTAAGAGAAAAAAGCGCAAGGGAATAAAGTTTGACTTCTGCGCGTTATCGTCTATCGATTTGCAGCTGTTCGTTTGCAGAGAATGCTGGCAAAGCCTTCTATGACCTCAAATCTTGGTCCGCAGTCGAGAATCGCAGTTTTCCGGGGAATGTACGGCGTTTTCCCGGTCGGAAGGGCATCGAGTGTTCGAATATTCACTGCCATGTCGCGTCTTGTAGTCATCGTGTGTCAGCGTCGCTTCGTTTAAATATCCGTTCAAGCAAAGTTGGAAAGTCAAAAAGTATTAGAAAGTAGTCGAGTCGACAGCGTGGGTTTTTCCTCAAGGTTAAGTTAGGTTAGAGCGCCAGAACAGCATGGAATTTTAAATCGCGAACTTCGTTGGTAGAAAGTGTGTCAGGATAGTTGATGAAGGAATTACTGCCGTAGTTGGTGTTGTTGGCGTGTGTTATGTAAGTGGCTTTTTAATTTTTCGATGTAAAAATAGGATGACAGTGTGGACTGTCTTACTGACCTATATTTTGTCCCAAGTCTATTACACAACTACTACAACTTAAAATGTTTATCTTTCTAAAAGCTATTCTAAATATGATTGTTTTATGATAATTGTTATCGTAAAATGTAATTAAATAATAAAATGCCACAGTATTTTGCATTATTTTGTTTATTTTTTTATCCGGTGTGCTTCAATTTTGACGATTAAATCTGTCTTTCTTTTTCTGACAGTGTTTATATATTCTAGATGTTGCCATGCAATTTACACTTTAATTAAAACCACTTAAAATAGTTTAGTGGTTGTAAAGAGGAATAATTTGCTTTAAATTTGGATCAAGAAAATTTGCCACCTTCATAGATTTCTATAGACATAATTGTTTATTATACTCTATCGTAAATATTGTAGTTTTTGTTTTTTTTTGTTCCTACTACTTCTAGTACTATGGACTTTTTAAAACATGATTTTAACTTACCAGGAGCTTTGCAAAATTCACATAATATTCACGTAATAAATCGAAGAGTGGTGGGTTTTTCGGTCAAAGTGGTCCACTTTGACCGAAATCCAAAAACCCACCACTCTTCGAGTGTCCCTTAATTTATATTGGATTGACGGTCGTACTCCTTTTCTCGATGCTATATATATATATATATATATATATATATATATATATATATATATATATATATATATATATATATATAATACAAAATTAGTATTTCTTGGGTTTAGGTTCAATAAGTAATATTAGATTTGGATCTAGATTTTATTGTCCATTGAAATCAACGTTTCGGCAGGAGACCCTTGTCTTTGTCAAGATTCTTAAATGTACAAGATTAGAAACAAAAAGTTATTGTAAAATATATAAAAAACATACCAAAACGTAAAACGGGACACTGGCATTAATGGATTGACTGAAGTAAAAATTGATATCTTGATATGATTGATATGTTATGTCTTTTATGGTGTTATATTTATTATTATTTAAATATATCTATTTTATTATTGATTTGATATTTTGTCATTGATTGCTTTGGTATTTCTTTTTATTTCTATTGATTCGTATTCTCCCTCTTCTTTTTGTTTTGCTCGGTTTTTAAAATTTTGATGTTTACGAAGTCAAATTTTTGCTTCTTCTCATTTTCATGTTTTGTGAACGCAGTGATGTTGTTCTTGTCATATTTGTGAGGACGAATTCTTAACTGAAGCAGTTGACTGGTTTGCCCAATATAGATACCTTCACGGTTAATACATGGTATCTCGTAAACAACATGTGATTTTTTGAGTATTGTAGTTTTTTAAGTTCAGTGATATATTTATTTAAAAGGTTTTTGCCTTTATGAGCCACTGTTATGTTATGTTTGGTTCGCTAAAAGATTTCGTTAATTGTTCGGTTAAACCTTTTATATATGGAAGAGTTGTGTACGTAGTCTTGATACTGTTGGGCTTATTGATATTTGTATTGTAACATTTATTTAGTCTTGATTTGAAGATAGTTTCGATTAGATTTTTGGGATATAAATTATTTAGAAGGGCATTTTTTTTATTGCAGTTGGTCTATATTCTGGATCAAAAAAGGATCAAAAAATCAAAACTTCTTTCACGAGACACAAAAATCCGGATATATAAGACCATAATACGACCAGCAGTCACGTATGGAAGCGAAACATGGACGCTAACAAAAAGAGAAATAAATAAATTGCTGGTGTGGGAACGTACAATTCTTCGAATGATATATGGTCCTTGCAGAGACAGCGTGACAAACGAATGGAGGGGCAGATACAATAACGAGCTAGAATTTCTATTCGGAAAAGAAAATCTAGTCAGATATATAAAGGCCAATAGACTCAAATGGGCAGGGCATGTGATACGCAGTAATGACAATCGCCTTATTAACAATGTGTTCTGGGAAAGGCCAGAGGGAAGAAGGTCTGTAGGGCGGCCTAGAAAAAGGTGGAAAGATGCAGTCAAAGAAGATCTAGAGAAAATGGGAGTGCGACAATGGGAATTACTGGCACAGGACCGACAAACAGGGAAGGCAATAGTAAACGCGGCAAAGACTCACGAAGAGTTGTAGCGCCATTGATGATGATGATAATGTATTCTGGATCTGTTAGTTTTACAGATCTATCCTCAAGACTTATAATTACAGACTTCTTATGGGAGAATGGATGATGAGATTTATAGTTGATATAGTGTGAAGACCATGTTTCTTTTGTAAACCACATGGATTAAACTGTGTTATTAATGCAATGTAAGGTGATATCCAAAAAAATTATTTTATTATTTTGTTCAATTTCTATAGTAAATTTTGGTTTTGGATGGTAACGGTTAAAATTATATAAAATTTCGTTCATTTTATTTGTTGGAATAGCACAGATACATTCATCGATATAGCGGTAGAAGAATGGTACATTAAAATCTAAATGACTCATGACAGATTCTTCTCAATCGTCCAGATCTAGTTGAGCAATGACACTAGAAATACTTGCACCCATTGCACATCCATCCATTTGTTGGCATATTTCGTCCTTATAATATAAAAAGTATGTTTAATGCTAACTCTACAGATGATTGGAATTCTTGAAATGGGATGTTAGTGTTTTTTTTTTGTTATTCCACTTCTTTTTAATGATGTCAGTGGCAAGTTTTATTGGGATGTTAGTGTATAGTGAAATGACATCTAAAGATATTGATTTTATAGTTATTTGGTACGTGAATGTTTTTAATTTTAGAAATACGGTCACTGGAATCTTTAATATAATAAGGATTTATATTTAAAAATCTATATATATATAAAAAAAAAATATAAAAATTTATAAATAAAAAAAGGTATATAATTAAAGAATTATATTAAAAAAAATTATATACCTTTTATAAAGGATTTTTAAATCAATTTTTTGTGATACATGGTTTACAGCTACAGGAACTTAGTTTCCTTGTAGATTTATATTTGTGACATTAGAAATATCATGTTTTTAAGAACTTTGCAAGATTCTCGAAAGGTGATTAAAAACAGGAAACCATAGGACGTAGAGGTACATTCTCCTGATGTGTTTTAGGTAAACCATAAATTTTTGATGGAATAGCGTTGTGTAGCGTTCATTTTATATTAAATATAGTATGGTCCAAGAAACTCCATAAAGATATATATATATATATATATATATATATATATATATATATATATATATATATATATATATATATATATATGTATATATACATATATATATATATATATATATATATATATATATATGTATATATACATATATATATATATATATATATATATATATATATATATATATATATATATATATATATATATATATAGGGTTTTTATCGCGGTTCTCAAAGAATTAGTTTGTAAGCACTTTTTGAAATTTTCTTTATTATATCTATTATGAAACACACATATATATCTAACATAACCAATATAAATTTAAAATAAACTATCTTTAAATTGAAATTCTTATGAAACTAATTAAATTATATAGACAATGTAAATTTTAAACAAACTATCTTTAAAATTGAAATTCTTATGACACTAATTAAATTATATTAACATAATTTTGTACCTTTCTGTCACTGAATGCCTAAATGAAACTGTTCTCCAAAATAAAGATTTTAATCACCACTCAATGTCTTCGTTCTCAGCCTCGGTTATCTTTCTTTTGTAAACTTGCCTTGCCAAATACTCCACAATGTTTTAATTATCAGCTTCCACCATTTTAGAATATTTTTCTTCTTAATAGTATTTAAAAATCAGTAAAATATTGTTCTTTCCTCTTTTCTATTTATTCTCCTTTCTAATAATCTTTTTTTTCTTCCAATCACCAAATATATTATATAATTTTAATTTTCAATTAATACTTTCTTCCATTATCCAATCACCATTTATACATAACATAATTTTTAATCTTCAATAATATTCTCTTTATTCTGTTTCTTAATCTTCATAGAACTTACTATATTGAACATTTCACCAACTGACTGACTGTATTCTATCTTGAACTTACTGAACAACTGACTTCACTATATTGAAAATATGACCGACTGACTTTATACTAACTTCATACTAACTGTGTCTATTTTTTTTTTCAAATCACCGAGTATTTATATCTTTTCAATGTTCCAGAATCATCTGGCAAGAAATCATATTCGAATTGTTCTATTTCCTTAATATATGAATGTTCTCGAAAAAATATATGTTCGAATATTTCCATTTCACAGACATAACCATGTTCGCGATGACTCTAGTGCGAACAAAGGTTAAATTCTGTCTATTGACGTCTTTCTAGATAATTCTTTTTATGCTATCTAAAAGATTATTATTCTAACTAAAATTCTATCAAGAATTTTATCGACATTTAGGCTTTTCAGAACAGAATACAAACTTATATGCAAATTAAACACCTTAAATTAACAAATTACACTACTTCAAATCCGCAAATTACATGCAAATCAATAAACAACCCCATTCTACACTCGCAATTATTATTTAACACTATTTTTCTTTCTCCTATGTTTAATATCATCTTAATATATATATATATATATATATATATATATATATATATATATATATATATATATATATATATATATATATATATATATATATATATATATATATATATATATATAGGGTGCAAAAAAAACAAGTTTTAAAAAATTAGGTTTCTCAAAACCGAAATTAATACTAGATATAAAAATTATTAAGAGAAAGGCACTTCATTTTGGTTACTTTGGTTATTAATTCATGTAGTAACTTACAGGGAACATATAGGTTATGTTTTTGGGTTATCAATTTACAAATATTACTATAAATATAAATTTATTTATCCTTTAATGCTACGAAATCTCAGGCTAAATGGATGAGGGTACACTAACCTGTCTTAAAATGAAACTAAAAATACAGATAAGATAGTCTATATTCTCAAAAGTAATATCATAAAGATCTGCTCTTGTTGATTACACAAAGCTACAAATACAAAGATTTTTAGTAATGGATACAATGAAAAGCTTTAATTATGTTGCAGGGTGTCAAAATATGCGTGAAACTTTATAGTGCAAATTTTTTTCAAATGCTGAATATCGTCATATTTTGCTTCATTTAAAGGCAAAAGTCCACAAGATGCTTGCTCTGGCAGGTGAAAATAGCCTTCTGGTAGTGCAATATGTTTCGTTTTAGGCTTAGTAAAAATACTTTCTTCTTTTAGGCCATTAACAGTCTGACGATGTAACATCATTCGAGGGTGATAAGAAACGATGCTTAGTTGCCGTACAGGTCGTGTTTTGAAAGGACAACTTTTTTTATACAAAGGAGAAAAAAACTTAGTCTATGACGTTCTCGCAAGAAATAACTCTTAATGGTGTTAGCTTGGATCTGGAGTTTTCAATAATTTCGTTTTACTCAGAAGGAGTTTTAACCACAGATTTTTGACTGATTAAGCCCATGTTCCTGTCACACTTGAGGTACGAGTGCCCTCTGCTTGCAAAAAAAACATTTTTATTTTATCAAGTCTCTTAGTATATTGTACAATGTAGTGAAGCATACGGAAAACGACGTAATTTTTGTATCTGCGCAGGAATCGCAGAATATTTTAAGCTCTTTTACTTGCAAGAGAAGGTGATTAAAAATAAAACCCCAAAGCAAGGACAAACCTTATCTCCTCCTTTCTTGTCATAGATTTCTGCATAGGTATAAAAAAAGATTCTGAGTCTGAAAGTTTATGTATGTTGAACATGTAAAATGATATTGTTCTGGAACTATTTTCTTGTGGCATTTTAAATTAATTACTATTTAAATAAGAATAAGCCACAATTAAAGGTTAAAATACGTGTATTGACGTTTCAATTTCCACTTTTTCCGAAGTGGAAATTGAAACGTCAATAAACGTATTTTAACCTTTAATTGTGGCTTATTCCCATTTAAATAGTAATTAATGTAAAATGATAGTTGACTACGATATTAAACATCGTCAGCACTACTGTTTAGGACACGCAGATTCTTTTGGAAATCCACTGCAATCGCTTTTTTGTTTTTTGTTGATGTGCTTTAAGCCTAACACTTTTTTTAATTTTGTAAACAGAAACAAGTTTCCTTAAACGCAATTCTTTTTTTTTGCAAAAGAGTTTTTAGTTCACAGTTCAGTTTTGCAAGATTATTGTGACTATAGGCTGTAGCAGGTAGGGTTAACTTAGTTTGTGTTGCATCAATATTTACTGTGAGTTCATCACAAGTACTGCAGGTGTCATACCTTGGATCGACAAAAGACAAGTTAAGCCCATCTAAAAAAAACAAGAAGTGGCAACTCTATTTGAGACTTCTTTTTGTGGATACAAAAACATTCGAAAAACACTTAAAAAACATTCTGCAGACATCTCACCTCTTTGACTTTTCCCTAACCCCCAATCTATAGGAGCTGCTTTACACACTGTTGACGAAATCTGGTCATATTTAAAAATTAATAAAGGAAGAGCCAATTTTCCTTTTGCATTAACTGTGAAAAGCGTAGTTACATTTTCCTTATCTGATAATGTTTGTTCATCATAGATGATTTTTCCTCGTGGTCCATTTACAGTACCACTTTTTGAGGCTAAACAGAAACATATTTCTTCCATGTTATAAATCCTGTTTGGATTATCTAATATACTGATAGCACCCATATCGCTTCAAATTCATACGAACCTCGTCAAACCATTTACGTATTTTCTCTTCAGTTACTGCGCCTCTACCACTGTGAATGTATTCTGCTTTCTTCTGAGAAAGTTGTTTCTGCCTGTTAAAGAAGCTGTAATACCATTTTTTGCCAGAACAATCATTGACAAAAGTCACAAGAGATAGTGGAAATAATACGACTCCAAACATGTGTTTTCCCGTAGTTTATTTGTGTTAAATTGTACAATTTTTTAGTTATCTTTATGATTACGAAAAAAGCTCTTGAGGGAGAAACAGCAGGAATCAAGGTCAATGGAACACCAATTAACAACATTAGATATGCGGACGATACTATCATTATAACAGACAACCTCCGAGACCTCCAAAAGCTAATGAACAAGATAGTTGAGTATGGAGAGGAATATGGATTATCAATAAACACCAAGAAAACCAAATTTATGAGGATATCAAAAACCCAAAATAATGGTGAAAGCCTGACAATTAACGGTAGTGTTTTAGAACAAGTTGAAAACTACCACTATCTTGGCACAATAATTAATCACACAAACGATTACTCCAAAGAAATCAAAGTTCGAATAGAGAAAGCACGTACAAACTTCAATAAAATGAGAAAGGTACTTTGTGCAAGAGAACTGAAATTGGACTTGAGAGTTAGGCTGGCAAGGTGCTATATTTTCTCGACTCTGCTTTATGGGATAGAAGCATGGACACTTAACGCGTCGACTGCTAAAAAGTTGGAAGCATTTGAAATGTGGGTGTATAGAAGAATCTTGAAGATATCATGGACCGAGCATGTGACAAACAACGAAGTCATGAGAAGAATCAACAAAAGAATGGAAGTATTGGAAACCATCAAGACACGAAAGCTGCAATACCTGGGACATGTTATGCGTAATGAGAGATACAACCTACTTCAATTGATTATACAAGCGAAAATCCAGGGCAAGAGAAGTGTAGGAAGAAGAAGAATCTCATGCTTGCGTAACTTGAGGGAATGGTACGGATGCACATCAATTGAACTATTCAGAGCAGCAGCATCTAAGATCAGAATAGCCATGATGATTGCCAACCTCCGTCGCGGAGATGGCACGTGAAGAAGAAGATGATTACGAAAATGTAGCCAGTTATATTTCATACAAATCTCGGCAGGAATTTGGAGAAGTAATTTTTTAAGAATTTGTGCTGTTGCGACCAATTTTTCTTATAACCTCTTACTCACTTATGTTTAAATAAAAACAACAATTGTTACAAACTTTATTATCGTCAGTAGTTTTGTTGTAAATATTTTTAAATAAGAACTCATAGTGTGACATTTTCATTTTACCATCGACTCATGGCGTAGACAAATGTCTACAATGGTTTTATACCGTTGGCTCATAATATATGGTCAAGGTCAGGCCAAAAGTTTATAAAAAATGATACTATATACATCTACAAGCACAACATTGTAATCTAACATATTCATAGTTCATCACCGAAAGAGTTACATATTATGTGCTAAAGATAAATTATAAATGTCGAAGATACTAGCGATGACCAGGCATTTTATATAAAAAATTGGATTATGTGATTACAATATAAAATTTATCTGAAGCTCAGACCTGGAGCTGGAGTTTTACCAGTTCAGATCGACAATTTATATTGTTTTGATCTCATATTATACTTTAATTTTATCTACTAATGTTACTATTTAAGTATTTTTATTAATATCATCATCATCATTGGCTTCACAACCCATGGTGGGTCTTGGTCTGCTCAAGGATAAGTCTCCATTCTCTCCTATTCTTCGCCTTGGCTTTCCAGTTTCGTACTCCCAACATTCTCAAGGTCTATGTGACCTAACCATCGCAGCCGGTTTATTTTGATGGACCTAATAATATCAGGTCTGTCATACAGGCGGTAAAGTTCGAAATTATAGCGTCTACGCCATAATCCGCCCTCCTGTACTTCTCCATAGATATGCCGGAGGATTTTACGTTCAAAGCATCTTAAACGTTCTTCATCGCTCTTTGTCATCGTCCATGTTTCCGACGCGTAGATGAGGATGGGCTTGATAAAAGTTCAGTATATCACTATAGTTAATTTTTATGAACGAGAGAGTAATTAGCATAATTTTAACTGGTAGCTCCGACCACTCCATGGGCGTGCTCAAGATTAATTGAAAAATTACTTTGAATAATTGTAAAAAATAAATGAATTATTTCAGTGTTATAAAGTGTTATGTGTATGTAAACAAAAGTGATCTCTTTTATCACACACTATATTAGAACTGACTGGCCTACATTAAAAAGGGTTTTAAAAAATTCACATTTTTTTTAATTTTTAAAAATTACAAAAGAGAAAAAGAGTTTTTAAAACCGTCTAAGGTATGTTAAATAGATGAATAAAAATATTAATATAAAACTTACAGCTACTTGTTACAAATCCAAATCAGATTCAGAAGATGAACTTTCAGAACCAAGATTTATAATAACTGGCTCGATCATTTTATCAGTAATATTGTCCAGCTTCCACATTTTTTCCTCTTCTTTAATAGTGTGATTTACTGCCTTTTTCCAGTTTTCAGGTTTTACATTATTTACGGCCTCCAAAAACAACTGTTTAACATCATGAATTTTAAAAGTGGTATTTTTTCTTGAAACTTCACTCTTTATCTGTGCCCATACCAGTTCAATCGGGTTTAATTCACAATGATATGGTGGGGATTTAAGTACTGTCATTCCACGATTTTTGGCAATTTCATCAATTTCGTATTTTTTAAATTTTTCTTTATGAAGGGCACACAACGAATAAAGTTCCTTTCTTATAGATCCGGGATGGTACGTAATATTTTTTGAACTCAGCCAATTCTGCAAGTCTTTTTTTAACCACTTGGTTGTGGGCAGTCCTTCTATAAGTCTGGAGTGATAACTTGCATTATCCATTACTATTACACAGTTCTTAGGAAGAAGATCTATCATTTGTTTGAACCATTCTTGAAAGACATCAGCGTTCATGTCTTCATGGTAGTCACCGGTACGAGTTGATTCAAAAGTTAATAAACCACCTTCAACAAAACCGTCTGAACTGCCAATGTGTACTATTATCAGCCTGCGTCCCTTTCCTGATGGTGGGTTTAAACCAATAGATAAGTTATTTACAAAAACGTGCCTTTGACTTGTAACAGTTTCATCCTGCCAAAATTTATTTGGTGTATGACCCTCGTTGATCCATGTTTCATCAAGATAAAATATTTTTCTTTTTTGGTTTCTCATTTCCTTTATGGTTCTTAGAAAATGTTTTCTCCATATGACAATATCGCTTCTTTCTAATACAATAGACTTTCTGGGATTCTTTTTCCAGCGGAAGCCTATTTCTTTTAAAAGTTTCCATAACGTACTTCGACTCATTTCTGGGTAATCCTTATCATCTCGAACTGAGACAAGAACTTTATCCAATGTTGGAAATTCTTGTCTAAAGAAGAATTCATGCACTTTCCGTCGAAGTCCTTCTTTAAAATGATATTCTATTTGAAATTTTGGTTTCCCTGGAGCATTACGTGGCATTTGAAAACTACCACATATCTCTTCTTTACTAACTCTGTAAATCGTAGATTTCTTAACACCAAGTGTACTGCTAACTAACTCAACGGTCTCATCAACACTTTCACATAAACGTTTGTCTGTAAATGATTTAAAACAATTAAATATTAATGTTTTTTCATTAACTGTTAGAGGACCAATTTTTCGGCGTTTACACGGCACTTCCAAATTTTCCATAACACTAGTATACACAATAAACTGCACCTTGCAACTAAAGTACCTACTTTTAGTGAACTGTTAAGAATTTTGAATACGCCACTTGGACCTTCCTATATACAAAATGGAAAAACCCACTATCACATTTTCTGTGGAATAAGTTTAGAAGGTAATTATCTAGTCAATTACTGTCGTAGATTCCTGGAATTAAAGAATTAAATGTTTGATTGTTGAAACCCTTACTTCGTGGAATGCACTCATTTCAGACAAAATAAAACGTTTTATTTTATCTAAAGAATTAAACTTTATTTTGCAAATAGGCAAAGAATTAAACTTTATTTTGCAAATAGATAAAATAAAACGTTTTATTTTATCTAAAGAATTAAACTTTATTTTGCAAATAGGTAGGTACTTATTAAACTTTTATTGGTTATATATAACCAATAAAATAAACATCTTACATTTCTTGCAAATTCATTAGTACCTGTTAACCTTCATCACTCCGACACTGGCAACCTTATTTAGGGATTAGTAACCCTCACAACTATTGTATTCTATTCTGCTCCAACCTTTATACCTGGTGGTCATACTCAATTTAAAATTGTTTTCCTATATACTTCTGTAAACTTGTTGACAAATATCTGTTTTTCATTGAGTCACCCGTATCAACAGTTTAGGGATTTGCATACATAATTTATTGTTTTATTACTCTCTCATACATAAAAATACACTATAGTTTCGTTCTTTTTGTAACTAGGCTTGTTGTTAAAAATTTTTTTAATCCATAATAGGCTTTATTTGCCAGATATATCCGTGTGTTAATTTCTGCACTTACTGCATTATTCTGATAATTTGTGAGCCTAGGTATATAAACTCTCTTACTACTTCGAAAGTATATGTTTCGATCGTTAGATCTTTAGGTTGTGCTGCTTGTATATAATTTGATACTTTCATATACTTCGTCTTACTAGTGTTAACCTCTAGTCCCATTCTTTTTGTTGCTGCATCAAGCGCCTTGAATCATTCGACCACGTCCGCCTTTCTTCTTGCAATAATGTCGATTGTACGCTGCGATTAATAATAGTTCCTCTGGTTGTTATTCCAGATTCTCTTATCGCTTTCTCTAGTACAATATTGAATAGAAGGCATGATAGGCTGTCTCCTTGTCTAAGTCCTATCTGAGACTGGAACGTTCTGGAAACTCCGTTCTGCACTCTAACTTTACACTCGACTCTTGAGAGGGTCGCTTTCACCAATTTTACTAAGTATACTGCTATGCTGAATTCTATCATGACCTTGTACAGTGCGTTTCTTTCAACACTATCATAGGTACATCTAAAATCAACAAACAGGTGATGAGTATCAATGCCATACTCATATGTTTTTTACAGAGCTTGCCTTAGAAGGAATATTTGATCGGTCGTTGATCTTTCTTTACGAAACCGACACTGATATTTACCTATTATGTCTTCACAATATCCCGATTGTCGGTCGTAAAGAATATATGCCAATATTTTGTATGTTACGTTTAGGAGGATTATTCCTCTGTAGTTGTCACATATTGTTTGTGACATTACATGTGTATTTTTATTAATATCTTTTTTATAAACTTGAATGAAAAGCAAAACTCAAAAATGCCGGCAATGAAATGTAATGTCAAAACGAGAACTCTTACAGCGGCATATAAAATAAAATAAAATGACATTTGGCTAGACAGTATTTTTTATTTTTCGATGCATTTTCTTTTACTTACATTGTCACATCTAATATTTTAGTCACCGCGCTTATGTATGAAGGCTTGGAAATTCGGTTTAAATCGAAATGCCAATCAAGAAAGGAAGTGTTTGCAATCGATCCCAATATCGTTTAAATTTAAGAAGAGAAAAAGATGATAGCATGTCTTTGAGGACGGTCTCCGACTAAAAGTATCAGAAGATTTTCAATTTTCTCAAGAGAAATAGAATTTTTAAACAGACGTTTGAAAAGTTTCGGAATAAAATGGATGTGATTATTATACAGTCGTTTAATAAAAAAAATGTGTTACTCAAATTTAGGTGCAAGTTTTAAGAAAAGCTATTGAAGTTTCACAGATAATATATAAATTAACCACTTATTTTGAACTATATATATATATATATATATATATATATATATATATATATATATATATCCCCATTGGTATATCCATTGGCGGCAGAATAATTAACAACTTAAGATACTTAAATGATACAACGCTTGACCTTGAACGCAATAATTGACGTTAAGCATTTTCAGATCAAATTTGTCATAAATAATGGCATCAAAGTGGTAAATCAATCTGCATACCTGGTTATGTTCATAACCAACTCTGGGAAACCCAAGAAATATAAAGAAAATCCGGCAATGTCAAATGATTCACGATACTCTTTTGTTTTACCCTTAGAACCTTGAAAATTACATCTAATAGAATTTTTTAACTTAGATGCCATTGCAGGAATGTGTTGTATCTTTCTCTTAGTAGACGTTTGAAGTGATATTCTAGATTTTTAATTGTTTCTAGTTACCAGTATTGAAATGTTCTCAAAATCAGAATTTTCAGAAATTTTATTTTTAAGGTGCAACTCAGAAACAACTATTATAAACTTCAGGAACTTCATAACGGTTTTATTAGCATCACCAAGTTGCTTATGATCATCTCTGTATAGAATCCAAGAATTTGCAATCGCAAGGTCAAATATGCTAGAGAATGGATGCTAGAGAATCACCTATGCTATAAACCAAAATTTAGTGCAGACACATATTCAATACCGAGTTTAATATCGACTTTTTGTACCGAAAAAAAATCTATATAACACTAAAGCAGAGAAACACCAAATAGAAAATGAATATGCTTTACATATTGCAAACATACGGTTGTGAATCTTGGATCCTACGACAAGCGGAAAGAAGAAAGATAGACGCCAATGAAATGTTCTCCAACAATGAAAATACTTTGGACATGTATTGAAAGCAGATAGAGAAAATATGGAAATACTTATTATCCAAGTAAAGGTAGAAGGCCGAAGATCACGGGGAAGATCTCCAACAAGATGGATCGATCAAATTACAGGCATATGCTAAAGATCTATGCATGAGTTAAAAGAAATTACCAGAGACAGAGATCTTTGGAGTTGGACAATACACAACATCACGATGATCAACCACTACACTCCCTCCGGGGTCTCAGGATTGAATAGAGAGAGAGAGAGAGAGAGAGAGAGAGAGAGAGAGAGAGAGAGAGAGAAAGAGAAAGAGAAAGAGAGAGAGATTGCAAATGTGTTGCACGTAACCCAAAAAATCGTGATAAAGTGGTTTTAAGAAAACAGCAGCAGTTGTAACAGCCTGCTTTGATTTGCAAAAAATATTAACTACACCCCAATCAGAAGTATCATTGTTTTATTGTAAAAGGATGTTGAAAGTGTATAATTTTACTATATTTGATATTGGATCTGCGGAAGGTTATTGTTATGCAATTATTATAAACTGTTTTACAATTTGTAAGTGGTCATTTTAAAATAAATAAATCAAACAGATATTATTTTATTTACTTCTTGTTTATATGTATGATGTGAATTCTTAGATACTTGTTTGGGTAAAAAAATCACGTTAAGATAAAATCAATAAAAAAACTAATAATAATCTTATTATTAGTGTATATACAGGCTGAAACATCTACTCTACATCGCGCGTGCAGTAGATGATACAACACCGATCAAACTGAGGGAACCAAAAATACGCATCAACCATCTTACTAAGGACGAAAAAATGCGCACCTGAATGGATAAACCTCTGCACTTGCGACATCCTAATGAGGTCAGTCAAGACCATGTCGACAATATAGCGTCGAACTATTGGCTGACATCAGGAAAGATGTGATCTTAAACAGAAAGTTCACTACTGGCCATTCAGGATCAGGTTATTTTTCTTCATGTGCCATCTCCTCTAAGAAGGTTGGCAACCATCATGGCAATTCACGACAAATGGCGATATGGATTTCAAGCTCAGGAAAGCATCCAACATCTTACAGGGGGCTTTCAGGCATTTGCTGCAACTGAATATAAGGAACGGCACGACTCAGTAGAAAAGATCCTTCATCAAGAGATAGCTATCAAACTGGGACTTCTTTAAACAAACCATATTCTATATTATCAATACGTTCCTGAGAGTATACTTGAGAATGACAACTACAAGCTATACTGGGATCGCACTTTGCTCAAAGACCAAACTGTAGCACATAATAGACCAGATCTTATACTAGTTAATAAACTAAACAGACAAACAACATTAATTGATGTGGCGATACCCAAAAACAATATTCTTCGTGTTAAACAGAAGGAAAAAATCGCCAAGTACAGGGATCTGGAAATTTAATTACGAAGACAGTGGAGAATGGAAAGTACCTAGACAATACCTATTATTCTCTCTACTACTGGAGTCATTCCAAAGAACCTCCTAGAAAACATAAAAAGGCTAGGTCTTAATGAACATCTCTACAAGACCATGCAGAAAGCTGTACTACCCTTAATGTCCAGATGTGTACGAAAATTTTTGGGAGATACTCCAGCATACAAAGTCATCTAGGGCTCCATAACACGGAAAGAGTCCCACCAGAGCTCAATCCTTTTGATACCATAGGTATCTGGGATGAGTGAATTTTCCCCTTAGAGGTAGTATGAGCCGTATGGCTCTGAGTGTATATACTAATTATATAAACCAATTATTTTGATGTATACTTATTAGTTACCATTTATATGCACCTAACCAAAGAAATATACTTTGTTGAAATATCATTGTATAAACCACTTACAATGATCTTCACCTTGTTATTGTAACTCGACCTAAATCAGGACCAGTAATTTTAACAACAATGCTGTACGTGAAAGTGAAAAGCTGAGGAAAAGTTATAAAATATGGATTAAGAAAACTACAAAAGTATTAAAACTAGCGATTTTTTTAAATCGCTCTCCTCTAAATTAAGCAAAAGTGAGTTACAATGTTTTTCATATGAGGTGTCGATTTAACAACTGCGTCGTAAACACAATATCACTTTGTTCTTGTTGAAAAAACACTCGCATGATATTTTTTGCCAATAACAATAAAACAATTAGCTTACTGCGTGTCTATTAATAGTTATCAAATTAAAGATTTGATTTTATTATCTTTTATTTTATTGTATTTTATTTTTTTGTATTCTATTCTATTTTATTCCATTTTATATTATTTTATTTTAATTTTATTTTGTTTTATTTTATTCTATTCTATTTTATTCTACTTTATTCCATTTTATTCTAATTTATTTTGTTTTATATAATTTTATTTTGTTTTTAGAATTTACTTACTTTATTTTGTTTTATTATATCTTACACGATTTTATTTTATTTTCTTCTATTTTAATGTATTTTATTTTATTTTAATAAACAGTTTCTGACAATCTACCTAACAATTAATAATGCCACGTCTCCCTTTAAGAAAAGTTAACATTTCCACGTTATCGTTGGTGGTCGTTCAGCTCTTTGCGTTGCGTTTTGTCTCGTGAAATAAAGTTGTTCTCCATTTACCAGGTATAGAATTTTTCATATAAAAACAGTAAAATTTCTTGGCATTTTTATAGAGAGCAACCTTAAATGGTCCCTTCATATCGATTTGTTAAGTAAGAAACTGGCCTCAGCCTGCTATGCAATAAGATCTGTTTCGATGGAAATCAATTTAGCATCTTCCAAAATAACATAGTTCTCTTTGTTTGAGTCTCATATTCGATATGGCCTTGCTTTTTGGGGTTCTAGTACAGCTGCCCAATCTGATGTTATTTTTAAATTTCAAAAAAGAGCAATACGGTATCTTTGTGGCCTCAGTAGAATAACACATTGCAGAAGCTACTTAAAAAATCACGGGATTTTAACTGTTTCCTCTTTATAAATATATATTATAGTAATACTTAATTAGTTAGTAAAGAAATCTATATTATATTCGGCAAAAAAATTATACAACCATTCCCCTTTGCAACTTAAATCTTTCTTATTTCCTTAAGTTCTGTTAATTGACAAAAGCCTATCTATCTGAAAGACCATATTATTCAATGGATGAGTTTCTTAACGAATAACTAAGAAATTACAGTACGTTTAGGTACAAGCAACTAAAGTATTTTTATATATTATATTTGAGTACGACATGCAGGAACCTATATTTATTGTTAAGCTAGTTCATAAGGTTTTATTATGCAATTTGCAATTTAGTTAAATTTTGCAATGGATTATATATTTTATTATCTTATATAGTGACGATCTATGTAATTTTCATCGAGTTAATTAATTTTAGTAAATTTTAATTGTTATTGTCAAATGTCAAACAGTGACAAAGCTGTGGCTTTGTCCATAAAATTGTACAATTTTCAGAGACACTAAAGCATATTTCTATTATATTCTATTCGTTTAGTCGGTCTTAAATATATTTTTTTGTGTTTTATAATGTCCTCTATACCACTTTTGCTACGAATGTCTTTATCTAAATAAATTCCAACTTTAATATACATTCATATTTCTTGCCCCAAATATAGTGAACTGTACGTAGCACTTTCATTCAAAATGCATGATATCATTCATAGAATTCGTAGGCTTACGTTTGAGCGATTGTGTGCTTTGAAAGGAACATTGTTTACTGCGATTGTTTACACCGAGTTATGCAAAGCTCGATTGCAAAATAAAATGACCGAAGTCTATTTGTAACGCCGCAATGTTTTCACCAATTACTTTGTGTGTACGTACCCCCATTCGGCTTTTATCTCCCTGATGTGGTAACTAGTTTTCAGTGATGGAGTAGTTAGAAATTCTGCAAGGAAATTCAGTATTTTATTTTTTTAAAAATAAAAAAGATCTTACTTGTGAAAATAAAAAACGGGATAATGGAATAGAAACTCACACACGTTTGGGTTATGGTTTAGTGTACAGTTTGTATGAAAAAATGGACTATAAGTAAGGAAAATTCGAAAAACCATGTACCGTTGACCTGGGGATGCATAGAAAATTATAGTATGAGAAAACAGTCGTTGGTCTTCTTCTCTTCTTTTTTTTATGTAGACATGACTCTGTTTGTCATTCAAAGTGGGTCCAGTAAGTTTTAGTTCCATCGTTCTCGTGGTCTTCTTACTGATCGCCTTCCTATTGGGGAACCGTCACTTGCCGTCTTTAATACTATATTTGTTATCATTCGGCTTATACGATAGTTCTATTTTACTCTTCTATTTCTTGTTCAAATCTTGATGTTCTCCACCTTGCATCTACGTTGTATATCTGTACTTCTAGCTCTGTCCCATAGTGTCTTACCATCAATTTTTTATATCTGCTCTTTCTAAATCATTTGTACTCTCTGTGTCAGGTCGTGTTTCTGTCGCATATGTCATTATCGGTCTAATGACTATTTTGTAAATTCTGCCTTTCATTTCTTTCCCGATATTTTTATTTCTCCATATTGTTTCATTCAGGCAGACTGCGGCTCTGTTTGCTCTATTCACTTGATCTTTCACTTAAGTTTCGAGCTTTCCGTAGCTAGATAATGTGATGTTTAGATATTTAAACTCCATCACTTGTTCTATTACCTGACCTTCCAGCTCTAATTTACATCTTAATAAATTTGCTGTTGTAACCATGCCTTTTGTCTTTTTTTGGAAAATTACCATGTTAAATTTTCTGACAGTTATATTAAATTGGTGCAGCATACGTTGTAAATCATCTTCACTTTGAAAGAGTAGCATTGCGTCGTCTGACTAGTAGATTATTTTAAGTTGTTTTTCTTCCATTTGGTATCCGTTTTTAGTTCTTACTTTTTTATTATTTTATCCATAATAAGATTGAACAAGAGGTAATCTTCCTGTCTTATTCCATCGCCAGCTTCAATAGGGTCGGTTAGTTCTTTTTCTACTTTTAATTTTATTGTGTTGTTTTGGTAGATATTTTCCATCGATTTGATTATGCCTAGATGCGTGCCTTGCGTACTATAAGTTGATAACGTCCTTTAATTTGACCCGATAAAATGTTGAGGCTAATTGGCAAGTTTATAAACCTACCAATCGTAAAAACGAATACTGCTTAAAGAAACAATGTAAAGCCTTGAAACCGGATTGATACTATATCAGACTTCATGTGATTAAATGTCACGTGATCAATATTATTGTATATTGCGGAAACATGATCACTAAAATTAAAACTATTAAATAAAAATGAATGACACGAAATGTGAATTTTAAGAAGACTATTTAAGATATCCTGGATAGTGCGAGTTATCAGTGATGTGGTATTGCAATGAGCTGGAATGGGTTAGGAACCGGTGAGTGTGGTGTTAGAACGAAAAGTTTTTTTTATTTATGTCACCTCTTACGTGGTTTAAGATATTCCTCTGAAACTTCGGACGAAAATAGAAGCACTGAAAGTGAAGGGGAGCCACCTTAATCAGATAATCTTAGAAAAAGACGGCGAGTTGTGAGAAATGATGATAATTACCAAACAAATTTAATCAAAAAAGCTAGAGTCAGTGGTACTGCGTATACAGATTATAAAGGCAAGATGGGTGCTGTCTGGCAAATTGGAGGTGCTTGGAAGAAAGTTTAAGTTATATATTGAATAGCCTAAATATATAGATGCGTTATTTTTTAGTTGTAAAATGCAGTGTTTTACTAAACTAAACGATGAGCAAAAGCAAATAGTATTTGAGGTATTCTGGTATCCACTTAACCAGTGGGTACCAGAAGATAAGCAAGAGTTTTACATCAACATAATAAATTCCTGGAATACCAAGAAATCCAAAACCAAACCGTCTTAATAGAATTGAAAACCATGTTATTTTTCGAAATTCTTTTAAAATTTTGAGGAATAATGTTTTATTTCTATGTTTTATATTATAGTATTTCTTTAATTTTGGTTAACTATACATTTGTGGCTGTTTTTCACAATAAAATTACCATATTATAGGATTATATACGAACCTAAAAAATTAAATTTGCTTTATAAAACGTATATTTTTGAAAGGACCTAAGTTAATTTTTTTGAAAAATCTGTCAAATAAGAAAATCCAAAATCCTAGATTGATTTTATTAATACATACCTTTAACCAAACCATACTAATAAAAAAAAAAAGAATAAAAGGATTAAAATATAATATATATATATATATATATATATATATATATATATATATATATATATATATATATATATATATATATATATTTATATATAATATAATTATAAATAAATAAGAGATTAAAAAATAAACAACATTTTTCTGTTTTTCTCAAAACTTGAAAATATCAGTCCCTTTAAAAAATAATCGATTCAATTGAAAAAATTCTTGGTACATTTCTGCTTTTAGCTTGCTCTGATTTATAGCTGTATTATCAATACACATCTGTTTAATATTATATTATTTTGCAGTCTCAGCTAATCAAAGCTGTATTTCATTTGGATAATCCTGGTACGTCACATTACTTTTTACCCTTCCATTAAACCTTTTATTACGCGTTCTGAACCTGAGTAAGCATTAATGTATTTCCTATAATAAATTCCCGTGTGAGGTCAAACAGCCAATTACCCAACCCTAAAGGCCCTTATAATGCAACCCGACCATTTATGCTGAAATTTATCACGGAAAAGAAACTGGAATCTGTTCGCAGAATATTCAGGTCACTGCCCGGCAACATCTTAGGAAATTATAATAATGGTTTAATGCTGAAGGTTAATGGTTTGGTGCACATTCGAGCTAAATGCCGGATATTATTGCAGCCAAAATTTAAGAGGGCTGAGAGGTCCTTATCGACTAGTGGGTTTTTGGCACGGCTCGAGAATAATACGTTGCAGTATTTTTTGAAGGGCGTTTGTGTATAAAATATACTTCAAATAGAACATAAACTGATATTAGCATGAAAAAACTTAAAAACACTAAAACAAAATTAAATATTATCTTCTTTTTTTCCTAAATATTATTATCTATTTCTGTTTTAAGTTAATTAAAATTTTCATATCTATAGAAAACAAACGTATTATGTGATATTTTAGTCCGTTTTAGGGAACCTTTTTTTTATATAAAAACGTGGTATAGTATAAGGGTACGAAGAGAGAATAAAGGAAATATTGCCGACCATGAAAGATATAGAACACAAACATATCGATGAAATAAACATGATATTTACTGAAACTTTAATGAAAGTGGGTAAAGAAATAGCACAGACAACAACAAAAAAAGAAAGTTTCATATCCCAGCAAACAAAGATTCTTATGAACACAAGAAGAACATTACTAGAACAAGGAGACAGAAATAAAATGGAATATAAAGAAATAAACAAAACTATTAGAAAAAATATCAAGGAGTGTAAACGGAGAGTACAGGAAGAAAAGATAGAGAAATACAGTGCTTAAAGCAGAACCTGGGAAACATACAAATTAATAGCATAAAGAACAAAGAAGGAGTGGAGACCAACAATATAAAATAAATTTTACAGATAACGCACGAATATTATACAAATTACTATAAAACAGAACAAAAATCAACCCAAGAAATCCGTAATCAGTTACAACTGCAAATAAAGGACGTTAACTCTGACCTACAACCAGAAATCATTAAAAATAAAAAAAGGCACTCAAAGAAATGAAGAATAACAAATCTCCTGAGAAAGATGGGATAACTGTGGAAATGCTAAAAGATGGGGGGAAAACTACAGTGGAAGTCCTTTATGTACTAATGAATAAAATATTGAACACAAAACAAATACCCACCACATGGAACGAGGCAATAACACTATTACTATTTAAGAAAGGCGATAGAAAAGATCTGAAAAACTATAGGCCCATAACGCTACTAAAAGTAATGTACAAACTGTTAACTAAACTACTAACAAACAGATTAACAACTAAGTTAGATAATTACCAGTCGAGAGAGAAAAATTATTAATTGAAAAGGCCAACGAATATCAAATCACAATGTATATGGCATTTGTAGACTTTGAAAAAAAGCATTCGATAAGGTTGAAGATTAGGCAGTAAAGAAGTCTTTACAAAATGGAAGAATAGACTATAGATATACGGACTTAATTTCCAAATTATATGATCAAGCAACAACATCCATCAAAATAGTTGAACAAACGGAGCCCATTAAGATACGGCGAGGAGTCAGACAGGGTGACATGACGGGGAAAAACGGGGTATTAACATAAATGGCCAATACTTGAATCACTTGAGATATGCAGACGGCATTGTATTAATAACAGATAAAAGGGAAGAATTACAAAATATGGTGGATGAATTAAATAGCGAATCAACAAAAATGGGTCTACAAATGAATTATAATAAAACGAAAATTATGACCAACCAACCAGGAGAATTATTAATTACAATTGCACAAACAACTATAGAACAAGTGAAAGAATATTTATATTTGGGACAACTAGTTAAATTAAATAAAGAAAATCAGACCGGAGAAATAAAAAGAAGGATACGGTTGGCTTCGAAAAACTTTCCTATATATACTAAGTGACATAGAAATCCGAACACCCAGTTTAAATGATTTTATTTTAATAAAATTTTGTATAAGTACTTAATGAAGCATAATAAGTAAATAATTAAAATTTCAAAATGATTGCATTGCTTTAAAGCCCTTTTACCTTTAATATAGTGTGGATACACCCCGATGTGTTACGCATTCTTCAACACGCCTAGGCATGCTTCTGATCAGGTGGTCAATGTCCTCTTGTGGTATCTCATTCCAGGCAAAAACCAACTCCTCTCGAAGTGCTTGTAGAGTCTGAGGAGGACGTTGCAAATTGAGCAATCTCCTACTCATCATATCCCACATGTGCTCAATTGGGGATGAGTCGGGAGGTCTTGGTGGCCATGCTAACAATGTGACATCATTATGTTGAAAGAAGTCTATTGTGACTCTTGCAACATGTGGTCGGGCATTATCTAGTTGGAAAGTTGGATTTGCCAGGGTGTCAAGATACAGTAAAAGGTGGGGTTCTAGAACTTCTTGGATATAACGCTGCGCGTTCATGTTACCTCTGATAAAGATTAAAGGTGACCTGGAACCATAAGCTATAGCACCCCAAACCATAACTCCAACAGTGTGATGAACATGTCTTTCAACAAAAAACTGTGGATTTCTCCTTTCACCAGGTCGCCTTCTAACCCTCGCTCGACCATCGTGCATGCCTAAATAAAATCGAGACTCGTCACTAAAGACAATACTGTTCCATTCCTGATTCCAGAGTGACCGTTTCTCTGCACCACTTAAGGAGATTGCGGCGGTGTTCTGGAGTTAAAGGGAGGACCCAGTGTGGTCGGTATGAAAACAGGCCAAAACTTCTCATTCTTCGGTAAACATTTCGCATGCCAATAGGTCTTCCGTGTTCTGCAAACCATCCATTTGCAATGTAGCTGGTAGTGAAGAAACGGTCTCTTAAGGCGAATAATCTTAGGCGGCGATCTTCACGGTCTGTTGTTCTACGGCGGCGTCCAGTGCCCCTTGCTCTTTGCGTACGGCCTTCTTGAAGCCATGCCTGACAACACCTAACCACGGTGTCTACACTTCTTACGGCCCATTATACGGCCCCTATCAAACTCACTAAGTTGACGAAATCGTACAGATCTCCGTACTCTAGGCATCGTAACCAATCGTAAAGAATGTCAAGAACCACAATCCGCTAAATTTGGATCTTTACTGCGGCTGAAATATTCATTTTTAGATTGTTAGTGGATTTAAAAACAAAAAATATAAAAACCGGAATTTCAAACTGATAAGGCTAAAAACTTTATCACTTGTTTTTTTCAGTAAGATAAATAAATTACACCAAATTTTATTGAAATAAAATCATTTAAACTGGGTGTTTGGATTTCTATGTCACTTAGTATACTAAAAAATAAAAAAAAATATTTAAAAACAAGAGTCTTTAACCAATGTAAACTTCCTGTTCTCACCTACGGTTTTCAAACTTGGACTTTTACAAAGGAAAACATGAAAAAAATAGCAAAGACCCAAAGAGCCATGGAAAGGCAAATGCTGAACATCAAGCTATCAGACAAGAAAAGATATACTTGGATTCGCAACAAAACAAAAGAGACCGATGTATTAACGCAGATAGCAAAACTTAAGTGGAAGGTCGCTGGACATACCATAAGACAGAAAAACGACAGATGGAATAAGATCATTATACACTGGAGACCATATAGTTACAAACGAAAAAGAGGAAGGCCACAAATGAGATGGTCAGACGACTTGAAGAAACACGCAGGCCCAAAGTGGTGGATACAAGCTGCCTACAATAGAGACACGTGGAAGAAGGAAGAGGAGGCTTATGTCCAAAATTGGACAGCAAGGGCTGTATAAATAGATAGATAGTACAAGGTACTGTAGACTAGCGCAAAGCTTCTAGTCGTTCTTTAAATTTTACAAAAAGAGGAACTTTTGCTTAATGAGAAAACATTACGTTACAGAGAAAAAAGTAATACAATGGAAGTATAGAAGCTTCGCTTCAAAAATATGTTCTTGTAAAGGAATAACTCTGATTATTTGGTAAACCTACATTATACGTCACAATGAAAAATTATAAACTAAGATAGATAAAAATGAACTCCTAAATAAATAAATTATTTAGCAGTGCTGATAATATAACAGAGCAGTTAAATGTTGTCTATAAAGCTGTAAAAGAAATCACCTCTTAACTTGTCTACTGGTGATAAAGTCATCATAATTTAATCCCAAAACTGCAATCATACTTGATTTTGACTATTTTTCACATTTATATCACAAATAACAATATTCATATCAATCTGGGGACATTATCCAAGGTTTTAATAAAAACTCAATTAAAAATTTATTGATTTTTTATAGAATTTGATCACCTTAAACAATTTTAAATTTTCACATAAGTTTATGAGTTATTCACATAGCAGTCTCTTGTCTTTATTATTATTTATGAAAGCGTTTTATAAGCAAATGAGTAACAACAAAATTATGTTAGCTGATACTTTATTATACACGACATTAATTACTTATTACCTTAATACTTTGTATAAGGTATCAAATAGACTAGGTAGGGTATTTAAACTAACAACTAATTTCCCCGGGCAAATCCTCAATCTTTAAAGTTACCTAATCCCCAACACAGTTTCCACTAAATTGTAGCAACACAGTCACTTGATAAGAACAAGAGCTTAATGGATTTTAGAATTAAATATCTTGTAGGTACCTAACTTTAGTAATTATACTATAGTAAGTATACCTTGAGCTAGACAAGCAAATTATGAATAATTTATTTTAGATAATAAAAAATCATAATATTTACAATATAAAACAAAGTAGGATAGTACAGAAATTTTCGGTTTAATTTTATTTAATATTTTAAATTGTTAAATTGTTAAGGTGTCACCTGTCAATGACAATTGTCAAATGACGTGTCGTATCAATTATTCGCTAAAAATGCCCCTTTTTGCATTTTATCATCATCATCATTTGGCTCTACAACTGTATGTGAGTCTTGGCCGCGTTTACTATTTACCTCCATTGTTGTCGGTCCTGAGCAACTATTTCCCATTGCTGTATTCCTATTTTGCGTAGATCACTGGCTACTGCGTCCTTCCATCTCTTTCTTGGGCGACCAACTGACCTTCTGCCATCGGGCCTTTCCCAGAATGTGGCGTTCAGAAGTCTTCCGTCACTCGATCTTAGTACGTGGCCCGCCCATCTTATTCGGTTTGCTTTAATGTAGCGTACTATGTTTTTATCTCCATATACTGTCTGGAGGTCATCATGCATTTTTTTCATCATGCACTTTTGCATTTTATGCTTTTTATAATTTAATTTTTATGTTCCTTGTGCCATTGTTTCTGAGCAATTCTTCTTCTTGTGGAAAAAGGAAATGGTTTCTAAAGGTAAATATGTTAATAAATACATATGAAACATTCTAAGAAGAATCACCTTACTAACTATGTATTGGGTATGTCAGCAAATTTGAGTCAAAGATCGACAAGGACAAGAACTAGTATCCAGAACTTGTTATGTTGAATAAAGTTAGAATGTCTTCATATTATTTTGAAACTGAAACAGTTTTATTGTGACGTGTCTAATTTATATATTATGTTTATATGAGAAAACTACATTTTATAATTGTTTTGACTTATCGATTTTCATCGATTTTCGTGTAGCGATTAGGAACTCCTCTCGATAGTCCTATCAGGGAAAATGAATCAATCTCTGCCCTTCGCAGATTGCAGGTGTTTCCTGACCCGGGAAACTAGTACCTGCTTAGGGTCTCTTATCCAGGGTCACGGATGAAGTCCACAATGGTAGCCATGGCGGGGAAGAATTCCTTCGGTACGATGTGGATGGCGGAAGTGGCAATCCCATGATTTTAGGGATTATATGGAATCACTATAGGTGATGAAGGGCAGCAGCGATCATCAGTACTAGCTCAAGGCGCAGAGGAAATAATCCTGGATCGGCTTAAAACTGGACTATCACACGCATGACTGGAGCAGTTTAAATGGTTGTGATACTGCGATGCGGAAGGTAACGGGAAACCACCCCATTATTATTCCCTAGTTCAATCATAATGGCACTATCATATGATAGGAAAAGGTATACTGATCATGTTCCTCGGAGACCAAGATCCGGCAAGAGAAGACAAGCACACAGGGCTTCCCAGGCCATTATCCAGCGAAATTCCTGTGATAATTGAAAAAAAAAAGAATAAAATCAGGTATCAGAATAGGCACATGGAAATCTATGAGCCCGGTGAGATACAAAACACCATACGTGAGATGATAAGGCTCAATATACCAGTTCTTCGGATAAGCGAAATGCGGTGGTCGGGGACTGGTAAATGTAGCATGGACGACCACGATGTATTCTATTTCGGAGAAGAATTCACTATAATAATCACCGGAATGGCGTCGCATACATTGTATATAAAGAAGTCTCGCTGTATTAAATCTGTAAGTTACATTTTGGACAGAGTCATCGTGATGCAATAAAACTCAAAGCCAGTAAATATAAATCTGATCCAAGTTTATGCGCCCACAGCCAGCAGTAGTGAAGATGACATAGAGAATTTTTATGATGATATAAAGAAGGTAATGAGTCAGCTGAAAAACAAATATATTACAATAATAATGGGGGACTTCAATGCCAAAGTAGGAAAAAGTAGACAAGAAAACACTGTAAGGAATTTTGGACTTCGACAACGTAATCACAGGGGAGACCGTTTTGTAGAATTCTGCATAGAGAACAATGTACGTGTGAGAAATACGTTCTTCAAACTACCCAAGCGTCGTTTATATACTTGGAAGTCACCCGCAGATACTAAAGAGAAGATCATAAGAAATCAGATCGATTAAAAAACAATTACCGAAATTCAATCAAAATAACTAAAACAGTACCTAGAGCCGATGTCCTCTCAGATCATAACTTAAAAAAGTAAAACGCAAACAACCGACTGACCAAATAAACACTGACTGTATTTGAAATAATAGTCATGAAATTACACACGAGATGGAAAAGAAGTTCGAAAAATCGGAAGAAACACCTAACGTCGAAGACCACTGGAATCATATCAAACCATTATGCAAGAAACAACTAAAAAGTATAAAACTATTAATAAGCGTAGACAACAATGGATGACTGATGAAATATTGGGACTAATGAAAAGAAGGTGAAAACAGAAAAATAAAAACACTGAAGAATACAATAAAATCCATAAATAAATCAGAAGAAAAATCCGATATGCAAAAGAAAAATGGTATAAATTGGTTTGATTGATTGTATAAATTATGCAGATCAACTTTCAATTCCTAAATATTTCCTTACCTCTCTGCTATATAGCTATATTTTTGCATTAATTTTAAGGTTTAACTAAACAGCTATTCAAAGTTTTTCTTTATTCTAAACAAACAACTCCAAATTTCCAAACATATCCCAACGTTTGACCGCAAATCGGATAATTTTCAAAAAAAAATCACCCCTCGTCCTATTCAATATCCTGTATATTATGACTAACACACTGCCCTTCGCATCCCTTCTTTTGAATAGAAACCGCATTGCCAAAACACACCAACCTCAATATCAACCAAAAATTAGGTTATTGATTCATCTGTGTCTGCAGCAGGACACAGCATTTAGCTACTCCTGAATAAATAAAAGGGAACGATATTTATATCCAGACAGTAAAAACGTCAGAATGGGAAACGTGATAAATTGTTTGATTTATGAGAACAGATTGATGAATGTTTGGGCAAATAGACAATAAATTATTGGAATGTAAACATGTATATGTTACAGTGTGTACAAAAACAGTTTAACTGGCTTTTTATAAAAGTCTAGCATGGTATTTTTAATGGCATAGACATTAGTGATTCAACCAGCTGCAATAGATTTTTCAATCAAATAAATAAGAAGCATAGTTTTGGGGTTTTAAGAAATTACCCCCATACAAATTACTAATGAAAATTTTAGGGGCAGATCACCATCATTTGTTCCAAAAGTACAAAAAACACACTGGTACTAGCTTCTCCATTAGAAACAATAAGTTGTGGCTTCAGAGAATTCAAATAAGTTTTCTATAAAAAAAATAGTTGTCTATTTCTATTATTATTAGTTTTACATATCTATCTAACCCTCTACAGCATACGAAACCTTTTATGCTTTAAAAATTTCAAAATGTTGCACCATCCATTGAATATTCTGACCATCATAGGTAGTACTTATTATACTAAGCATTTGTATGTTTGGTTGCCTACCAGTCAGGAGAAAAACCTCATTCGTTTGTACACATGTAGTCAATGAACGGTACTTTATGTATGACTCCAATTTAAAGCAATATTTTTTATCGAAATAGTGAATTTATTTGTTGGAAAAAATTTGAGAAAGAAGGTAAGTATTATTTTTTATAGTATAAATATTTTTCTAGGTTGAATCTAACATTATTATCTAGCTTTATGATGTCATTTATTATCAAACCCTAAATGGTTTCGTATGCATTCCGTCTAAATTGGTATACAATCTTGTTTTAATTATATCGTTTTTAGAAAAATTATTATTTAGTTTTTGTTTTCAGACTGGATCCTGGGAAGTTTTATGGCTCATCTAAATACGTTAACTGTATTCCTGGTGATGGAGATCTTTATGACGACGATTTAGGTTCAGATTCCGATAATGAGTATATTCCTTTTAATTAAGAACTAAGTGAAGACGAATTAGGTTCAGATTCCGATAATGAATATATTCCTTAATGTCGTCAGTCCCAGTCTGATGATAGTGATAGCAATGTATAAAGGAATTTGGATGAAAATATACCTATTTGCTCTTAAAAAAGGCGTTGTAGAGCTACCAGAATGTATCCTTAAGTTAGAATCTATTGCAAGACATCAATAGATATCGTTAAATTCTGTGCACATGGACAATATTGGACACATGCCAGAATGGCAAAAATATCGCCAACAGTGTCAAATATGTACAAAAAAAACTTACACCAAATGTATAAACTATTTTTATGCTATACTGAAAAAAGAAATTTTCTATAACAATTTCATAACTAATGTATTTTTGTATGTCAACATTTTATTAAAATATGTTCGTATAATGCATGCGAAACCACATATGGATTTTCAAAAAGTCTTCCAGTTTGTAGTTATTGCATATGAAACGATATATGGGTTTATAAGAAAACCTATATATAGGACTAAACAGTTATTTTAAATGTAGGTACTAATGCCTTTTATATGCCTTAATAAAAATCACAATACATAAAAATATTTTTTTATTTCATGTTGGTAACAATTCATGCAGTAGAGGGCTAATATTTATCTAGACAGATCCCTACAAAAATAGATGAGAAAATGTCATATTATGGGATTAAATCAGAACAGAAGCTTTTTACACTTTTCTTTACTGAAAACTAAATAGTGACCGCGGATGATGAACACGATCTTAGTAGCTATCGATAAGAAAATTATCATATTAAATAAAGAAATAAAGAATATAAAGCATCGGGCATAAAAGTGGTTGTGGCAACATGTGAATATCTAATAGTCGGCAATGACGAAACATCTAATTTAAATGCAGAAAGTATGAAAAATCAAGGGTGTACAAATTTGCAATTATTTGGGGGTAATTTTCAATAAGAAAGAAAATGGTGAACATGAAATGAGAGCTAGAATAAATAAGGGTAGAGTAAAAAAGCAAAAAAATCTATAGAAGTACTAGCTGACCTGGCGAAATTCGCTTAATCTTAAATAAAAATTAATAAAACACTAAAAGAAAATACTCAAAAATATTATGTAAGAAAAAATCGGTTGCCTGTAAAGTCGGTTTTACGGGCGAAGATTTTACGTGACAACGTCTTTTTCTCGGTAGAATATTTATTGATATGAATATTATTAAATTGCACAATAGGAACAAGGAATTGAATGAAAATAAGAATTGCACAAATTTTAACTATAGAAATATATTTTGTTTACTAAAACATTGTACATGTAAACTTAAACTTAACTAATTTCTATTTGAGTGATTTTGTTGAGGATAGGACGATGATAGAAGAAATATGAAATGAAAGGAAGTGTTTCTGCTGTAATGTGTCTTGAACGCCAAGAACGCTCGAGAAAGCCAGAGACACAAGCACGCACCGATTCAACGCGTCTAATTCTCTAGTGCTGCGCGCGCAGCGGACCGATCATGTTTGAGTGGGAGAGAGACGCAAGGCATTCGTTGGTCCGGCGGGCCTCTCTCTCGTTCGGTGACTCATCGTAACAGACGTGAGCGGGCGTTACACTTTTTCATGAATGACTCCGAGCCACAACCTAATTTAAGACGTTGTCACGTCAAAAGGTTAAGTAAATTTAATGCTTTCTGATAAACAACAATAATAAATGACGATGACGGTTTTGAGACCGCGAATAATTATCCCTGCGCGAAACATGGAAACTCAACGTTAATTCCGCAAATTTCCAACGACTGGCCTTGCGATTTGTTTATTGCCAATTGTACACGCTTAAAATCAAATAGTAAGTCTGTTGGAATCATCGGTATATGCTGGATCAAGTCATCATTCCCTTTGTATTTTTCTTTGATGATCATTGCCTAAATGACATTATTCATTAGCGTTTTCATATTCATTCTCGTTCCATCACACAGCCGAGGTTAATTAATCTTACCCAGCATAATGGCAACTGATCCTAATTTTGATTGTAAATTGTGAGGTGCGAGTCCATATAATTCCAGTGGACTCATAAACTCTGTAAGTGAGTTGACAACGTCATCCTGGTTTATAACTGTGTCAACAAAACAAAACAACTTTCATGGAAGAAAATTCTGAATGGTCACATTAAGATCTGTATTGTTTGCCGCTAATATTGCTCGTTCACTCAGCCAATTATGATTATTGAACTGTTGCGCTGTGTCTGGATAAACACCATGAAAAAGCTCCTCTTTAGAGTCTTTAAAGTACCAGAAATCTGTGGGTAATGTGATAAATCTGGTCGCGGACTAATAGTAACTTTACCATTTCCAATGTTTAACAACTGCTTCAAAAACACAATCGCACTCGTATGTTAGTTGTCAGATGAAGCGTATTTACACGTAGCCACAAATTGGATAATGTTAGGCATGTGTTTAGTTTGTCCGTAGCAGTTAATTGGGAACTAACTGGGAGAGCCTGACAATAGAATCATGGCGCCACCAAAAATGTTTTAGTTGTCATGAATATCTCTCAAAGTTCTGTTCAATGTCTATAATAACCTCTTGTGGGCAATTGTACATTCTTCTCGAACGGTTAATTTGCATACCTGTAAAATCTTTGCCATTGCGCTATTTTTGACGATGTTGCAAGATGGTGTTTCATTGATTTATATGTTTATTGGGAACTTCATCGAATATGTAGTTTGTTTGCCTAATAATTTAACAACGTCTAGCATTCAATAGCAATTCAATATCTCCACTCCGGATGTGGGACTTCTTTTTCTCTACTTAGTTTTGGTCCTCTAATTTTTTGTTCATATACAACTGACCCAGTGCGAACAAAACAATCCATTAATTTTTCAAAAGTTTTTGCATTTGGCTTCCTCCGTTCAGGATATTGCTCGTGATATATTGTGGATGCAAGTAAGCAATTTCTTGAACTTCCTCCTAATATCCAGATCATATATGTTAACTTTTCTATAGCAAAAACATGTTTAACAATAGAGACAAGCCTAACAGACCGATTAAAAAGGTAATAATATGAAAACTGTCATTTTCAAAGTCTACCATTTACGGTTTAATACTATGAAAACTGTCATTTTTTAAAAGGTTACTATTTTACATTTGTAAATGACACAAATGGCCTTGTACTTATTAATACCTGCGCGTCACAATCAGCAGATATGAATATTTTATTAAAAATTGCTGGCTTAGTATACTAGTTAGTATTAGTATAGTATACGAGTTATTTAATAAATAAAAATATTCTTGTTATATCATTATACAAAACATATAATTATCTTGTAGGTATTTTAGGAATATTTCATTAAGCAAATATGATATTTCCATAACATCACATTTATTGATACATTCATTGCATATTGTTATGGTTTATATTTTTTGTTAATTACTTATTGAATAAAAATAATTTTGTTATATTATCACTCAATACTCAATACTTATTTCAACTTACAAAAATTGAATGTATCTCCGAAATTTGAAGAAAACTATCTAGAAAAGTAATGAGTTTATGTATAGACATACTATATAAAAATAAAAGAGTATCATAAATACAATATTTCTAAAAAATAAAATATAGGCTGATCCATTTAAAAAAATTGAGAAAATCGTACTTTTGTTTTGTAGTTTACCCTGTATACAAAGGTTTGATAATAATTTTAATTAAACTTAATTTAAAAACTACAATATATTATTTACTTTATTATATAAAATAAATAATTGTTTATGCATTACTTCTTTATACATGGTGTTGATTTCATACGGATTTCGAAATAAAAATGGTCATAAATTGTTAAATACTCTGTATAGTAATGCAAAACTCAATACTTTTATTCAAGTTTTTTATTGTGAGAAAACTAAGTGATTATATTTAATGACTTTGATTATTTTCATATGATTTAAAATAGTTTAATGTAATGGAGCTATAGCGTGATTAGATGTAAAAATGGCAGGTAATGGCTTTATTGACAATCTCATTATTGCGCATATATTTTCAAACAAAGTATAAGCAAACATAAAACTATATCTTTAAATCAACTGTTAATCTAATATCAATAACCGTTAGGTATTGTAAACTAGCCGCCATGGCACAATAACCAAATAGACGGAGTTGTGTGTGTAAAGGAGTTTATCTAGTCCATTAGATCGTAATGATAATAATAGTATTGTGGTGGTAATAATCGTATCTGTTTCAATAAGAATAAGAACTCTGAAAATAGGCTTTTTAATTGCCAATTTCTCTGGTCTAAACAGGCTGTTTGAATATTTAGAGATAATGGAAATGTATAATAGAGATCTAAGTAAACGGTAACGAGATACACAAAATTTTCATTCAAAGATGAGTCAGACAAGGTTTTGTATTAGTCCAATTTTGTTTAACGTATATTGGGAAATAATATTTAACGAATATTATTCTTCTTCTTCCTTCTTGTATGTAGACTTTAAAGCCTGTTTCTTTTTCAATATTAGCCTCCTAAATTGTTTAAATTATCGCACCATCTTTTTCTTGGTCTGCCAATACTTCTTCATCTATTTAATGATTTTTCTCGTGCTATTTGTACTATCCTATTCTTTGCCATTCTACTAATGTATTCGTTGCACTCCTGTTTCTGTCATTTCACTCATCCAATTATGTCTTCTATATTCCATGCTTTTCTTATGTTTTTGCTTTTCTCCCTACGCAACAGAGTATTTTTATCTCTGTTGTTTCTTTTAGTAGTCTTATTTTAGATGTGTCAGGTCTTGTCTCCGCCGTATATGTTAATATAGGTCTAAGTGCTGCTTTATAGATTCTTGTTTTTGTGTCTTGTCTTAGGTGTTTGTTCTTCCAGATTGTGTCATGAAGAGATCCCGCCGATTTACGTGCTTTCAAGCTATGTTGTCGTACTTCATCTTCAACATCTCCGTAACTAGTTATATTTATTCCCAGATATCTAAACCTTTCTTCCTGCTTTATTATTTTCCCCTCAATTTTGACTTTACATAACATAATATTTAGATTTCTTTGTTTCCCATTCTGTAACCATGACCTTTACGTACTGCTTATATTATTTCGTCCATTATTATATTAAAGAGAAGTCGGCTTAACGAGTCACCCTCTCTGATTCCGTTTTGTACTGGTATACACTGTGTTATTTTTCCATTTATCTCTGCCTCTATTCAATTATGGAAGTAGATGTTTTCGATGGTTTGTATAATATTGATTGGTACGTTTCTTTTATACAGTACGTGTAAAAGGTCTTCGACTTGGATGCGATCGAAAGCCTTGGCAGGTCTATAAAACATAGATATGCTGTTTATCTGATATATGTTGTTTATCTGATAAAGTTGTTAGTTTATTGATTTTGTTAGTTAGAACTTATGTGGTAAGTTTAAGTGCGGTCTTCTTTATCTCCTTTCTTGAACATTGGTATTATTATGCTGTTTCTCCATGCGTAATACCATCTCATCTTCATTGGTTCCTTTCTTACATGAAGGTTGGAGAACTTGACAAATAAAGTAGTATGCATTTCTGTAGCATTTTACGTCCACCAATTCTCTAAATGATATTACATCATTCTTCACGTCATTGATGCTCCAGTGTCTGAAAATATTGGGATACGTAGTGATGTTATAACCAAGCTTCTTACAATTATCAAATTCTAGCGAAAAAGACCTTCTAGGGGGTTCTGGTTTTTCTGTTATGGCCTCGGTTACTAATATCACTGTAGTGGAAGACACCTGCGGTGGTTCATTTTCTGGTTTGACTTCGACACTTTTGACATCGATTGTTAGGTTTTTAAAGAAGAGGGGTTTCTATAAACTAATTTCATTCGATAAAATATTATTAATATTTATATTAGTTCTCCATTCATCATATTCATATATTAAGTTTTGTCATCTCTAGGGTTATACTTTCTTCTCCGTGTTTTTAACGAATCTTGAGACGGACAATGTGGATTTCGAATTGGAGGAAAAATTGGTAACAACATAAGATATGTGGATAATACAGCCATTATGGTTGAGGGCATTGAAGATTATCAATTTTTTATAGACCGATTCCCTAGAGAATGCTCCAAGAATGGACTTGGCATAAATACATCAAAAGGACAAAGCTACTTGTGATTAGTAAGCAAGACATTGACCCTATACAACTAATTGTTAACAATAAGCCCATTCCACAATAAATTCTCATGAAGAAATTGAAACAAATATACACATGACTAGAGGAGCATTTAAGAAACTTGGAAATATAGAAACTATAGAACTTTTAGAGCTATAGTACCAACAACTATGAATTAATATTCTAAAATATTATGTGTATTCTGTATTATTATACGGATATAAAACCTGGATAATTAAAGTTAATATGATGAACAAGTTAGAAATCTTCGAGATGTGTCTTATAGTAGAATGCTCAAAATATAGGTTTAAGGCATTTCAAACATAGACGTACAATATGTCAAGATAAAGTTGACAACACTAATTCAGATTTACTTTTTGCTAATTTTGATATATTTATATGCATAGTGTAACTTCTTAAACTGGACATTATTTTATTTGACGAATCCTGGCTTATATCGGGTTATAATGGTTCAATCCAGTTCAATCAAATACTATCCCGCAAAAATAATATTGTAACATGTGCTACTACCGACTTTTCTAAGGTTAACACTGAACTCTCCCAAATCGAATAGCATTATTTTTTGCAGATGTAAGCGGGTCCTCATTAATGTGGACTGCATTTCTTGATACCGCCCACAATATAATTTCTACAAATACCACCCTTCATAAGAGTTATAAAAATAACCTTAAACCCTAGATAAATCGAACAGCAATAAAACAAATTAATCAAAAACGACATATACGGCGGACATTTTAACCCACCAGGCTTCTCAGTGATTTCCAAAACCACCGTAGATTTTCAAATAACTTACAAACATCTCTACAAACTCAAGACAAACTTTTGAAGCAAGTGTTATTAAAAGCGATAATATTAAAAAAGTCTACAAATACATACGACCCTCCTTGACGTCTACATTTTTCATTCCTCTTCTTCAAAAACCCAACCAGACTTTATGATCTTCTGACAAAGAATCTTCCAAACTCTCTCTTTAGCATTTTAACTGATTTTTACTAAAAAGAATCGATTGATGGCTATCTACCTGCTATTAACTGTTATCGTTTCGGCGAATCCTTACAGAAAGTTGAATTCACAGTGGATCACGTCAAACAATACTAATTAAACTTCGCACAGCCGTTTCACCTGTGGTTTAGAAGGTTTAACACCAAAACTGTTAAAACGATGAGCAGACACGCTTGCAATACCCTTAGCGTTAATTATGCAAACTTATTTTATCCAGAATTCTTTACTCCCTAGTTGAAAATTATCATCCGTCAATCCTATTTTTAAAAAAGGCAACAAACTCGACCCCAACAAGTATTGTCCGATTAGCTCGCGGCCAGTATGTGGCAAAGTCATTAAAGACATTATTTCCGAGAAGATGACAAGATGTTCCTTCTCCAGGAACATGTTATTCTAACACAACAACATGGATTTGTGTCTGGTCGCTCTACTCTAACCAATCTCCATTGTGTTAAGGACTGGACGTCATCTCTTAACAGTTTGCAACCGGTCGACGTTGTTTGCTAGATTTCTCTGAAAACGAACGAGACTCTAGTCTGCTAACTAGGCGTATTTCGACATCCCAAAGGCCAGTCGGTGGAGTTTCCTGCTCTCCCTGCACGCGGTTTTTACTGTCGGCGTACACACAATTATTCTTAGAGATACAGGCGGCTTCTAGCCGTACGAGATTGAGCAATAACAGGTCTGTGATGCCCTTAGATGTTCTGGGCCGCACGCTCGCTACACTGAAGGAATCAGCGTGTCCTCCCTGGCCGAGCGGCCCGGGTAACCCGCTGAACCTCCTTCGTGCTAGGGATTGGGGCTTGCAATTATTCCCCATGAACGAGGAATTCCCAGTAAGCGCGAGTCATAAGCTCGCGTTGATTAAGTCCCTGCCCTTTGTACACACCGCCCGTCGCTACTACCGATTGACCTGAATGTCTTTGACCGTGTACCTAAGCGCAGACTTCGACATAAGGTAGAACATTTTGGAGTTCATCATCATCATCATCATCAATGGCGCTACAACTCTTCGTGAGTCTTTGCCGCGTTTACTATTGCCTTCCTTGTTTTTCGGTCCTGTGCCAGTAATTCCCATTGTCGCACTCCCATTTTCTCTAGATCTTCTTTGACTGCATCTTTCACCTTTTTCTAGGCCGCCCTACAGACCTTCTGGCCTTTCCCAGAACACATTGTTTATAAGGCGATTATCGTTACTGCGTATCACATGCCCTCCCATCTGAGTCTATTAGCCTTTATATAGCTGAATAGATTTTCTTTTCCGAATAAAGACTCTAGCTCGTTATTGTATCTGCCCCTCCATTCGTTTGTCACGCTGTCTCTGCAAGGGCCATATATCATTAGAAGAATTTTACGTTCCCACACCAGCAATTTATTTATTTCTCTTTTTGTTAGCGTCCATGTTTTGCTTCCATACGCGACTGCTGGTCGTATTATGGTCTTGTATATCCGGATTTTTGTATCTCGTGAAAGAAGTTTTGACTTCATTAGATGTTGCATTGCAAAGAAAGATCTGTTTTCTGCCATTATTCTCGTTTCAACTTCTTACTCTAATCTGTTGTCATTTGTGATTGTTGCTCCTAGATATTTAAATTCTTTAACCACTTCGAAGTTGTGATCATTTAAAGTAATGTTTTGCCTTATTCGCTGTCGTTCTTGTTTTGAGACGACCATGTATTTTGTTTTGTGGTCATTTATTTTTAGACCGACGTTTAATGCAGAGCTCGAGAAAATATCCTTAATTTCTAATGTTGATTGTGCTATTGCGTCTACGTCATCGGCAAAGGCGAGTATGATTTTTGCTCCCCGAGCAGTTATGTATGGTTTGATTTTTGGATATATTTTTCGCATGACATATTCTAAGGCCAGGTTAAACAACAATGGGGACAACGGATCTCCCTGTCTCAGTCCAGAATTTACGCAGAAAGCATTTGATATTTTTCCCCCTATTCTAACTTGTGCAAAAGAGTTACTTACACACATTTGTGTTACCGCAGCTAGTTTCTTGGGTACGCCGAGCTCGATCATTGTCTTCCATAATGTTGCACGATTAATTAAATCATAAGCCTGTTTGAAGTCTATAAAAATCTGATGGACGTCGTGATTATATTCCCAATACTTTTCAAGCATTTGTCTTATTGTAAATATTTGATCAATAGTCGATCTGCCAGACCTGAAACCACACTGGTAGTCACCAACTATTTCTTCGGCGTATGGTACTAATCTTTTTAATAATATCGAAGCCAATATTTTATATGTAGTGTTGATTAGTGAGATTCCTCTGTAATTCATGCATGATTCCTTTTTTCCTTTCTTGTGTATTGGTACAATAATACTACCACACCCTTCTTTCGGCATTATTTCTTGTTGCCAGGCCATTTCTATTAATTGATGGATTTGACTTATGAGGTCATGACCGCCTGTTTGGAGTTCGCTGAACTTTATTTCGTTGGATAGATGATTTCCTGAGAAATCGCCTTTACAAAGTTAGATTCTTGTGAGAAGCGAATCTTTCTCATAAGACAGGTTAGTGGAAAGTGGAATGTCTTATGGTTCTGTCATTGAATCTCTGTTTTTTACGGTTTATACCGGCGATGTTCCTTTTATATGTTTTAAGTAAAATATTGTTCTATGTTGATGACACAAAAATATATGCCCATCCAATCACAAACAAGCTAACCCTACAAATGGAGTTTAACTTGGTGTTCCCAGTGGCTACTGTCCTTAAATGCGGAAAAATGTGTAGTGCTTCGAATTGGTAAAAATAACCCACTTGTGCCGTACTTTAGATTCCATTAGATTCTGTGTTCTCGTATAACAACCTTAGTATTATCGTAAACAGCAACCTAACTTGGTCCGAACATATTCCTTCTATTTATAAACGCGCGAACTCCAGACTATATCTCATTTTAATGTGATTTTCGAGAGTTTTAATGCAGTAATTCTATAAACTTTACACTCTTTACGTAAGACCCATTCTTGATTTGGTTCGAGACAAAACTTTGTTGGAAAACGTTCAAAGAAAAACCACTCAAATTCCTTTAGGACCGAAAAGACTTTTTTATGCAGAAATACTTAGTATGGCTAAACCAACTTCTTTTTAACTTCGGCGAAAACGTAGAGACTTAATTACCACATTTAAAATATCGAAATTGAATTTTAGAAATCTCGATGAAATGTTTACCATAAATTAAGATGGACGCCTCAGAAGTCACTTTCTACCGAATAGAGTTTTTGAAAGCTAGAATAACCTTAGTGATAACATTGTCTCTGCTCACTCTACCAATGCGTTCAAAAACAGACTTGACCGTTTTATATTAAAATCAAAATATTGTTTTTCTGTTAAACCAAAAATTGTAATTTTTTTATAACTTTGTAATTTATTGGTATACTGGTCCCTCTGCCCTTACTAATGTATAATTATAATATTAATAATAACAAAATTGATTGCATGTTAAATACAACGAAAAGATCGCCAAGTACAGAGGTCAAGAAATACAAATTAGGAGATAATGGAGAATGAAAAATACCCAGAAAGTACCTATTATTCTATCTACTACTGTTGTTATTCCGAAAAACCTCCTAGAGAACATGAAGTAACTGGATCTAAATGAACATCTCTATAAGGCTATGCAGAAAGCTGTACTCTTCGGGACGTCCAGACGTGTACGAAAATTTTTGGGAGATACTCCAGCATACCAAGTCACCTAGGGCTCGATAACACGGAAAGAGTCCCACCAGAGCTGAATCCTTTTAATACTGTAGGTATCTGGAATGAGTGACTTTTCCCCTTAGAGGTAGTGTGAGCTATATGGCTAAAACTGTCCAAAATTGAAAAAGAAGGAAACTTAAATGCTTGGGAATATAAGGAGAGGTAGCAGATGTTACATATTGCATTAATATTCACTGGAAAGATAGGGGAAATGAGATGAATTGTTAGGAAGAAGTATTCTTGGCTACAAAACCTTTGACAATAGACTGGATTATCAACAGATCAATTGTTACATGAAGTAAAAAGTCGAGAAAAATATCGGCAAATTGTTCATGGATGCTACCAATGCCTAAATCTGGACAAGGTACTCAAAGATCCCATATTATCAACCCATTCTTTGCATGACGAAGTTTATTTTGACGTTGATCTTCCTTTAAAAATTTGATTACATATTTAATACCCAACATGTTCCAATTTATTTATTAAGTCCAGTATAATACATTAGTAAACATCATTTACTGTTAGTAAACATAATATTTCTTTAATATAAACAGTATTTACCCCACCAAAAACCGTGTTTCTGTATTAGGCCAATTAGTTCAGTAATTGTATTTAATCAGCCGTTACCATACGTGTGGGGGTTTGAATTTTATATGAAACATGACCACACAGAGTACATCCGCAGAATATTAATGACCTACATACGCACTGCGTGTTAACTTACACTTAATATTCCAGAGGGACTATGTAGGTGAAACTTCAATCCGAAGTTCTTAATACTATTACAGTTTACCACGTGATATAATTAGTATGTGCTTCTGATAAGAAATGACTTTTTGAACATTTTATCTTGAAAGTTTTTCGTTAGCTAATTTTTTTATCGAAGTTGTATATCTAGGGAATTTATACAGACAAGGATTAGATATGATTATAAAAATAGTCTAAAATAGAAGCAACCGGGAGACTAATAAAATTATAAAAAATACTTTCAAACAGGACATACATAAGTAACATGGTTAAAAAGTTCTAATACTTCCACTGTTTATGAATCAATAACTTTCTAGCAAAAGAAATTGTCAGAAGATATTTAACATAGAATTATAAATTTGCACGATAATATCCAAATTTTCTTTAAAATAAATGGTTTCCTTGGAAGTCCGGCCCCGATATCTAGCAGATCATACAGCTTTATATCGGTTCTGACAAATTTTTGTTAATTACTGGTAGTTAAAATTAAAAATATAATTTAACTTTTATACTGTTTGCAACTTAAAGTTAAATGTGACAGTGTACTGAAAATCGTAGAATTCTGTGAGTACAAAACTGCATTATTAATAACCTTAAAATCAGAAGTTTAAAAGGCAAAATATTTTATCGATTTCAATTCAACTTATTGATTATCGACAACAACTTTTTGCTGGTTCTTGCTTCTAATAAGTAATTAGGCTAGGCTGCTGTTCAATTTTATTAAGTGGCCAGGTCCGGCTTCAGATCCACTGTGCCAATGTACGTAAATTCTCAGCGGGAAGATGGATGAACCGGAATCAGCTACTACCTCACGAAATATACCCACTACGTCACATATATCTTACTACAATGCATTAAACAGTTTCAAATATCCTTCAAAAGACCAAGGTATTATACTTTTAACCATAAAAGGAATAAAAGTTTTCGAATATATAAAAGCTGTTGGATCAATAGTACAGCCCAAAAATGTTGTTTGGTATCCAAAATAGCAAACAACCGCATCTGCATCTACCTCTCCTCTAAATATGTAGTTGATCAATTTCTTAGCTCCCACAAATATATAAATATTGATGGTAACCAGATTGAAGTAAGAAGACTTATAACCCCTGCCCAGAGACTCATCATATCTAATGTATGTCCTACTATACCTAATAGCATAATTGAAGAGCACTTAAAAACTATGGGTATAAAATCCGCCTCCAACATGACGTTTCTACGAGTAGGCATGCAAGACTCAGAATACAGCCACGTACTCAGCTTTAGGAGGCAAATTTTCATAAGTTCTTTAGAAAATGCACCAATTCCTGACTCATTTCTAATCTGATTCGACAATACATCATATCGACTATACATTTCCATAGATGGTTTAAACTGCTCCAGATGCAAGATTGTCGGACATCACGATTCTGACTGTCCTTCTTTATCATCATCAAGCAACTCAATTAATCAAATGGAAACTGATCACCACGAAACCAATACCAAGAAGATACCGAAACATTAATGGAACCAGAACCCAATACCATACAAAATCACGCATCAGCTACAAAGGACCAAACCACTTCCTCACAAACAAACAATGAATTACAAATCTTGAATCAACCAAAAATATTCCAAGATAATTCCTTAGTAATTGCAAGCGATAGAAAAACCACTGAAATTACTCCTGCAACTAAAGGACAAATATCCTCTCCTGAAATTCTTGAAAATGACCTACCTCCTCCCGATACTCAAAATCCTAAGAAAAAGCCTAAAACCCAAGAGGATATTCCAATTATTCTAAATAAAATTAAAGAAAAAATTGAAAATAGAAACCCTTCCTTTACACTTACTTTTCATGAAATATGTGATTTTCTGGCAAATTCCCTTCACTCAAAACATCTTGAACGCATTGCTAAAAATTATTCAAATGAAAGCCAAGAAATAAAAGAAATTTTAAACTTTATATATTCTCAAATACAAAATAAAACTTTAAAAAACAATATCACCAGATTGAAGAAGAAACTGCTTCTCAACAGTCCTTCTTCTACTGACGAAACTGACTAAGAATCAAGTTCTCAACAATAAATAGTTAACACATAAAGAGTTAATGGCCAGCACATTCATATTACAGTGGAACCCCAACGGTTATTTTACACATATAGAATCCATTAAATCTTACCAAATCATAGAAAAGACCAAGTCATCATCAACCGACTCCGAATAGGACATACTTTCCTTACACACAAGCATATCTTCAACCAGGATGCTGCTCCGATGTGTACCAAGTGCAACACTCAGTTGTCAGTGAAACATATAATTATTGAGTGTCCAGTGTACCAGAACGAAAGAATCGCGTGTGCCCTTAGTGATAATTTAAAAAGTATACTAACGTCAAATTTACAGTCTTTATTAACTTATCTTAAAATGACTAAACTATATACCAGATTGTAAAAAATATTTTTTTATGTAACAATATGTATCTTACTGTTTGTGTATGTTCCCCCGCTAATAACCCTTAGTGGTTGATGCGGGTATATTTGTTTAAATAAAAAAAAATGGTTTCCTTAATTAAATTTTAACCAATACTAAAGATCTCATCAATTTTGTTAGCCATAACGCCATATATATAAACTATGTTTGGTTTCTAAGTCTCGTAGTAATGCCTAACCTAACGAAGCAGTGGCGTTCCAATGCTCCAAGTTCCAATGTTCCAAGTGGCAATACTTGTTTTATAATGGGCCAAATTTTTTGGAAGACCAGATACAAAATGGACACAATTTTTAAAAAAATAATATTACATTATATTGGGCAATATTTTTGTATGGTTGGAACTAGTTTCAAGCGAATTTCATGAAATTATGATGTTCTTCTCGTCTAACATGGATTCTTCGATTGGTCTGTCCAATGTACGATTTCTCAGTCAAAACATGAAATCTCGTATACTCCTTGAGTTTCTAAGGATATCTTTGTTTTTGTGGATGGTAAAATAGTTTAGATTTTTCGTGAGCATCGTGAGCATCATACACAATTCTCGCAAAAGGTAAATGTATGGGCTGCAATTGTAAGAAATCAAATCATCGGACCCTACTTTTTTGAAGGTAATTTAAACGGGGCAACGCACCTTGAGTTTTTATAGGGGGTATCTCGTACCTACTTTACGTAATGTGTTTCCCAGCAGACGTAATCTTGGAGGTTTTGATGAAAGTTTATGGTATCAACAGGATGGTGCACCTCCACATTATGTTGTAGATGTTATAAGGTACCTAGATGAAATTTTTCCGAACAGGTGGATTGGTAGACGTGGACCTATTGAATGGCCAGCGAGGCCACCAGATTTTATTCCTTTGGATTATTTTATGTGGAGCCATCTGAAGAATGTTGTGTATCAAACGAAACCAGCAAATATTCAAGAATTACAACAGAGAATTCGGATAGCAATAAACAATATTTCTCAAGACATAATAAACAAGGTTCAACAAGAATTTGTAGAACGTTTGGGTTACTGTCAAATACAGCAAGGGCTGCAGTTCGAACATTTATAAAGTTATGTATTTCATCATATTCTGTCCGCTAGACAATAAGTATTTTTGATAACATTGTTAATTTAACTAACGCGTTACTTTATGAACATACACAAAACTATTGTAATTTTGTCCACCCTGTACCAATTTGAATCAACATGTGATACATTTTTGGAATCAGCTCAGCTAGAGTAATCCGAAAATTGAGACAACATGGGGGTGTTCCGTCAAAAAAAAAATGACGGTGACGTCATTACTTGAAAGTAATTCACCCTGTATATTAGAATATTATTTTAAAATACGGTAAATTAAAATCAAAAATCGATGTGTTTCAGGATTATTTCTTAAAATGCTCTGTTTAGCTAAAAAATAATTTGTTCCATACTTTACGGACACAGTGTATACAGGGTGGCGCACCGAAAACGAAACAGATGCATTTACTGGCAGATGATTCCTTTTTAAAAAAAACGCTTGGACCCGTCGATTTTGTTATCGAGGGGGAAACAAAATTGGCATAAAATTACATTAACATTTGCAGCCCCCTAAGCGGGAGTGGCACCATCCCTAAAATCTTAAATGGAAAGGGGGGTCAAATGATCCATCATTTAAAAGGCCTTTCAACTCCCTTTACAATGATGTAAAATTCATGTACTTCAATTCAGTAGTTTTGGAGATTTATTGATTTAAAGTTTAAATACATCATCGTAAGAGGAGATCAATACATAGCAGCAAAGTTGTTAAAAAATAAAGAATGAACTGACCTGTCAGCCGAGTAAATGTTGAAAATGACCACCATTACTTTTCATGCAATAATAAAGATTTTGATGAAAACATTGCCGGACATTTTGCAATATTTGAGGAGTAATTTGATGGCACTCATTCACAATTCTTTGTCGTAAATCTTCTAAGGATGTTGGCTGAGTAGCATAGATTTTGCTTTTTAAGTAACTTCACAAAAAGAAATCCAAAGGTGATAAATCTGGCGATCTTGGGGGCCATTCAACGGGACCTCTTCTACCAATCCATTGACCTGGAAAGGTCTGATCTAAATAATGCCGAACTCTTAATGCGTAATGTGGTGGGGCACCATCCTGTTAGAACATCAACATATTCTCAACGTATCGACCATCATTCTGATTTTCAATTATATCTGTTAGCGCAGGATCTATGGCATTTTGCAATAATTCCAAATACATTTCACCAGTTAAATTTCCAGGTAAGAAAAAAGGACCAACCAAATGATCGCCAAAAATGCCAGCCCAAACATTTAATTTTTGTGGCTGCTGTGTGTGTACCTCATGGTAAATTCTGGGATTAGAGTCCGACCAATATCGACAATTGTGACGATTTACTTCGCCATTTAAAAAAAAAGGAACATTCGTCGGAAAAGCAAATGTTAAATAAAAATTGTTCATCGTTTGTAATTCGTTCACTCATAACTTCACAAAATTCTAATCGCTTATCAAAATCGTCTTCATTAAGTTCTTGTACAAGGTGAATTTTATACGGATGAAAATTATGGTCCTTTAGAATCCGTTGGATAGTACGTCGACTAACACCACACGAAGTTTGCAATTTGCGGGTACTTAATGTAGGATCTACAATAACTTGCCCTAAATCCCCCACTTCTGTTGCTTTGTTCCTTATAGGATTTTCAATATTACGTTTTTTATTGGCGACTGATCCAGTTTCCCGAAATTTAGCTACAAGTTCTAGAACATATTTTCGGTGCACATTATTGTTCTCATGTCAAATTTGTGGTGTTCTATTAGCGCACTGATTATTTCCGAAAAATATTTCAATAATTTCAACCCTTTCTGCCGTGGAATATACCATGGTTAATTTATGTATAAAGCAATAAATGATATTTTAACAACAAAAGTTGGTCAAATCAATCGCAAACTAATGTACTATTTCCTATTTAAAATAAGTACGTGGCATTCTCTACTTATCTTTCTTCAAGAAACAACTTTTTTTGTCACAAAGGACACTTCAATTGCTATTTTTATTATTAATAAACCATGGGCGTAGTAAATAAAAGCATTTACTTATCAAGAAAATGCGTTTACTCAAATTTCTTCTGAAAGAAGTACAAACTAATTTGATGTACCTATTAAAGTCTACTTTAAACTTTAAATCAATAAATCTCCAAAACTACTGAATTGAATACATGAATTTTACATCATTATAAAGGGAGTTGAAAGACCTTTCAAATAATCAAATAATGGATCATTAGACCCCCCTTTTCATTTAAGATTTTAAAAATGATGCCACCCCCGCTTAAGGGGCTGCAAATGTTAAAGTGATTTTATGACAATTTTGTGCCCCCCTCGAAAACAAAATCGACGGGTCCGTGCGTTTTTTCAAAAAAGGAATCATCTGCCAGTAAATGCCTCTGTTTCGTTTTCGGTGCGCCACACTGTATATTTAGGTATTACATGCAGCAACTTAAATTTATTCGTAAACTAGTTCGTAAGGATTTATTATGCAATTTGCAGTTTAGTTAAATTTTGCAATGGATTGTATATTTTATTATCTTTTATTTTGTGATTCTGTAATATTAACGATTAATGTAATTTTAGTAAATTTTAATTGTTATTTTTTTGACTTTTTGTAAGCTTTGTCTACAAAATTGTACAATTTTTAGTGACGATAAAGAATATTTCTATTCTATTCTATTCTGTGGTACTAAAGATTAAAAATTTGACTTTGGTTTTATATAATTCCGGTTAAAAATTTGTAACCGGAAGTTCCACATTATAGTCGCAGAAAAAGTACATGTGATATATCGATCGACAGATATCTACGAGTATATCATTAAAAAACGTCAGGAATAAAAATCGACATTTCTACAAAATTCAATAAATATTGCCAAATATCAGGGTGAATTCTTTCAAAAAACTAATTTTATACGTATATATATATATATATATATATATATATATATATATATATATATATTGAAATGATTTCAATATGTTAAAAAGGATACAACTTAAATGGATTTTTATATGAGTTTGTTGTTCATGAATTTCATGAAGCTATCACAATGTGGGTTCGACTCTGAAATAAAAGAGAGAAAAAGATTAGTAAATTGTTAAATAAATTAATTTTGACTTACCTGGTATAGTGTTAATAATTTCTGAATAGTATAGTTGCCTAGTGTATAGGTGAATCGTCTAAACCTTAAAAAGAACAAAAAAAGAAGAATTCTTAAAAAATATTTAAACATAGAAATTTTAAAAAAACGTCAGAAAATAAACTGTCAAGCAAGTCTGTGGGCGCTAAATTAATAGGGGTTTTGTTAAATAAGAAATTACAATGATGTGGAGATGAAAAGAATAAATTGTATTAGCATTGTAATAGAATAAGTTTTATATCTGAACATTTTTTTTTATAAATTCCCAAATTAGATGTGATTAAAGTGATTATGAGAAATTAATGTGGATTGACAAATGTGTCAGAACAGGACAGTTTTATGGTTTAAAAAAAATAGAAGACGAAAAGAAAAAGAACGTTGGTTGCTGTTAGCAACGGATAATAGGTTTTTTTGGGGAGGCCGAGGAGGATTTTTCGACGAAGGGGAGCCCTGAAACTGTGGAATAGGTCGGGAGTGTTTTTTAACTCGTCTAATTAGAATTTTAGTTTTTCCACAGTTTCCACAGCAGAGATATCCAGAATTTGTTCCAGAGAGTAAGAGAAACAATTTGACTTATAAATTATTATTGGAGTACAGAAATGTCATTTAAATTGAGAAAATTAAAATTCATGAATTAACATAATTGCGATAGGCCTTAAAAAATTTAAAATATTAATGATCATTAAATTAAAAATAGAATAGTACGTACCTTAACTTCCGAAGAGAGGATTGATATTCCAGTTTCACCGATTATTTTGCGAGTAGTTAGTTTTCTTTAAAT